>NC_133936.1:8876039-9181594 GCF_031877795.1 Strix aluco | reverse complement strand
AAGGAGATGAGGGACAGCTTGAGAGAGCATGGTGTGAGATGCATGGCAGCCTGCATCCTCTAAATGGAAGTAAATATTTGTAAGCAGACTTCAGTCCTAGTTTAAGTGAAATTTCAGAAGTAAAAAAAAAAGATACTGAGGGGGTACTCGGGGAAAAAAGACTGGCCCTGGGCCATGCTTTCTCCTGTCACCTGCCCAGGTTCTGGTAGCTTGCTCTCTGTCACTGAGTCTCTAGGCCAGTGTGGTGTGGGGAAGGAGTTGCTCTCCCCTCCCTCCATGCTGCAGTGGCAGCAGGGATCAATTCAGAGGCACAGTCCTATGGCCCATGTTTATTGAGCAGGTCAGACTAGGAGATTATAGTGGTTCATTCTGCCCTTCTAATCTAATAACCTGCTTTTATCCAGTTACCCTCTGGACCTTAATTTGAGCTACTATTCAATCAGAGCACAAACAAATGATAGAAACCCTCAATGACAGCATGCCAGAGGAAATGCTACCAAAACAGAATTAATTGAGAATATATATATTCCAAGTCTTAGATATGGACCCTTTTTTTCTAATAGACTTAGACTTGGATATTATTACTGAAATACCGGCAAATTCACACATCAATGTAAATTGTCTTGCTGCATCTGTCAACAGGCACCTAAAGCAGTAATAAAGGCAGAATAGCTCCTCATAAATATCCAATATCCTAATTATCAGAGCTTGACTTAACCAATGGCAGGGTAATAAAAAATGAGCTTTTTTTGATCTTTTGCCATGAAAAATGCATACTTTATTCTTTGAAGACTGACTGCAGTGTCACAACTTTTGTGGCAAACAGAGCATGAAGCATATTGTCAAAAATATGGTTAGGGAATATGAAGCCACTAAATATTTTATCTTCCTGGCAATGTACTAGGAGAAAAGTATAAACCTTAAATCTATCAGGTTCCTCCTCCCACCTCCCAAACTGTTTTAATAATATAGAAATTCAAGTTCCTGAGAGAAAAGAAACACATCCATTTTCCAGTGTGCTTTGATATAGTGAGTATCATGAATTATGTAGTGTTTGCATTGGGGTTTAAAATGTCATCAGTGTATATCTCTAAGAATTGTTTAGCAGTCGCGCATTATGAACGTCCAATTTTCCTTTTTACTGATCAATCAAGATGCGCTGGTTGGATGCACACGTCCTCTGACTGGGTGTCCCGGGGGTGGTGGAAAATGAGGGGACAGGAGGGATCCCAGGGAGGGACAGGCAGTCACATCTGCTGTCAGAAAGTGTTGTCCTTCCTGGCAAGGTGAGGCCTCTGCACACAGCCGCTGCCAGACGCTTTGTCACTGAATCTCCTTTCTGAAAACCTGGCAGGATGTCCTGCCTGCTGGCTGTGGCAGAGCCAGCACTGGCCCAGTGGGACGGATGCCCCAGCTCCACAGCACGCTGGCCTGCACGGCAGGCAACCCTATATGGTATGACATTGGCTTGCAATGCTCCTCCTGGGTTTTTTGCATGGTGCTTACCTGGGCCCCAAGTTGAATTACAGCCATGAAATGAACTCTATGGCAAGGAAGAAGCCACATTCTTTGTGACCTGCATGTCTCAAAGAGTAAGTGTGGCTAAATTAGCCTTCCCTGTTCCTCATCACTCTGTTATGAAAATCAAAGCTCTACAGTGTATTACTCCTGTTGGCTTTGTGGCATAGTGTGAGACTTTACTCTTAAGAGACCCTGTCTTTACCCTGTCTTTGATTGCCAGCATGGCCTTTGACTTTGCATGAGCAAGGAGATGATCTGCTCTGCCTCATTCCACATTAATAACCCTGCCTTAACTTGTGCTGACGCCTGATTTTGTCATTGTCCTGGTTTAGCCAGGATAGGGTTAAGTTTCCCCAGCAGTGGGGGGAAGCTCTAGCCGGGTTATTCATATACCATGCTGACATCACATCTGGGCACCAGAGCGCGGGAAGAATCGGTGATCGCGTGGGTTGGCGCAGCCGGTTCTCTCACTGCTGTATTGGTAGGTATCTTGCTCTGTCCATTGTTATTACTGTTACTGTTATTGTTATTGTTGTTGTTTGTTGTGTTGCTGTTGCACTGTTGTATTAAACCTCTCTTTATCTCAGCCCCGGGTCTTTGTATCTCACTCCCTTTGTGGGGGAGGTGCAGCGGCCGCATGGTGTCGGGTCCCGGCAGGGCCTAAACCACCACAGTCATTAATGAGTATTTGTCTCCAGGTGTTACTAGGGAGAGGGTAGGAACCGTGACACTGGTGGAAGCAGTAGTTCCCTGGATGTCTGCTCAAATATTCCTCCAGCAAAACAGCTGGATAAGTAGATTTACACTTTGAAGGGAGATGGATGGAGAGGCTCGAGGAATAACAGGATCCATCCCATTTTTTTCCTCCTGTGGTCATTGATGTGGTCGGGAACACATGACTTGCTCAGTGACTTGGTGAAAATCAGTACTAAAATTATGAATCTATACTGAGCACCTGGATATATGCTGTAGTTCACATTTTAATTTGTTAAAACAAAGCATCTTTATACAGTGTAATCAGGACATTACCTACGTGGCAAGGATATGTAAGGCACTTGACTGAAATGCTGACGTTGGCCTTGTGAAAAAGATATGCTGATGAGAAAGTGTCTGGATCATAAAATAGTTTTCTGCTGTTCATTACTATGTAAAGGGAAAAGGGAATGTGTATACAGAGTTGGGTGATGTGAGGGCTCCAGTTACACAGCTAAAACCCCCAGATTTCTGCTTTCCAAGAGACTGGGTTTTCTGTTATACCGGTGATGGGACAAATGATTTCAGGGTGAGAAGTCAATTCCTGCTTTATAAGTAGGAATCTCTAGACTTAAATGCTGCCTCTTCTCTCCTTGATTTCCTTGAAAGAGCCAAATGGAGGTTTCCCACACTTGCCCCACACGTGGCTGTGGTCACAGCCTGTATCAGCACGATGGGGAGGAGAGCTGGCCTTCCTCCCAGGGAGGACATGTGGCGCTCACATCCCCCTTGCAGTCTCAGTGAAACCTGGTGTTCGCTCAAAGTGTCAAAATCCTGTGCATCAATTATTTCTTGAGGAGACCTGGAAACAGGAATACATTATATACAGATCTTATTGGTGAACTCTGCTCTTCTGGTGTAGGAATTTAAGTGCTTTCTACAATGGTGCTGGCATAAAAATGCTGCATTTACTACACTCCACATGGTTTGAAATAAATAGGAATTTGAGCATATAGTAATGTTTTGACAACAGTGCTTTTTGGGAGGCTTTAAAACAGGAACTGTTGCTTTTTTGATGACAAAAGCTTACAAATGAATGTGCGTAAAGCAGAGGAGTCCAATTTTTCACAACCCAGGAAAAAAAAGCTTCTTTTCTTAACACATCGCTCATGCTCCAAGTGTGTTCACCTCTCTATTTTAAAGCACGAGAATGTGTAACAGCCGGGACAGCGCTGAGAGTACATCCTTTAGAAAGGATAGTCTATCATCTTGTCTCCGGCTTTATACTCCCTGTTGAACAAATCTGCCAACATGACACTGGATACTGATGAGCAATTTGTATGGTTATAAAAATATTGGCAGAACTCCATTGTTTTGCTATTTAATTCTTAATTTACATTTTTAATGTGCTGTGTCCTCATTCATATTACAGGTTTTACTCTTCTGTGTACATCTATAATAGAATGGTTTTTTTCCTAAAAAATAATTATGAATACTAAAGAGCTGTTACAATTGCACTGTGTTTGAATGAAGGAGGGTGCCTGTCTTTTAAGATATGCTTTCTTAGGAAGGGAATATATTTGCAAGGGACGGGGGAAAATAAAGTAGGTATATGGTACAGAATACATATAGGTTTAAGTGTTCTGCCTAAGCTACAGATTGCCTTCCAGTAATCAAACTGGCAAAAAAAATTAATAAATGATGGAGACTGGAGACCCAACCTCTGAACGGCCTGTCTCAATATATTTATTAGTCTTGCCTCCCTCTCTCCTTCTCAACCCACCATTTTTGATGAGAAGGGTGACATGGTTTTTGCCAGCCCAAGGAAATAAGGGCTTAGCAACAGTACCTGCACTCTTGGTATCCAAGCTGTGTTTTTAAATTGCTGTGTCCAGTAAAACTTTTTTACTGGACTATGATTTGCACTAGAACTAAACTGCTGGTAATTAGTTTGGTTTTCACTTCCAGAACAACTCACCCACAGAAAGCGTCCTAATATGAGTGTATTTTTTGTGCTGTATTCACACAACGCTTGAGCTGTGAGGGGGAGGTAGAGAAATACCACGTCCACTGGCTGAAACAGGGGCTGGGCAGCAGGAGCGACCTGCAGCCACCCGGGTCCTGCTCTGTCCTGCCTGCCCATGTGGGAGCTGGGAGTGAGCAGCCCTGCTGCGGGCTCGCTGCAGCCGTGAGCTGCAACAGGTACCACCTGCATGGAAACACCAGAGGTGTAAGCTGCCATAGAGAGAACTGTCTGCGAGCATTTTATTCCATTAAACACACCATCATTCCCAGTGATTAATGACTTATGGAATAGCAATATAGTGAAAACATTGACAGTAGGTTTAAAGCATAGTTTAAGGACTCTGAACCCAGAGAAATAACAGCAAACAATTTTATGTGGCACAGGCTTATAAACTGGCTGCTGTGAGAAGCTAGTACAAAACACAGGAAGAGAAAATGGATGTGTTCCTGAGAGCAGCATACGTGCAGGATACCTTGGTGCTCCCGTACTAGTGCTGTGGTTCCTGTATCCTGCAGATGCACTGGGGAAGCCTTCTTATTTACAATGCTTTGCGCCGGCAGAGAGCTTTAAAGTTGCCATGAAACCTGGCAACTTTAGGGGCCCTTTCATTAGTGGACGCTTTCCCCCAGTGGGGATCATGTGTGTGCCCATGCCGAGAGCAGGCAGCAGCCTGTGAGGGTGCAGCAGAAGCAAGTTTTGCTGTGTCATCACAGAGGGCCTTGCAGGAAGACTGGGAGCAATTCACTGAGAGTAGAAATTAGACTGGAAACAAGTTTTTACATACACATGCCAACCCATGCATTTTTATGAGGACTCATTAAGTCATGGTTGAGAGAAAAGGGCTATGGGGAATGGGAACCAAGTTTTTCAATGGAAGAAATAGGATATTGATTTGATTTGGGGCATATAATGAACAGTGTTGAACCAACCAACTCCTCTTTCAGAGGTGCTCCTGAGAGAGCTTTCTTGTTTTGTTGAGGGAACCCGGAAAATACAGAAATATTTTTAGTGAGGCCTCTCACTGTGCTGCTGAGGAGCTGGAGACCCACAGGGCACAAGCAGAGGAAGGCGAGAGGGCGAGCAGAGCAGGATCATTAGGAGAGAAGCCCACAGCCCTGCAGTCTAGCTCAGCTCTCACTGAATCCCAGGGTTACCTGTTTCCTCTCCTCCCTTTGAAATCTCTTAAAATCTCTCTCTGCAGATCACAGGGTCTGTGGGCCTGTGAGAGCAGTTGGAGCTGGGAGCAGAAGCCCACTGAGGTGTGGGGGGAGCAGAGGCAAACAGGCCCTGGGGTGGGTCTCACTCGCCCATGCCCCAGTGGAAGAAGGATGACACGAAGGGGTGCTTTGGGACAGGATTGAAAGGGGACACAGGTGCCCAACCAGTCCCCAGGGCTTTTGTTGCTATCGAAGTGCAACTCCCAGGGCACACTGAGCACGTGCAAGTACTGGAGACAGAAATGCTTAGTGAAGCTTGGACATCTTCGGAAATAAGACAAATCTGGTTGATCCAGTCCCCTCATTCGGCATTTACACTCCAAAGTTAGATTAAGCCTTGCAGTGTAGGGGAGACGCACAGATGTGTGTTTAAAATGAAATAAAGGCATTCAGGAGAGCTCTATTGTGAACACTGTGACTAATTTGTGCAGTCAACAAAGCACACCTGCACCCTGTACATTAACATATCTCTGATTGAGCTTTCAAGGCAGAAAAATGTCTGCAGAAACTTGTTTGACCCCTGGCTTATTCTGTATTTGAATGTAATATTTTATGGTCACGAAAATCTGTGATTGTTTCATAAGTGGGCTTGTTTCATAAGTCTTCTTTTCAAATATGCTGAAGTTTGGAAGAAAGTGTTACTCTGTTGTTTGGGGGCATTTTGCTGCTACATGTTGCGTATGTGAGAATTGTAAAGCAAAACTCTTGGTAAGTCTATTGTTCTGAAAAAATACTAAAAGCTGAATTATAATTTAGGAGCCCAGGCAACAGGTTTATTTTACTGAAAGATACTGATGCTCAGTGTTTGCAAACTGGAATAATGCTTGCTCTTGCGTGTAGTCCTGCTGGTTGCTTAGTAGGAAGCTCTTTGTGGAGCACTAAACTTTTTCTAGGATGAGTGGCTTACCAAGCAGCTCTTTGAAATGAGACTGCTGTCTTTAGGTCTGTCTCCAAGATACCCACACTGTTTTTAAGCTGATGTGTTTACCTAAGAGACATGTAAAAAAATCAATTAATCTACTTTGCTTTGAATTCTGGGGATCCTGGACAACTTTGCTTGGATCACTGGAGATCTGTGGTTTGTATCTTGGACCCTAAATGCTCCTTGTATGGATTTATATTCCTAATTGTTTAAAGCTTTATTTTCTTTTACAATGAGTAGTCAGAATACTGCTAAATTAAATGGGGTGGGGGTGTGTATGTCCAGATTTGGACTTCTCTTGAATCTTCCAGCCTTTCAAAGACATTGGTGGGGAAAGAATTGGGGCATCCTCTAGCTCACAAGTAAGAGGAGTTTGCCATCTTGGTGGCACTTTATTTTTGGGTTTTTGTTTTACGCATATGAGATGTTTATGAAAAGAAAAACCATTATGCAAAAGAAATTACACACACCCCAATGAAAGTGTGTTCTCTCCTATGGGATTCCATATAGTCATACTTTCTTCAGAAACACTGGGAATTTTTAAAAAGTGTCTCTTGCAATGGCATTCCTCTTAAAAGCAGTGTAAGAACGCACGGTAGTGCTTGTGGGAATTGCGAGTGAGACACTGGAGACGAGCTCTGCAGACCTGCTGGTCTGGAGCATCCCCAGCACTGCTGGGGGGGTCCTCGCCTGGAGCGCGGACACGTCCACCCCCGGCGCGTGCCGCGCCTCGCCCTTCTTCCCGGCATGAGAGTTTCTAAAACGTGCGCAGAAAGCACAGCCCCTGCGAGGGACGGTGCGGCTCTGCTCCGCCGGGGGAGGCCCGGCAAGGGCACCAGAGCCCGTGGCCGGACAGGGGCGGGCGGCCGGTGGAGTCCGGCCATGACGGGCAGGAGGGGGCGGCACCGCTCGCCAGCGCTCGGCAGGTGCTCGGTACCGCTCGGTACCGCTCGGCAGCGCTCGGCAGGTGCTCGGTACCGCTCGGCAGGTGCTCGGCAGCGCTCGGCACCGCTCGGCAGCGCGCAGAGGGAGCGGGTGCTCCGCAAGCGGCCGCCTGGAAGGCGTCCAGAGCGGGAGGGGGGTGCACTGGGAAGGGTTTATACCTGCTGCCTGTGTCTTCTCCAAGGAAATATATTGGAAATGCCACCCTCGGCTCCCTGGACAAACGCTCCTTTAGTTCCTCAGAGCCGCATAGGGTGCAATAAACTGTTACTGCAGGGAGTCTACCGAGCGCTTTAGTTTTAATTCAAAAGATGTCTTTAATCTTCCTGTTGCTTTGTGTAAATTGTAAATTACACAACCCTGCAGAAAATTATATGTAAAGTAGGATTATGATTCTCATTTTTATGATGAAACTGGCTCTGCATGGTAAAAACCGATTCTCACGATCACTTAATTTTTCATTTACTCTCTGATTTGCATTTCACGTATTAAAGTCCTTAAAATCTGGGTGGATTATTGTAATTTGGATATTCCAAATTTATTTATAAGCAAACTAGCTGAACAGATGCTGTAGACATCAGCTATAAACGGCCATAACAGTTGGGGCTGCCATGTACATACAGCAGCCTCAGGGGGCTCGAGGCTGTTCCTGTGCCCGCGGCGAGAGCTGCAGGGCACGAGGGTGCTTGGCCCTACAGCCAGACCACAGCAAGTGGCAACCCCACCGTACCCGCTGCCCAGCTCCTGGGGAGCTGGAACGGGGTTCAAGGAAGGTTAGAAGTCAGGTTTTGAAGCAGCTCTGCAGATTTTTATGGGAAGGCTGTACTGGGAGTGAAGAGGGCACAGCAACAGAGGGAGCATCTCAGAAACTTGGAAGTGGCTGTAACACCTGCCGGTAGTGACAGTGCTGGGATAGGGCAGTGGCTTGATAACGTTTAGACTTTTTTTGAGTTCTTACTGAGTTCTGCATTTCTCTGCATCCTCAGCAATTACTGCTTTGGGGTTTTCAGTGGCTCTGACAGGGGAAGGAGGGTGCGATGGGTGAACTGAGGGGCAGAGAGCTTTCCTGAGTGGTGGACGTGAGGTGGGAGTGGGAACAGAATATCAAAAGGAGGGGAGGGAAAATTTAAAAACCTGTCAGGACTTTCTGTCCCTGATATTCCAGATCCCTGCAGGCAGCAGCGGGTGGTTTAGGTGTCAGAGACGCTGCACTGGCCAGTAGACACTTCCCTCTGGGAAGTTCAGCCTCTCCCTGCTGTTGCTTTCCAGCTAGCATTGGAGTTATGGCACTTATTTGAATCTCTGGTTTAAAATTAGAGTAAAACACCGCCTCCAGGTACCATGCAGTGCTGTTTGATTGCCTGCTTTGTGGGACTGCTGACCAGGTGCCATGGTGCTGCAAGGGAAGGGGAAGCGCTCGGTGAGGACATAGGGATAACTCCGGGCAGCACAGCGGAGGGTGAGGGATGCTCCTCCCTGTGGGATGCCCTGGGTGAGACCCCACGCTACACCCACGGCTGCCCGCAGCACTGCCCTGCACCCAGCCCATGCTGGGGCCGGGCTGCACAGGACTCCCCATCGTTTCTCCCTTGCACAGCATGCTTTCCCTGCTCCTTTCTGTTCCCTGTCCTATATTGTAACACCCTCTCCTGTGCCCCAAGGCTTACAGCTCCTGCCTCTGAAAAGCACAGAAAGGAAGAACAGGTTTAGGTGATGGAGGAAGTGTGGCTGCAAATCATGAGCAATGGTGAAGTCCTTGGCAGTCTCTGAATCAGAGGGTCCCAAATGGCACCTGCAATATCTGCCAGAGATCATTCTTGTGATGGGATGGTTGAGACTACATCTGCCTCAAGTGGCGGGGGGAGACCTGACTTGTATATCTGTGTCCCGGGAAAACATAGTTGTATGAATGGCAAGAAGGAACGGGGGAGCTAGAGAGAAGTAAGGAGGTTCAGTAGGACGGGAGAGGAAGTGGGGGAAATGAAGAGGGAATAACTAAATGCAAGAATAGGAGAAGATTTAGTATAGCACTAAGGCACTAGCTCAAGTAATGTGAGGGTCTTCAATGACTTTCTGAGATTTTTATCCTAAAAAAAATTAATATAAAGTAGTGCATTATTTCACTGCTAATGCTGAGTGCACCTTGATTGTTTCCTGATTGTTAGGGATTTTTTTTTTTTTCCGCATAGGTTGAAGTTTTTGTATCTAGCCTTTACCTTCTTTCCTTTCCGCTTCTTCCTTCTTTTCTTCCTCACCCCTCCTTCATTCCTCTCTCTCTCTCTAATTTAAGCAAAATTGGTTCAGCTGGTTTTGATTTATGCAAGCATGGGGAAAATATGTTTTTCCCATATCTTCAGAATAAAATATGTGCACACTCATAAGTCTAAGCTGGCTGGAACTAGCAATGTCAAATTAGCTTGTTTATAGCCCTCACTGGGGAGTTCCAAGTTTTGGAGAAAATTGGTTCCATGTTTTTAAGTTCTGAATGCGCTAGAAGTCAGCGTTTTCATGTACACACATTAGGTGGGGTTTGTTTGGTTTTTTCTCCTTCCCCTAATGCTTTTAACCTGAATCAGCTTTGAGCATTTAAGGATGCATTGCTAGGAGACTCTTAGATTCTGTTCAAGCTGTCTTGCTAAAGCACTTTGGTCACACATGGGTGCAGAAAGTAGCACACTTTCCTTCCTTCTAAATAAATGTATATGAGAACCGAAATGCAGTGGGGAATCTTGAATAATGCAAGCCTAGTGTTTCTAATGCAATGTTAACCATGGGAAATACTTAGTTTTCAGAATGATTGGATTTGTTTCAAAGACCTCTACCACAACATTTACGGCAGCTGCTGAATGATACGCTCTGTAGCACACGGTATCAAACAGGTGTACAGTAATCTATAAGTGCTTTAAGTGCACCGATGCGTACCACCCTGCTGTGCCTGCATGCTCCTGGGGAAGCCCCATGGGTACCAGCCTCGTACCTCTCTCTGGGGTTGAATTTGTCCCTGCGGTCCCAGCCGTGGCCTCAGCAGCCCGGACAGAGTTCAGACCATGCTACTTACTCTGCTTCAAGACTTGGACTCACTGTTAATACAGATCCTGATTTAGACAAGTATTGGCTGATGTTACTCTGGGAATAGAGTGCTAAGAGCTGAGGGCTAAAAATAACAAGCGAATTAACCTAACCATAAAGTCCTTACCCAGCCTTTTAGCAGTTCCTGGCCTACTTGCTTGGAAAGAGCTTTGCTGGGTGAAGACCTGGCTTTCTCCCGTGGCCATGCTGCCAGCATGCAAATGCTGCTGCCCCCTCCCAGCCAGCACTGCCTCTCTCCAGCTGGGGGGCTTGGCCTTCAGGACCACAACCTTTTGAATGTTAGCATTTCCTTATTTTTGTCTGTACACTTTATTATTTTCCTCTCCTGTTTAAGCTGATCTCTGTCTGCCTTCAAGTGCAAGCAGGTGGTAGTACAATATTTAACAGGGACCCCTATTTGCACAAAACAATTCACACCTCAGAGCTGTTTTCACTGGAGAGGAGGAAAGAAAAGGCGGTGGAGGCTCTCTCTCTTCCTCACCTCACTACTCTTCTCTAGCCATTGAGTGGGGCTCCTGATGCCTCCCCCTGACTCTTCCCTCCCTGCTCTCACCCAGGAGAGATGAGGAGAGTGCGGAAGATTGCAGCTGGCACAGGAAAGGAAATGTCAGGCTTGAGGCACCTCATGAAAACCCCTGTAAAAACAAAGACAAATCCTGGGAAGGAGGATGGGGTTCAGGATTTGAGGGGCACAAGAGGGCATGCAGTGAATGCTGGGCAGCACATCATCTCCCCGTCTACACACACTTTGGCGCCTGCTCTCAAGCCCTGGGGAAACACCTTTATGCTGCAGCGTTTAACCCAAGTGACTGCATTTGCGTGTCTGACAGAGTGATCCAATTTTGTGCTGTATTAATATACCACATCTCTAATGTAAAATCTGAGAGTTAAACTGTGGCTTGGAAAGGCAGTTCTTTAAGTCCTGGTGGATGTATTTGACTCTTATACATAACAGCGGTTATTGGTAGCCCTTCAGCATAACCCGCTTATGTGCAAATGTATCCAAAATCCCTCACTATCATCGTTAACATTTATCATTGTTAATGAAATTACTTACTTAATCATCTTAACCTTGATGCTACCCTGGATAAAAGACCTATGATATATCTGTAAAGGAATAACTACATATTTGATACAGTTGAAAAGATAGCACTAATTTATTTTAGTCTGATTTATGATTAGTACTGCACAGCGTGAAGCACTCTGTGCTGCTCTGTACATCACTTAGGGTCCATAGGGTAAATAATTGCTGTACTCCTCATCCCAGAGCTGCACGTGTGGCACTGTGTGTGGTGGCGTGATTTTAATTTCCTAAAAATATGGGTGTGTTTGAGCAATAAAAAGGCAGCTACGTTTGCAGCAACAGATATTTGTGTTATTGCCCCTCCAGTATGTGTGTGCATAATACCTGCCATGGGTATTGGCGTGCTCCCACCGTGGGGAGACGCTGAGCCAAGATTGGTCTGAGAGGGTGTGCAGCAGGGTGGGAGAAGAGACCAAAGGGCTTCTGGAGTGCCAGGTATCAACTCCATCAGAATGACAGAAAAGGCTTAATCAGGACTTTACACGCTTCTTTTAAGAGAAGTCACCTCCACAATCTTTCCCCTTTGGCCAACAGAATGATGTTAAGGGCTCAGATTTCCCCAGTAAAGATGCCCAGATTTAAAAGCTGCCTTTGTAATTGTGCTGGGCAGTCTGACAGTGAAGGAAGATACCCTGTATTATTTTTGGTTCTTAATTTTAATTTAAGATGACTTTTTCAGCCATACCTTAATCACGTAGTGCATCTCCAATCTACAGAGAGGACTGTATCATTAGGATAATTAGAAGCCATTAAGAGTATAGGATAACATCACTATAAAGCTGTACAGATGTTCAGTATTCTTCACGTCTCTGTCAAAGGAGGAAATTTAACATATGTCAAGTCCTATCGCTGATGTCTACTTTATTCCTGTAGTGTATAGAAAGCTTGGAGGGATTCATCATGCTAGATTCAGAATACTTTTTCCTTCCTTGTTTTCCAGTAAAAAAAAAGTGTTTTCTGCTTAAAATCAGTAAAGATACTTTTCTCTCACTCCATTACCCCCTCCCAGTATTTGGACTCAGCGGTAGAAAACCAGGAGCTCTTGCCAGTTGTTATTTCTCTCTGAATTCCAACCTGCCTTTTTGTCTCTTGCATTTATTCAGCCTGTGATCATCAGTTCTGCATTACATGAACCTGTCTAACCTGTCATATTTTACTCCAGTAAATGGAAGGGATGGCTGTGTGTAACTGTTCCCATCTGTGATAGCTATGGCATTGGGACTGGACCTTGTACAGCCACATGTCCGGACTGAGACAACTGTCCCCACAATATGGTCACACTTTGAATGAGACTTATACCTGGGTGACTGCTGATACATCTGTGAATAAATCTGGGTCTTGGTGATTTTATACACCATTTTAAATTGAATTTATTATTGGTGTTTTTTGTTTGTTTTTTTTTTTTTTTAGAGAAACATGGTTGCTTTGTCATGTCACAATACATAATTTTAGACTGCACTGTTTAGATTTTGCCTCCTTCTCTCAAACGTATATTTTAAGGTTGTTGTCATTTTAGATAGCATCTCTGAAATAGATTTCCAGATGATTTGAATGGATACCAAAAGGTATTTTAAGTCTTAATGTTAGATTTGGTTCATATCTTTCACTCACTCTCTCTTGCTTGAAAGATGCTTTCAAAATGCAGAGCTCTGGTCCTATATCTGAATGACTGGCACAAAGATTTAATAATCTCTTTTGTCTTTATGGCAGTTCCATTTGTAGCAATTTAAGCATCAGTCTCCGGTGAGCCTGAGTCAAAAACCTTATTTAATATGAGCCAGCTAAATATAATTTCCCATTTCTTTGATCTCTTCTATTTTAATTTGCTTCTTATCAGGTACCTGTAGGGCTAATAGATACAATTGATGGTTTGCTGCTTACAGAAAGATCTCATTTAAGCTGCATGGATTATTGTTGGTGAGATATTGCAGTATTCTTCTCATTATGGATGTGGTAGTATAGGTTAGAGATGTTGTTACTAACAAACACCCTGCAGCTGTTGCGGGTGAGGGTTTTGCTTCTGAATCTCCTTCCAGAAACTTCTGTAAAATATAGGGAAAAGATTTGAGGAGCAGCACCTGAAGTAAGTGCCTGTTGGTTAACACCAGGGTTCCTACCTCAGTCACCTTAATGTGGCCATGGATGGATGATGAGTAACCAGAGCACACCAAGCTGTCCCAGTGATTAGGAAGATGCGAACAGAAATGTTGTGACATTTGCCTTTTGCCCCACAGCAGCAGTTGGGATCGCTGGGTCAGGATTGGGCCTCTCGGGCTCCCGTGCCCTTTGCTTGTCCCAAGGTGTTGGCGTGTCACTCCATGGTGCAGCTTGATGCCCCCAGTGCTCTGGGGGCATTCATGGTACATAGACTTAGCTGTGAAGTTGCAGAGAGAGAGCACCCTTTCTTGAATAGTGTCAGATTTGGATGTAAGCAAGGCAAGAATGAAAGAAATGCAAAGAAGAACTGAGTGTGGCCATTGGGTGTCCCAGCTGCCTGCACTCACCTGCGTTTCTCTTCAGTCAGGGCCACCTTTTGCAAGCAAATTGCATCCTGAAATGCCTTTCGGGAGAAGAGAGGAACATCTAAGCCCCCAATTTTTCTTTTGTTGCATCACTTGTTACTCGGAGCAGCAAGAGGCAAATAGTGCTTCAAAATCCCTGGAGGAAAGCATCTTGGGAACAAGTGTGAAATGCAGGAAGAATGAGCCAGGCTCAACTGATGTTTTGTGCTATTGCCTGCACCCACTGGAGATTTAACCTGCTGTTTACATTTCCCTTTGCCTGAAGATGAGTGTTGAGAATTGGTGAGGGTAGCTCAGTCCCTCTGTCCTCCTCACCTGTGGAGAGCACCTGAGCATGTATTTGTAGAAGAAAAAAGTAGCCAGTCTTTCATGTTGTGGATTTTGTGCTTCTGTTCACTAGTCTGATAAGGACCTTGGTGCTTGTGAAGTAGAGATCAGGTGTGCGCATGCACGCACAAGTACATTATACTAATTAGAGGCAATTTAAAAACCAAACTCTTCTGCACTATTTAAAACACAATAAACAGCTTTGCTCCTAAGTGTTAATCATCTCCTGCTGTTCACTCTCTGAAGCTAAAACCCTCTACTCACTTCAAAACACTCTCTCAGTAACCAAGTGTGACATCGCAAAAAGGATTTTGAGGACTTCAGTCTGGGAAAAAGCAGATGCGTTTAGGAGAATAAAATCACCAAGGTCTTTGGATCTACAAAGAAACTCCAGGCAAGAGAAGGAGAAGAAATGAAAAAAGCCCTAGTCAGCATAAGTGGAAGCGCTCTAAAATTAGGTTTCGCAAGCCTCCCTGGAAGGTGGTGCAGACGCCATGTGGGTGCCTGCATGCCCAGGAGTAGTGCAGTGGAGGAAGGAGAGGAGGTGTTGGTCTGTGTGTGCTTCGAGGAGCCCCAGCCATGTGCCACATGCACTTGGGGATGGACTCAGGCAGGGCATGGCTGTCGCTTTTCCTTGATGTCCCAACATCAGAGCGGCACATCATGCTGTAGGTCAATCATGTGAAAGCTGCACACTCATCACTGGGAGGCAGTGAAATATCTGCTGTACGGATGCATGTACCCATCTCAGAGAAGTCATGTAGCTGGGGGTGTGGGGTGCTGCCGAGGGCCTTGAACCCGCTGTGGGGTGAGGCTGGCAGGTGGGCTTCTGCCAGGCAGAGGGAGACAGTCCCTCCCAGCCTGGTGCCGTCGTCTCCTGCTTTCTCAACCACTCTGAAGATCAGATCCTGCCACACCATCAGTGCTGTGAGATGGAGTGTGTTATTAAGCTGAACCCAGAAATAAAGAAAGGGTTGAGAAATTGCTACAATCGCTGACCCATGCATTTATTATAATTGAGTCCATTAGCCTTAATTTTATAATTTCGAAATTAACTTTGCACATTTACAAATGGCCTTAATTGCTTCATGGAGGAAGTTAGGCTTTCACAAAGCTAAATGCATAAAAACTGTATCAGTTACATCAGTATCAGTGGGTTCATTTGTAATACAGTGCTGCCAATGTAGATCAAGCAAATTGTTTAGAAAACGCATTGTTGAAGCATCATAGTTACTTTAAGTCATTCTAGCTGGTAAGAAAAAAAACAAACCTCAACTGGATGTTTCCACATGCAGGTTCCTCTCCATGCTGAAGCCTTTGTACATGTTAAGCACCTCTTTTAAGCACTATTTTAGTGCTTACAAAACGTATTAGCATGCAAACATTAAACCTGAAATTACCTCTCTTGACTAACAGTAGCCTCTCTATATCAAAGTCCCCATCCAGAATTTGGGGTCATTCTCTGGAATTTTTATGCCAATCTGTGAAGGAAGTTCAATATTTATATTGCAATCTTCAACAAGGTTTTCTTTTGGACCTGCTGGAAGGACGTTCCTGTTTCTAGTAACACAGCCTGGTGGGGGAAGGACATCTAGATAGAGCTGTTTAATCTACAGATGCATATTATGGGTTTTGGAAACCATGTTCTTAGGGGACAGTGTTGGAGAGTAACCAAATCCCTAATCTTTATTTATTTGTAGCAAATCTAGTGAATAGAAGAAGGTTCTTCCAGTCCATTAAAAGATGTGAAACAACCAATGGTTTCAGAGAGCTTATGGACCCTGCCTTTTGGAGATAGCTGTAAAGAAGTAGATGATAAAAAATCAGTTGCCTTTCAACTTATTGTGTTGCTTTTTTTTTTAATTCACATAAATGCAAAAAACCTCCACCCCTCTTAGAAACCTTACTTTCCTTTTGAGTATGATGCTGAGACTTGAACTCAGTCCAACTGGCACATTACCCCGAACAGCTGTTGCTGGTGTCCATCTCGTGACATGAATCTTTTCAGATTGTTTTCCTTATTATTGAGAAACGCCAGACTCTAATGCTGAAATGCCTTTATTGTCAATGACTGCAAGGTGAATTTTTTTTTCCCTGAAACTTGGATGTTCGGCCTTCTTCATAGGTAGCATTTCTTGAAGGCACTGTGAAGTGTAACCAACTGTATGAGGGATCAGCTACTATGGCCACAAAACTGCTGCTGTACTTCTTAGAGCAAGACGTTAAGGCTGAAATTTTACTTTTGAATACTTTTATTCAAAGTAAGAAGGGATATGAATTAGAAGTTGTACTCTCATCTTTATTTAGAGGAAGTAAATTGGGGGGGAGTAGAAAAACGAGTGTTGGAAAGTAATTTATTCAAAAGAAAAGAGAATTTTATATATTTGGGGTTATTAATATGCAGCAGTGGCATCTGTGCTTGAGAAGAAAGTGAACATAGAGACTTCAGCAGACAGCTCTGGTACAACATGTGATATTGTAGTATGTTTGATTGTCAGTAGTACTCTTGTGACTGACATCAAATTGGGACAGGCAAGACCAATTTACACATGTTTTTATTTGAAGATGGCAAATGTTTCTTTGCAGATGTGGATGCTTTGATTGAAACTTAGAAACCGAAGACTCTTGATAAAGCAGGCAGCAACAAGAGGTGTAGCTAGATTAAATACCTTTTTCCCTTCCACCTTCCATTTCAAAATATCAGTGCTTTTCACCTCTTCTGCACTAGGATGAACTCCCTCCACCTTTCCTCCCCTTACTCCCTCTAAAGAAAACCTTCTCTACAAGTAATTTGATGACAGGGGTATTGTTGAAGGTAAACAGCAGAGCCAGGGCTATGACCTAGTCTGAACTTCCAGATTACTGGTTATTTTGAGGTTGAGTCTCTGTGGCTATGTCAGAAATTTCCCCTGTGACTGGATGATCTTTTCCTGGGGAAAGTTTTATTTAAAACTGTACATATATTTCTGTAAAAACTTAGGTTTAATACATATTTTTTCCAAGGTCGGGAGTGGAGAAAACAAACCCCACATAGAGAATCCTCTGGAGTTCTGGTCCCAGTGGGACCTAGGTTATTTTCAGAAAATATGGACCTGTTTAATGCAATTTTTATTATCATACTTGAAACAACTTCTTTTGTTGCTTACTCAGTTGGTTATGAATCTGAAATACCTCTGAGAGAAGGTGGAAAATAAAAAAAAAAAAACTCAAAGAACCAGTGTATGGGGAACAAGTAATATTTCACATGGTGGTGATTTTAAAGATGTTACCCATGAATTGTAGCATTCAGGTGCAGGTGAGCTCTGGTGCCCTTCACAATTATGGTGCTACATTACTAATAACAGGAGTCAGAGAGGGAGTTGAGGAAATCTTTACAGAAGTAGCTCGTTCTGCTGTCACTGTACCAATTTCCACTGTCTAATCTTTCACCTCCACAGCCTCTGCTAGATGCTACAGTCCCCTTAAGTGCAGAATAGCAAATGTTTCCCAGTGTGCAAGGATGTATTCCAAACCCATTAAATCTTTCAGCTCATTTTTTTTGTTGGAGTACCTGGCCTGGAGGTTATAGCATTAATTTTTTGTAAGGTCACTGAAGGCCTCTTCAGTTACAAGTACTGGAAGGAGTCTTAGAGTCCATTTAAACTGTGCATGACTCTTTTGTCTTGATCACTGTCTGACTTAATTTGATTTGGGTTTTCCTTTATTTTTCTTAAAGCTTGCAATGTTAAAGGCTACAAATATTAAAAGTTTAGAGAAAAGGAAAAGTAACAGGATGCAAAGGGTCTTGTTGATGATCTGTAAAATCCAGAAAGGCAGTTTCTTCCTTTTTTTTTTTTTTTTTGCTCAGAGGTAAATAAGCAATAAGAGATAAATTAGAAGTTTTATTGTACTCCTCCACTGAGTAAAAAGCATGTGCAGTTTCAGGAATGTGAGCTCTCTGAACAAGACCTATGGAGAGCTGTCGCGTGAAGACGGTGTAGAAACAAATATAGGTGGTACTCATGACCTAACTGAAAAGTACCTTTTTGATTTGGAAGAGGTTGCAGTACAAATGATAATGTTCAGGTTGGAGGCTTTAATGGGATGGTTTGTACTGCATCCTTTGATGTTTGATAACAATCAACATCCTTTTATGTTTAATAATATAGAAACAGCAGCAACAAGCTGTGATTGAATCCTGGTGAGGCCTGAGCCATAGGGCTAAGCCCATCCTCCTCCTCCCTGCAGCTGTCCTGCCCTACTGAATCTCATCTGCCTGATGCCTGGTTCATGCAGAGGCTTGTTAGCTCAGAAAAGCCCATAGGTGAGTAACTTTTAACAGGTTTGGGGAGGAGTGGCTGGAAAGCTGCCAGTCAGAGAGGTACCTGGGGGTGTTGATTGATAGCTTGCTGAACATGAGCCAGCAGTGTGCCCAGGTGGCCAAGAAGGCCAGTGGTATCCTGGCTTGTATCAGAAATATTGTGGCCAGCAGGGACAGGGAAGTGATCTTACCCCTGTACTCGGCACTGGTGAGGCCGCACCTCGATTACTGTGTTCAGTTTTGGGCCCCTCACTACAAAAAGGACATTGAATTACTCGAGCGTGTCCAGAGAAGGGCAACGAAGCTGGTGAAGGGTCTGGAGCACATGTCGTACGAGGAGTGGCTGAGGGAACTGGGGGTGTTTAGTCTGGAGAAGAGGAGGCTGGGGGGAGACCTCATTGCCCTCTACAGCTACCTGAGCGGAGGGTGCAGAGAGCTGGGGATGAGTCTCTTTAACCAAGTAACAAGCGACAGGACAAGAGGGAATGGCCTCAAGTTACACCAGGGAAGGTTTAGACTGGATATTAGGAAGCATTTCTTTACAGAAAGGGTTGTTAGGCGTTGGAATGGGCTGCCCAGGGCAGTGGTGGAGTCCCCATCCCTGGAGGTGTTTAAGAGTCGGGTTGACATAGCACTTAGGGATATGGTGTAGCTGAGAATGGTCAGTGTGAGGGTAATGGTTGGACTGGATGATCTTCAAGGTCTTTTCCAACCTGGATGATTCTGTGATTCTGTGAAGTTTGGTCTGCCCATGGCAGTGATGTGAGCTGGAAACCCCACAATTAAATGAGGGAATTTTGTAACCCAGCCAGTCCTAGAACCACTGCACTACCATACAGAGAAGAAATGCCTTTCTCTTCAGTGAGGCATGGAAAAAGCTGGCACTATGTTTTGTGAGGCACCGGAGGTGAGGTGCTCTCTGGAATTCACCTCCTTAGGGGATTTTTGGGGAAAAGGAAAAGCCCCTTCCTGGATCTCCAAGGGACTGAGACCATGGATATGACCCCAGTTAATTTCAGACTGGGGAGTCAAGGTAACCCTTGTGTACTCCCATGCCCGTGATGTCCCACAGTGGCCCACCACACTATGGTTGGGCATCTGAGTTTGGAGGGGCTTTGCAGCTCCCGTGTAACACAGGCATTGAGTGTTCCAGGCTTGAGAGGACTTCATAACTTTCACCTATCCCGGGCCTTTTCAGATAAGAGTCTGCCAACCATAATCTCTGGGGTTTAAAATTTTGGATTTAAATAGAGCACTTGGTTCTCATACTGAGAAAATAGAGGGGTTGACAAGTATGTCTGCTGTAAGCTTGTAGAGGGCAGAACTGCAGATGAGCTACCTACAGCTACACGGGTTTCCTTCAGGCTCCTGAGCAATGAGGAAAACATGATCCAAGAAGAGCGTTCCCTATTATTGGGAAAATGGATACTTTTTGTGACAGTGAGGTTTCCTCTGGAATATGGTGGGGACTTTGGGGGCATTCAAGAAGGGGACTCCAATGCAAATGATGTCAGGATGAACACAGGGATGGTGTGGTTTGGTTGCACGGGGGTTTCAGAATAGCCTCCTTATTTATCCCAGCATAATGAAACTGGAGAGGATATGTGAATTGCTGTCTATAAATACATCGGAGAAGTAAACACCAGGGAGAGAAAGGAGCTAGTTCAGCTAGAGGACAGTGCTGGCACAAGAACAAATTGGTAATAAACTGGCCGTGAATAAATTTCAGATGGAAATTAGAAGCAGCTTTTTAATCAGTAAAACGGTGAGGTTCTGGAAAAGCCTTTCACTGGGCTTTTGGGGGCAAAAACCTAACTAGTTTGCAGATGGTCTTAATCAGTTTATTAAAGGGATTGTGTGATGTGGTTGTCTCCAATATCAAGGGACTGGGCTCCTTCACCTGTACATCCCTTTAGTGCTATGTTCCTACATATTATATTTAGTAATTCTCTCTGAATTGCCAAAGTGCACTGAGGACAGAGAAATGCTGTATTCTTCTGATGCAGTGTTGTTTTTCAAAAAGCATATCAAACTGTAAATGCACAGGGATAAGGATAGTGCTGGGCTCCTTTTTATTTACCCTACTTTAAAATGAAACCTGGGGACTAAATGGCTTTAGTCACTCAGAGGACATCGGCCATATCTCTCCCCACTCCATAACTAATTTCATTTCTGAAACTTGTGCTTCCAAAAAATATTGACTGCTTAGAACTGGAAGTGTTAGAGGATACATAATATTCAAGGTTACTGTATGATTAAGGACAACAAGCTGCCATCACATACACTAGGTGTTAGCACCGCCTTGTCCACAAAAGGACCAGAAACTAATCATTACTGCTTGCTACTTCCCATAGTGGTAGATGCTTCAAGCAGTAGAGAAAGCAATTTCTTACTTATAAATTGTTTTACCCTTTTTCCTATAAACATCTAGAACCGTCACTCTTAGGTCCCTCCCTTCTGATCGATTGATTGACATTTGCAATGGAAAAAGCAGTTGGCTGCTAAAAAAAGCCCAAACCCCTCTCTCTAGTTTTGTGCTTGGGAATGTGAGTTTTAAAATGAATCCTGTGAGACTAATTGAATGTGATTGGCATCTGCCACTGGTACAGTGAGGAGAGGAAAGACCTCCAATCCCGCCTGGGAGAAAACCGACACCTTGCAAAAGCTATTCTTTTTCCTTCATTCATCATCTCTCAGAGTTCACAACAATAGCTAAATAACAGAAAACAAATTCTAGATTCTGAGTCTGCTTTTTGAAATGCTAAAAAGCAAATCAACAGCCTGGTTCTTCCTAGACTAAGAGGTCTCAGAAATTAAGTCAAACTATGATGAATGTACCATAATGCTGAAATTCCAGCAATGATTACTGTGTAAACATTATAAACAACTAGTCTGAGGGAATAATTTGTTTTGTGTTGAACACAGTGCTCTGGTTGTGACTGTCAGCAGAATCTAATACTGGTCCCAAAACTCATTTTTATTTTAAAAAAGGTGTAATAAGCAGATCAAAGAATGTGGGAGAAGAAAGAAATCTAAATACAACCGCATGTAAGCTCAGAAAATATCTTCTGCATGAAGAATGTGCAATCATGAAATACAATTTGTTTATGTAGGTTTTAAAAGATTTTGTGCATCTTATTGACTGTGGTGTGTAACAAAGCTTTTTGCATTTGAGCACTGAATTCTGCTTTGCACCCTGGTGAGGAGGGAAACACGGTGTAGCACAGGGCTGTTTGTGTTGGCAGGTGTAAAAGCGGAGGGTCTCGTTCATGCAATTTGGATCTACTTTGTGTCCCCAGTCAATAACTGCCTCAAGTTTTGACAGAGCTCTGATAGATCAGATTTGCAACATGTCTGCCAATTGCCTCTGCAACGTGTACAGTGCAACTGCACTGCACGGCGGAAAGGGTGCTGCTTTGGGGCTGTGTCTGCAGTAAATGCTTGCTCAGAGCACTATGAATGAGCAGTTCAATTACTAGGAAGAAAATGGTAATCTACTGTCAAAGTACATTGAATCAGTAGGTCTCCTGCAATGACTGGAGATTAGCCCCAGATTTCCATATGTTCTTGTCCCGTCAACTAAGTTATTATTTATTGATGTTGGAGTCTGTTTTTCTTTTAGCCAAGGGGGAAGTGTTAGGAAGGAAAGCCCCGATTAAATGGTGTTTTGCAGGACTTGACATTTGGAGTGCTTTTCTATCTGATAGTCTTATTCTCTGAACTGGATGACCAACTTCTCCTTCAAATTTAGTTTATTGAGCATGATAAGCAAATAAGGAATAAAAGACTTACTTTTTTTTAAAATCTCCATTCTTCCAGGGGAAGAAAGGAATTATGGCCTGATGTATGCTCAGGACTCAAACTGGAAAGTAATCTCTCAAACCTTTAACAGTTGTTTTATTGTACGTACAACTCATTTCATTACCTACCAGACCAAATGAATGCATTTTGAGCATTTCTGTTTGGTGATGCTAGTAACACTCTTGGGTCCTTTACTATCTACTCTGTGCCCTTTGCAGCCTGACCATGCGGCAACTGTAAACTGAGCTTGTGTAAGAGCCCAGCTGAGGGATTTTGACACAAGAAGTTATTTCTGAAAAACATGATGTTGGACTAATCTACCATGGAGCAATCTCCTGGTGTAATGGATTTTCCCTGTCCCCTGGCAGAGGCTTGTTAGGAAAAGGGAGTGAGTAGGTTTCAAAGCGTTGCTTTGAGGGTGCTATGGGAGAGGTGCTGCTGCAGGAGGGGATGGAGAAAGGGTAGGTACCACAGGGACCACAGCTCCTACCACATGAGCTGCTCTGCCCCACGTGTGTAAATTCCCAAGTCAGGAGTTCATCCTGGAAAATAGTGAATAACGGTTGAGGCTTTATTGGGCTTTTGATTTTCAGAGTGAGAAGGCACAGAGAGGAGCTGAGATTTCACCTGGGCACAGGCCCCTGGAAATGAATGCTTGAGGATGATCAGCAAATGCTGTGAAGCTCACTGCCCTTGGAGGCACTGTCCTCTGTGTTGCTGTTGCTCTAGTTAAACTCCACTTCCTTAAAGTATATTTATTTTGTTTTCATTTCAATGGTAATGAGTGGCAGTATTACAAACGTGTAGCACTGAAGCTCATAGCAGCCCTGGTCATGTAACCAGGTGCTATGTTGTAGGTACAACAATGAATTTTAAAAAGGAGTGTAAGCAACCAAATACTGCAGAAGTTTCTATAGTGATTTGAAAGGTTTCTGAAGCTGAGTTCAGTTTTGCAGGTGTTCACAGTGTGAGGAGATGCCTGGGACAGAGCATGAATTGCTAATTAAAACCAAGAAGATTTTAAGAAAGCCTGATGCTATGGGCAGAGGAGCTGTGGACCCCAATGTCTTATCTGCTAGTGAGTAGTCAATGTTGAGTAGGAACTATGTTCCAACTGCACATCCCCTCTCTTATTTGGTATATGGGAGAAGCAGGAGGGAGAGGGGTGAGGTCTTCATCTCAGCAGCCTGGGAAAAAGGTCTGTTGAGCACTTTGAATGGATGCAAGCAAAGCAGAGCAACGTTTGCTTAGGCTGAAGAAGAAATGAGCACACTGTGTGCTGTATACTGAGAGCTGAGGTCAGTCCTAGGCATTCAGTGAGAATGAAGCACAGGTTGGCCAGCCCTGCTGGAGGCAGGACGGGAGGCTGAGCTGTGAGCCAGGGAGATGGGCAGTGAGGCGGCAGGGTCTGGAAAAGATCAAGAAAAGAGGTGGTGATGAGAGGGGGACCTCAATTTTCACTTTAGCCAAACCGCTCACAAGCTGACAGCTGGACATCCGGGGATACGTCAGGGAGACAGGCTGAGCCTCTCGCTGGGACACATTGAGACAGGTCTGTAATGGAGAGGCAGATCTGAATTGTCAGCATGGAAATGGCAGCTGAAATTGTGCTGGCAGCAGAGGGGGGACCCAGCATCAATCTGTGTGATCCTACAGGAAGAAGAGTGAGGAATTAATTGTTCTGGTGATTAAATGAAGCAGGAAAAAAAAAATCAAAAAGGCTGAGGTACCTGGGAGTGTGGAATATTTTCCATTTAGTTCTGTGAGATTGAAAATATTAATTTTGCATCTTAAAAGATTTTTTTGGAAATGCATGTTCCAGATAACCAACAGCCTCACACTTGCTAGAGGACACAGCATCCGAAAGGAGTGTCCTAACCTGAAAATCTACTCTGCAACCAAAGAGCTCTTTCTCATCAGCAGCAAAACCAATATGGGACAGCTAGAAGTGCTGTGGACAAAACTTCAAAACGGAACTGCAGAACAAATGTTTTCAACACGCTGATTTGTTGGGACCAGCTCTGATGATCGTGTATCTTCAGCTCACTTGTGCAAGGGTGCCTGCAGCAAGCTTGGTGGGCTGTTTATGCCCTTGCAATAATGAAGATTTTATTTTCATATAGAAGGAGCTAGAAAAGTGGAGAAAAGAAAAATAGTGTGGTTGGTAAAACACCCAGCCATCTCTGTACTGACTACTGTAGTCAAACATCAAAGCCTACAGATGTATTAACGGAGAGGCAAAGATCAAGGAGTACTGGCAGAGCAAATAGCATGGTGGCAGCTGTACGCAAACAGGCAGGCTGCTCCTCTCAAAGCTGTAATGTAAAAATGAGAGAAATGCCTCTGCATTGACACGGGGTATATTGGTCACCATTCAGTGGCGTGACATGGCTTATAGCAGTGGTGTGTTGTGCTGGCAGCTCTTCAAAGTCCCACGCGTTGTATTGCCTTAGGTTATCTCTGCCATGCCCGTACCTGCAGATCCCTGTTATGTTTGGCACGTGGAACGATGGCCAGGAGCTGGTGCGTGCTGAGCTTCTGTATAAGCCAGCTGGGTGCTAAACCCCGAGCTTGACTTCCACAATGGCTGTCAGACTTGTGCACTGTAGAGATCCACGGTGAACCAATGCACACAATAAGGAGAGGGAGTGCTCCAGTGTCTGTGCAAGGTCCTGCCAGTGCACCAAAATTCCCAGATAAAGAGGGCAAATGGGTGGCCAGACACCCTGGGCCGAGCAGGGCTGTGGGCAGGATTCCTTGCTGAGCTGTAGCTTCCTGATGCTGTGGGGAAATTTGCTTCATATGTATCATCTTGTACCACTTTGCTTTGGATTTTTTAAAACTTTTTGAGTAACCTATCATGGTATTATTAAAGCCAACTAATGCAGAGGACTTGCTGGCAAGAAGGCAGCATGGTGCTGTCCTTTGGAAGATGCATGAGTCTGGCAGTAGCCCTGGTGAGTTCACTAGCCATGGCCAGGGAGGTATGTGGTGACAGTGACGTAGTAAGAGATTAAATGCGTGCTGCTGCCTCCCTCTTTTCGGCACTAAGAACTGCCTTTGGCTTCAATATCTTGGTGTGCAACAAACCACAGAGGAAGGGATACTGAGCTGAGTGCAACCTGTCCCCCAAACCTGCTGCGTGGGAAACTCCATCAACAGTGGGGCAATGGAGACCAAGAGCAGCCAGAGGCTGCAAATGAGTTTTAAGGCCAAATCCTATGACTTTAGGAGCATCATTATCTTTTCAAAGCTATTTCTTAGAAGAAGGAATTCACAGAAACCCAGATCTTTGCATGCAAATGAGTCTGTCAGAGGAAATCAACAGAAAATAAAAGACTTGTTCAGCATTTTCCCCTCTGACCCTGTTCTCTCCTGGCATGATCGCTTGGAAAGGCTGCGGAGTACTTAGGTCTCCCTTGCCACAAAACCCAGCACAGCTGCCATATAAGCAAACAGAAGTGCAGCAAAAATGTTGCCAAACTACCTTGTGATCATTTGGTTTACTGGGGAGGGAGCAGAGTAAAACCTGTAAAAAGCAATCACTTCAGCAGTGGCAAGAACTGTGCCTACAGAAAAGGGATGAAACTGTCATTATTAACCTAATGGTTGCATTGCTGCAAGATTGCAGAGTTTTTTTCTGTAGCGATGCCAACTGTTGGTTTTATTTACACTATCTTAATTTTTTTATACCTCTTGTTATGTTCTCTTTTATAAAGACACATATGAGGCTCCCAGCAGCATTAGCTCAGGGACTGTCTTTTTATATTTCCCATATGCAGTTGCAGACTGCCATGGAAACAATTCCTGGTCCAATTGGAAGACTTTTGTTTGTTATTTTTTTTTAAATAACTTTCTCCTGGGTCCTCAGTTATTTTTATTTTTAAATATTTTGATGTGTGGGAGAAATTTTTATAAAAAGTAGCAGCAATTGACTTATGGAATGTAGTTTTAATTAAATTGCAGAAACAATATCTGCTACAGTACTAACAAACTATGTTATTAAAGTAATAAAAGTGAAAGAAACAATTTATTGAGGACAAAATAGAGGAAAGTGCGAGCAGAGAGATAGCTAATGAAAGGCAACTAAGGGTTTGGCAGCCCTCTACAGGGCAGAGTGGAGCTGGCAAAAGTCCAGCTGGAATATGTTTCCTAATTAACTTTAATTCTACACTTTTAAATTCAGACTGGATTGCAATATTGTCATTTCTCTGTCATGTGCGTTTCTCCTGCTGAATTCTTCTCCTGAGCAGGAATTTTTCACTGAATGGCGAGTGAGTAAATAAATAAATAAAATCAATTGCCATGAACCATTTCAGTTTTCAAGACTACAGGATATGCTTTTAATACCCCTCTCAGAGCTCGGCGTTCAACTGCGGGAACTTCATTAACACGCTCATTAGCGCTATCTGATTCACTGCTGCAGCCTCTCACTGGGAGCTGCGAGCAGCAGCTGGGAGAGCGGATCAGCTTGAGCTAATGCATATGTTAATAACACTAATGTAGCATTTGGTGTTGCTGAAAGAGAGAGACAGTAAACTATCTTTGCTGTCTCCTGCCACACTTAAAAAGAAAAAACAGACCAATGCAACATAAAATAAAGCTATCTGCTAGCAATGTTTATAGTCAGTATTTATAGATTAGTGCAGTATGTTGGAAAATCAAACACTACAATGCACACATGAAGACCCATTCAATGAATTATTCAGGAACATCTATTGTAAAGTGCTCCACTGACAAGGAAAGCAAACTAACGTTTCAGCAAGTTGAACTGAATCTGCCACCTCTGACCCAGCAGCCTCATACCATCAATAGACCTCTGCTAGCATAAACTCGGTTGTCCATCTGCTCTCTGGGCATTGCTGGTGGTGGCACAGAGGTGCAGCTGCAGCTTGGGGTTCACGCTGGAGGTCCTGCAAGGAGTCAGACAAATTTTCAACTTCTCTGTGGCAGTGGGGAAACGAGCCAGGTTGTGCTGCTCCAAAACACACCTGTGTGGCTCCATATTTGTATATTTGACAAGGATTTGGTCTAGCCCTGTGTGATTGCTGTGGTGAGTAAAATGACCAAAGTAGGCAGAAAAAGCAACCTGTTCATATTTCAGCAGCGTTGTAGGCTTTCCAGATTTGTGGAGGTCTGTTGGCCCATTTGAATCCAGTTTGCTGTGAATTTCAGTGTTTCCACCATGAAAGGTGAAACTGGGATCCCAAGTGATGGGGTTTTTTTGATTTACACCTGCTAGGCTTCTTTGCTTGTGTCCTTTCCTTATGGTCTTAGGAAGTCGACACGTGGGTCAATGACTGGTGTCTGGTGTCACTCACTAAAATCATATCAATGTTGCATTAACAAATTGTGCCTTTGGACAGTGTGGGAGAGCTCTGTCGACAGTAAATGCTTATGAAGGGGACAGGATTAACTGTGATGAATAGTTCAAAAGTGTGGGTTGACTTTTTAATAAAAAGATCTTGTACATGCTGCCCTATAAATGTAACTTAATTCTGGTGTGAAAGATTCTGGTGTGAAAGGTGGTCTCAGTGCCTCTGGACACTCACCAGGGCTGAGATACTGTGTAATGTGTGCCTCTCAACTCATAAATAAGTGAAACATTAATTTTGCATGTACTGCTTAAAGCTAAAATAGGTCTTTACCCCTCTTCACCTGATTGCAGTATTGCCACCTGGTTGCTCTTATTCACGTGGGATAAACCTTCACTTCTGGCCTTCAGTGTATGCTTGAACTTGTGGATTTGTCATGCTATTTACTGTGGTTTTGTTTTCCTGCACATAGTCTCTGTTAAATCCTGATACATTTTCAATTATTTTTTAATCTGATAAAGCTTTCAGCTAATTTTATTTGAGCTAATAAGCAATTCACCCTTTCAAACCGTGTTTTCAGATCTTTTATCTGGAATCCCCATCTCCATTGCAAAGGCTGCTTTCTGCTCACCCGCTGAGGCTTTGCACACTGAGATGATGTACAGCACACTTGAGTGACTCCATGACTATAGACTTGAAAAGTATTTGGTCCAGCACTGGGCATTTTTTTCCCCTTCGTATCTCTATATTTCACATTTGAATGGATTGCAGTGCTGTATTGATATTACAGTGATACTGCCTTTGTACCCACAATGTCTTTTATTGCTGTAAACAAAAGATGTCCTTCAAGTTGCGGTGTGGTGACAAAATCTGAGATACTCTGTAGAGCTGCAGTATGTGAGGAGGACTAGAGTGAGAGGGATGTGGAAAGCTTCAGCTCTTTCCTTCTAATAAATTCACAGTTGGTCTGAGCATCATTTTGGTTATAACCTGTCAGGAGAAGGCTTAGCCAGCAGCAGCTCTGATTGAGTCAACAGCAAATTCCCCAGTGACCTGGATACGCTTTTATTGGTACAGGGTGAATGAGTTGTGTTTAATTAAAATTATGGGGACTTTCCTATTTACTTTACAAAGTAAAGTGCTCTGATCTTCCTCATCAGTCTTGCGTGTACGGCTTGCCTTGTGCCATAACTGCAAGCCACATTTGCTCTGCCACACGGGTGAGATCTCTCTCTTACAAACTATTGATATTTTCAATTTTCTTTTCAGTGCTCTGTAATCACCAAGTTAAAATAAAGGCCAGGACCCCCCATTCTGCCCTGGGGCAGTGGGAACATTTATGGCACGAGGGTGTATATTGTGTGCTCTGACCTTTCCTATCGAGAGGACCTGTATGGGAGGTCAGGGTTGCAAAGCCAGGCGCAGCATCTCCCATCCATCAGAAAGTCACTGCAGCGCCTGCTGCGAGCCGTGCGTCCAATCCGCCGAGCTGCCAGCGCTTCTCTGGGGTTTTTGTTATGCCCCATCCTACACATATAGCACTGCTATTAGAGCCAGTGTGGTTGTAGCATGTTATGAATTACCTACTGTTTCTGACACGTATGGGGACCTTGCATACAAAGTATTATCACAGAGCCAATTTTTACTGTTGAATCAAATCCCTTAGAAACTACTTTCTAATGGAAATGATAATGAAACTTTAATTATAACTGTGCTACTTGGTTCCCTGAGCGTACACATCCCATTAGATGGTTTCTGCTAAGATAGTGACATCTTTCAAGCTCATTTCCAAGCATATTAAAAAAAAATAAAAATTATATTTTACCTGCGACATGTTACAACTGTTGGTATTTTTTCTGGGTTCATCAAAATCTCATTAGCATTAATCAGAGATATGACCAGAGAATAATATTGTTCCTTGGGTTATAGACTGAACAGAAATATTTGCATGAGCCAGAAACATATTTTTTTGATGAAGTTTTAGATTTTTTATTTTTAAAGAAATTTTCAGTACAGCAGAAGGGCTTGTACAGATAGTTGTTTGGACAGTGTGCAATACAGGTTTTATTCAGGTTCTTAAGCATATTGTTCCCATGTGATTAGTAAAAGAAAAATATGATGTAGTCTTTCTGTTCCTAACATATCTGTATCATCATTCTAGGCAATAATTTTGCAAAAAGGAATATTTAACTTACTTTTAACAAATGAGCCATTCCATTAGCTTTAGTTGCAGGATCTGTGGGTAGGACTAGCCATTATTGCAATTCAGAAATGTGCAGCTGGAACTAGACCACATTAACCTGTTTATTAATGAGATTATTTGTAGAGTAACTACAAAACCCCAGATCTTTCTGCATGAGAAACACCAGGCAGTTTAATGGTTTGTGGATTAAATGCAGATCACCATGTGTCTCTGGTAAGAAATGATCCAGGATTATCCCAGGTGTTAGAATGTGTTGGAATCCAATCCTTCCTGGCATGAACAACTTGTGCGTGGCTGGGGGGTCCCCTCGTGCCACCCTCTCCTTGGTGGCTTGGCATATTAAAGGACTGTGTGCGTGGAAGCAAGAGCTGGCAAAGATGTAAACAGGTCTTGAAAGGGATTCATCTCTTCAGCCTCAGCACTTTGGGGTGTAGTCAGCTGATGTGATAACCCCAGCAACAATAAGCAGCTTTTAGAAAGGCACCTCTGGCTACTGATGCTGGGAGGCAAACTGGCCAGTTAGCCCAAGGCACTCTCTGCTCTCAGGTGTTATGTGACTTAACTTGTCAGTCCAGGGTGGTGGATGGCTGAGTCCAGGTTTTAGAACCCAAGTCTTTGTTCTCTTCTATGTGGACTCAAAAAAGAAGAAAAAAAGGTGGTGCAATCTCTCTGATACTGCTGGCTAACAGGGACAAGGAGAGGCCTTTGCAGCATTACAGCACTGGAAAGTTAGGAGAGATTTTTCACTGTTGATTTTTGAAAAGGGGCAGAAAAAAGGCAGTCACTCCAGTGCAGGAGAGTGTAAGAAAGGCCAATGTTCTTGTTTAAAATAGCCCCAGAAAGCAATAACCCTTCTTGTGGGAAGTGGAGGATTCCTGGGTACTTCTTAAGCCTGTCCTGCAGGTACAAATGTGCCTTTTAAAGTTTAACCTGCTCTGTGAATCCTGCTGGGAACTCTGTTTTCTCTCCTTGGCTTTGTTACTGTATCTCCAGCTTGTGTGTGCGAGCAATGCCAGAGTGCAGTAAAGAAAAGTTGACATTACAACTTGGAATAAAGCTTTTTTCCCTTTGCGACGCAAGGGGCTTGCTTTTTAGAGATAAGGTTAGCACCTTCGGCTTCAGCAGTACCCTCGAGTTAATGATTATCATATCCCAAACGCAGAACTAGGGGAATGAGGACGGTGTTGGTAAAGGGAAAAATACTGGAGGGACACGCTGCCTTTGACATGACAGCATATATCAGCTGTGAGCTGAGGGCCTGATATGTTACTTAGTGCCTACAGTAACCTCGGTGTTACTCTGAGTGCTTTCCCTCTGCTTTCATTTTAGCTTTGTATTCCATCTATTAATTTATATAAGATGCTGGGATTGGGAGAAGCAAGGGAAGATAATTCAGCCCAAATGCCTCACTATGGTGTCAGGCCTTTGCTCCTTGCTAAGCGAAGTGACAGAGGAGTTAACACATGAGCTGCTGGACAGGGTAGATGCAGTGTTTGCAGGTGTGTATTGACTGTTCTGTGTGTACCAAACCCAGCCAGCAATCAGTCCAATATTTCTGTATTTGAAAAACAGAAAAGAAGAAAAAAGAGAAAGAAAAAGCCCATATATGCTGCTCAGGAGACTATTTTAACATCTGGAATAACCAACCTGTGTAGATCCGGTTCATCATCTTCCTAATAGGCACTTTCCTTAATGAACTAATTGGTTTCAACACGAAGTGGCTATATGAAATTGGTATAGCAGATTGCTGCACAGTGGCTGCATGAACATCATGGCTGTGACAGCTTGAATCTTCTCACTTCGCAGTGGTGCCTCTTCTCGCAGTCTCAGAGCCCCTTGTTCACTCCCTGTCTGTCATCGTGTGTCCCCCCTCAGCTCTATGGGGGCTCCTCTCCCCCAAAGAGTGCACAGGCCAGCACTGTGTCCTCACTTCTCACTGCTCCAGGTCTGGAAACAGGCAGCTGTCTCCCCTCAGTGCTTCTCGTTTGCACAGGCAAGGTACAAGTCTATGTATTGTCCTTCTAGACAGAAAAAAAAAATACATCTGTGCCTGACAGTGCATGCACAATGGATTTTATGTCTAAACCATCTCAGAAGCGTGGGTTTTTGTCATCTCTGCTGTTGTTCTGTCACAGGGAGGTCAGCATGCAAAGACCAGGAGTTCAGGGAGAAGGGGCAGCTATGGGTTCACACTGGGGTGCAGGGAAAGGTGGGGAGGTGCAAAGCAGCTTCACGCACACTATGTTCCTTCTTGAATCAGGGTGAATCAGAAAGGAAGAGGTACAAATCCCCCCTGCCTGCACGCTGGGGAGTTGGGTGCAGCACAGCACTGCCCAGCGCGGTGTGCGCCCAGGGCAGCGTGCACCCAGCACTGTGAGCCTGCTGTGCCAGGTGGGGAAGGGGCAGAAGCTGGAGCGCTCCCAGGAGAATCAGTGACCTACTGTGTGAGCTTTCAGGGCCCTTGGTCCTCCCCTGCCACATGTTACTGGGACAGACTTTCACCCATGGCGAGGTGGCACGTTGCAGTGGGGATGTCCCTGTGCAATGCAGTACTCAGTATAAGAGCCTGTCCTCTGCTCCACTGCCACAGAGACTTTCCTCTAGGAATGAAAGTGCTTTGTTATTTTATATATATTGGAGGATTTATAATTTAATAATTTTGTCCTTAACGTGGTACTGTTCATCTCTACTTCATGATCTCCCGATTTCAAATGAACACACCCTATGGAGCACCAATTTGCATGGAAATCCTTACAAATCTGGGGGGAAGTGCTCTTTGTGTCTGCAGTTTGACTTTCTACTTCAAACATAAATCTGTACAATTCCAGGAAAAAAAAAATCTATGACACATGAATTTTGTTTTAAATTAGACTCTAATGCCCAAGCTTTAGAACTGAGTCAGGCCAAGATCTTTAAGGGCTCAGTACCTGATGCAATGAGCCTAAATCCATGTTTACAGATTTACCCCTCCAAACTTCGCCCCCCCTCCCATGCCCCTTCCAGGCACCAGCATCTGAAAAGCCCTGACAGCAGCAGCCTCCCTCCTCTTCAGGGAACAGCTTAGAATACAGAAAATCTCTGCAAAACAAAATACACATTTTATTATACAACCTCTAAATTGGAATTTAGAAAACAAAGTGAAAGCCAGCTTCTTTTCTGGCTCCCTAAAGCTACTGTGAAGAGAGATAATACTTTGTCTTACCAAAACATCTAATCTTATCTTTAGTGTCCCTGTTTTGAATTGCTCTGATAATATGGGAATAACAGAGAAGAATACCAACCTGTAGGTTAGGGATGAATCAGGGCAAACCCACCCAACCTTACAGGGAGGCTCTACAGAGGATGCAGGAGCTGGTTTCAGAAGTACTGTGAAAATGAAACCTGATGAACTGGAAGGACAACCAGATTACAATGCAGGCAGGACCAAGATTTTGAATTAAAAGAAAAGTGTGTATTGGTGCACAAGCAGGTACAAATAACCAAAGCCTCTTCATTTGAGGACTTGCAGAGGAATATCTTTCTAGGGTACGCTTTTATAAGCATTAAACAGTTTTTGGCACTCGTGTTAATCACAAGGTCCAAAAAACCGAAGGTAGAAAATTGCCTTTTTCTGGGAAAGAGCACTGTTAATATTGAAATCATTAAAGCAGCCAAACTGTGTGAAGGGCATCTTTATTCCCCTTTGGCACATCATGACTACACTTCGATCAATGCAAGCTACGTCTCCACGGTTTTCTTTGTCTAAACCAGCTTTGATCAACTCAATTGCACAAATTTCTTCAGGAGGCTGCCTCTGTAGTAAAGATGTGTGTGCTAGGCTGGTCACTGGTGACCTGTCCTTACTCATATGACCCTTAAGATGAAGAAATAAGATTTAGAAATGAGATTTTTAGATGAAGAAATAACATTTAGATCTCAGCGGATTCAGTGAAAGGACACAATTGTGAAATGCTGCCTGTCACTGGAGCCACTGGGGTTTATTCCAGCCAGCGGCATGGGGTACCTGCTCCTTCGCGTGGCCACTGGCAAAATGTGAAAACTTCGTCCCTTTTCAAGAGGAGAGCTATAAACAAGAGACTGACTGTTAAATGGAAGTGCCTCCTGTGGTGGTGGGCTGAGCAGGCTGGGTGCAGCCAGGTTTGGCAGTTCTGGGTGGGAGGGGAGGTTTCAGGGGCTGCCAGTTTGGTGGGAGCAGGGGGTCCCTGTGGCACCAGGAAAGGGAGTGAGGAGTCTGTAACAGGGTGGGGGAGGAGGATTCAACAGGCAGAAAAAGCACCTGCTTTTAAGGGGTGGGTAGAGAGGAGGTTCAGCTGATAAAATGCTTTTGTTTTTAATCTTCTGCTTGGATTGGTGACCTGTCTTTTCTGTTCCTTGTCACCTTCCCCAGCGGGAACAGGGTGCTTGCAGCTGGGCGGCCTGGCCTTTGCCTCTCACCTGCCCCAGGCAAAGCAGAGAAGCAGCGGGGAAGGACACAGGAGACATACAAAACTCTGGCATGCACGGAGAGTAAATCAGGGTGTTAAACAAAACCTCTGCTCTCAGCTGGCTAATGTTTCAAAGGAAAACATTTCAAACGCTGAGAAAGATTGTGCAGTTAGCCGGTGATGCAATTACATGGCTGTAAGCTGTAGAAACTCTTTCAATGTGGCACATATTAAACCTTTCAGAGGTAGTGCTTTGATTTTTAATTTTACGCTGTTGGCAGGCAATCAGGGTCTTTAATAGTATGGGGGCCAGAGGGAAAATGTTTCAAAACAGCAAGGATCTTATCATAGTGTGCAATTAATGAATAATTATTAAAAACCAGAAATAGCTGGAAGAGCAGGCAAGAGCTGGCAATGCAATTCTCTGGTTTCAGGCCTATAATGAAATCTCAAGAGAGAGAAGTATGATATGCAGCTTCGTGCAATTAAAGCTGGGATTTTTTCCCCCAGTTGAAAGATCAGTGATCTTGAAAAAATATACCTGTCACTTGGTTTTGTTTTGAAGTCATTTAATTGTTGTAGTAAAGCATTTAACATCTAACAAGCATGGAGACATTCTTCAGCAAATTATGGAATTTTGTTGGTTTTTTTAAAAACAGATTTTGATTCTGGGTTTTTTTTAAAAACATGTTTGAAAAGAAGTCTGTCAGCATAGTCTGAACATGTTAACTATGGGAAAGTGCTGCACTAATGCCTTCCCATTGCTCTGACTGGTAAGTTTGTCCAGGAAGACATGAGAGCTGAGAAGGAAAGGCTTCATGTGGACATCCAGGTCAGTTTGATGCTCTGCCACAGGGTGGTGCTTTCTCTGTGATGTTGGGGAAATTTCTTAACACCTGTGTTATCTTCCTATGTCCAATCTATTAAAAAACGAGCAAGAAAAAATACGCATTATATTCTCTTATGTAGGCCTCTACAGTTTACCTGGGCATTTACCTGTTTCACCTGTTTTCCTGTGTTCAGGCCGGAATTACCTTTCTGCCTTGGGTCTGTATTGTACCTAGCGCAGTACAGCTGTGATCTTACTGAAATAAAGCAGCTCGTTGCCCTTGCTGCCACTGCTAGGAAGTTCTAACTGTACATGTTTGGATGTGAGACACTTGTTCATGTGGGGGCAGGTGCAGTTCCCAGCCTGGTGCAATGTCCTGGTCCCGACAACTCAAACTGTGTGTGAGGTAGGAGGCAAGAACCAGTGTCTCAAAGGGCCTTGGTGCTCCACCATGCCAGAGAGTGCTGACGTGCATTGAGCTTAGTTTCAGCATGATGAAGGAGCCCTTTAAACCCCAAACTAGTTTATGTCCTAACCAAAATAAGAAGGAATGTTAAACTCCTCCACCAAAAAAGCCTTTGGACAGAACAACCATGACCTTCAAATTCAAGGCTTTATGTTTTGGGTTTGTTTTTTTTTTTTTTTTTTCTTCCTAAAGTGCTGTGTGTTATCACTGGTCTTGTTTCTCTAATCAAAAGTGAGTTTATGGTTTGCATTTTCCCTTGGAGAGAACAGGACCTTCCTGCTTGGAAGTGGCAACAACTGATTTGCTTTTAAAGCTGCATAACAAATCTAATAGTTAAGGTACAACACTTGTGTTTTGTCACTGAAATCCATTAGTCTGTGGCACAGTGAGAGTGGCTCTGGCATACAGGCTTGAAGATGCATTTGCTTGAGCAGCCTCTTCTTGTGAGTGCTGAACCACATTTGCTCGCTGCTGTTTCATTATATATGAACTAAACACAGAAAAAGTTATTTACAACTATCAGGCATTTCTACATGCAATATTAAGAGAGGTTTTCCATTAGCTTCACAATAGAACAGCTTAATTTGTCTGTGTGTGTACGTGTGTGTGTTTCTTGGCTGCTAGTATCTTGCGTTCATGTCCCTGGTGTTAATCCTGTTGTATCAGCGCACTGCAAGCGTGTAAGATGTTGCACCCTTCTGTACCGGTACGTGTGCTCTAGTGCATGACTGCTATTGACAGAACAAACTGTGAACTGCTTGGATCCGCAATGAATGGGGAAAAAACTCTCTTGGTTCCTTGGAAGGCTTTCTGGCTTGAGCACACTTTTGCATATTTATTTAGACACTTTGATTGTCACAAAGCATGGCAGCTCTAAAGAACTTCATGAGCTAGAAAGTGGTTCTTGAAACAATTAGATTTCCCAGACACATTACACTGAAAACAATGGCACGCCATCGGGGAAGATGCCAAATTGGCTGGTGGGGGCAAGCAAAACCCAGAGTGGATCAGCATAAACTAGCTGTGACGTTTTCTTGAAACTGTTTCTAGGAGACAGAAGTCAATCTTCACCACTGCGCCTGGTTTCTTTGTGCCGGTGTTTTATTTTCTGGCCTCAGGGTTTTTTCTGTTTTTCTTTTCTCTCAACTCTGATGCCCCCTCTTTGCTCCAGAGCCCTGGTAATACAGCGTGAATGTTTGCTGGTTTGCAAGAGAGGAGAGAGGCTCCCCAGAGCCCCGCCTGGCTGGGGGACAGGGACTTCCCAAGGAGATGTGGGAGTGGGGATCCTTGCAGAGCTTTGCCAGCCAGCGGTGAGAGGAAGCTGCTCCTTTAAATGGACAGCTGCAGACATTAGAAGATGGGCAGAGATTTTGGCAGAGGTTTTGCTGTCCCTGACCCTATTCCCAGGCAGGGCAAGTGGGTGCAGCAGTGTTCCAGCCGGCGTTGTGTGCCCGTGGGTGCTGTGGTACCAAACGGGAGCTGTGTGTGCTCCTCTCTGCACATCACACTGGTTTTGGGGACAGTCCTCACAGTGTTTGGCTGCTGTTTTGGCCCAGCAGCCTGTCATCTGGGGGAAGTGCTTTGAGCCTTGCCTCCAGTTCTCACCAGGCCATGAGGGTGGAGGCCAGTGCCCTTCTACAGGGATTTGTTTCAAGTCTGAGAGGTACCTGCAGCTGTTGGGCTCACAGGAAGTTTTCTTTACTGCAAGGCATGCTTAGTGCTCATGAAAAGCAGGTTGCTAATGTTCATTTGTTCCTGAAACACCTTCTGAAGGCAGTAGCTGTTTTCATTCTTCTCCCTTAAAAACATCAAGGCAGAGTGTGCACCAATGGAGCTTGTTGCAGTGTTGTAACTGGCTTCAGCTCCTGTCATTAATTGATAATCTTGCCGGATCTGCTATAATGCAGTGCCAGCTCAGCAAGCTCCAAGGAACTCTTGGGTAAAGTGCTCTCCATTTTGGGACCATCGTCGGCAGCTTATCACTTGATTTATCTTCTATTTCCAGGTGTGGAACTAAAAGTAAACTGTCATTGTAAATCACTAATTCAAGCAGAGTGAGAGAACAGCGCACAGTTGCATATTTCAATACCACTTAATTAGAAGAAAAAAAAAAATCCCTTGTTCCATACAAATGTACAATGCAAATCCTTTCTCTTAATGCTTCGGATGGGTAAAATGTCCTTTTGAGTCCCACATGTCTAACGCTGCTGCTCATCTTGTTACAACAGACTTTTAATTTTGCCCCTGGGACCAGATGGGGAAGTAGCTTTCTTTAAAGCCCAACCCAGTATGTGTCTCAATCTGGGAACATGTCCCTGCCTGCTGCTGGCACATACACCAGCATTGACACCTCTTAACCCAGCCTTGACCCTGCTGGCCTTATTTATTTATCTATTATTAAAAAAACCTTTTGTGCTTGCTAATTGTGTAACTGCCATTTTACATCCTAGTAGTCCTAGATGAGGTTGAGCTATGTGCCTTCCCTAAAGGTGTTCTCATCTGAGTCTTGCTCAAAATCAGCCTCCAACTGCAAATTGTGCTTTTGCATGATTAGACCTTCTTCTCTACTAGCCCCTTATTTCGCTGGTGCCACCTCCATGGAAAACAGAATCATTTACTGGATCAGTGGGAATAACATTTTCTTGTGGCATGCTGCTTCAGAAAAATAAGTGATTCTTGATACGATCACTGCCTTCAACCCTTCTCTCTGACCATCCCCCTCTCCCCTTTGTCCATTACCCTTTACGCTCCTGCTGCGCTGCTGGATGACTGCACCTCCAGCATTTGCATCTTGTCCCTCCCCCTGCTCTTCGTCTTGATAGTATAAATTGCTCCAGCAACCTCATAATTTTGATCTGCAATCATTTTGCTCCACTAGTTTATGGCAGTGCACAAACCAAACGCTTTCTTTTAGACCGGGCTGACTACTGATGCACTGATCTCAGAGCAACTTTGGAGCTGAGAGGTTTGTAAGGTGCCAGGTGCACCAAAATGTGGATTAAAAATTAAAGGCAGAAGGGAGAACATCCCTCTTAAGAAAACATCCAACAGTTCAATTCCTGGTTTTTTTCTTTCAGCATTTGCCAGTTGCTATTTAAACACAAACTTATAAACCCACTACAAACTGAAATACCCTGCTTTAGAAAAATGAGCAAACAAACAATAACACCATCCTTTGATTTATTGGTGTGGGGTTTTTTTTTTTCAAAGGTGATCTCTAACAGGCTTTTCTGTTGTGGCTAAAAACATTGCATTGTACATAAAATATTCTTGTTCAGATCAATTTGCTAAATTTTCATTCAGTTTCCAAGTGGTTCATTTTGTTGAGGCTTCATTTTGTTCAGACTAGCAACTTGAGAGGTTTCCTGTAGCTTAGAGAGATTGCTTTTGAATTGGTACATTATTCAGTCATGAATTGTTTCTTTAGTATATGAGCAGCTGAGTGGGGTTTTTATTACAAATATGAGTTTGAGTGCAAAACAACTACTATTTTGGCCAAATAAAGAACGTAAAATTAAGCACAAGTCTTCATAGTGTGCTGTGATGCTTTTCTACACTCTGTGCGTTGGGTTTTTTTTTAAGTACTTAGCAAAAACCTCCTGTAGGGCATGGCTTTATGATTGACTGCGCACAGAATTTAAAAAACAATACAGTATATTGTAGAACGATGGCTACACTAGTAAGAACTGAAACCATTTTCCTATTATCAGAAGATACAAGTGAGCAAATTTTGGTCTTTGTGATCAGCTACTAATTAAATAGGTCTTCAGCTGCATTCAGCATCTGATCTTATTGCAATGATCCGAGTGAGTGTAACAGGATTTCTGCAATCACTGAGGTAATGAGGTAGCGTAGGGTAGCAGAACAAGCGCAATCCCGGTGTTATGCACCAGCCTTTTAAAGTACAGTTTTCTGTTGTGTTGTTTCTTGTTGCTTACCAGTGTACATGATTGCTTTTACCTACCTTGAATTAGTTTCCATCTCTGCAGGATTTTTTTGTCCAATAAAGTTAACTTGGGTAAATGGAAAGCAATAGGAGAGAAATGTTTGGTTTTTGAACATGCTGTCTCTGGATTTAGGGAGATTCTGTAGATGGAAGATTCTTGTAGGAAATCAGGTGACATTATTTGCTTAGTGTATGACAGCAAATTAGAGGACCTTGCATGTTCCAGCTGCCTTAGTAAAGAGATCAAGGATCCCATCAGTGCCCCAAAGCAGATCTCCTGCCGTGTCTTGCTGTAGTAGGCTTTACTGGTGCAGCCACCAAAAACTCTCTTTCCCTGACTTTGGAGGCGGGAGGCAGGGGTTGTAAGGGCAGCCTCCTGCCCACAGCACAGCTGCCCAGGGTTCACTGTCTCACCAAGTCTCGGCCCTTGGCTCTCCGACTTCAAGGAGATAAGAGTCCATTTTTGCTCTGATATCTTAGGAGAGGGCTGCTTGTCTTTTCTACGTGACTTACTAGTTAAAGATGTTTATTGCCACACGAAAAGATGATTTAGACCTTTTGTTTTAATCTCTTAATCTTGAATATTTTAAGAAAAATTAGTTCTAGTAGCTCTTGGGAGTTAAGAGTTTCACTCATTAGTAGGTGAAAACCTTACAAAGTTAAAGAAGATATCTAAAACTTTCTCTTCACAAGACATCTTAGTCGATAGGTCTGAATAGAAAAACTTATTTCAAAGTAAGAGGCCATTCTGGAAAGAGGATAAGAATGAAAGTCTAGTGGATATAGCTATGTTAATGGGGGCAGAGCAACTACTTAATTATGTAGCAATGTTGGAAGCAATAGGATTATCTATTTCTGTCATGGTACAGGTCAAACCAAAGACCAGCCGTTGAACTTAAGGTGCTATATAAATGCATAGGAAAGTTCCCAAATGCTTATAATTGCCCTCTCAGTTGCTGTGAATACTGATATTTAGTGATCTTCTTTCTCTCTTTTATATTAATCTATTTATTATATGTGAAAGGGTTATTGTAAAAGTCTTTTCTCCATCACTGTGGTCCTGTGTGCCCAAAGCTGGAGCCAGCTGCATGAGGATGGAAGAAGAAATGTGTTTTGTAATTTATAGCAGGGTAGATTTAGTCTTTGCTAAAATCCCCTGCATCTTCACTGTGCTCCAGAAAACACCGTATTTATCACCAGATTTCAGAATTCACATTAAAAAATGGCATAATTGAATCAAATACAGCATAATTGATTAAAAGCATTGCCACACCTTGATTCCTCTTCTTTGTTTATAGGATTTCCTCTAAAAAGCACTGTCTTGTTCCTGTATTTTCTAGGAGAGAGGAAGAGCAAGCCGTCGGGTAGTTGGAGCTCTGGCTTAATTAGTTTTCTCAGGTCTGCAATAATATCTTATAGTTCTTGTGTTTCTTGGAAAGGTGCTACAAAAGATAGAGTGAGCTGCATGCTCCAATTCCACCTGGAATACTCTCGTTAGCTGTGGATTCACCTCAAGGAAATAAAAGAGAGTTAAAAGGCCAGCAAAAATGTACCCTGTATGGCTTGGATAAAGAAAGGAACATGCACTGTTTTTTTTCTGAAGTTAAAAATCATTATAAGGGGGTTTTCTTCAAATAAATTTTATATAACAAAATAAGCTGACATCTTTTACTAATACTGAGAAAAAAGACTGAGATTGCACTTGTGGAGGAGAGGAAGAAACGCTGTCTGACGTTTGCTTTGAGCTATTGCTGCATGCTGGCTAGCTGAGACATTTTGGAAGTCCCCAGCAGCTATCTGAAAACAAAGTGCAAATATCACAGCACAGACACAAGGCTCCCAAACCAAACGGTGCCGCGTGCTCGGCGTGTTCAGGTGTTTATTTGAATGCCATTTCGCAGAGCACATTCGCCTTCTCACCTGATATGGGGAGACTTTGAGTCTCACAGACTTTGAATTAGGCTGCTGCCAAGGTTGTGGCGAGGGGGAGGAATACTCTTTATCTTTTATATATATTCCTTGAAAAGGTTTGAGAAAGGAGGTTTTGACATGTTTGCACTCATTACGATTCTCTGGACAGCTCTGAAATGTAAATATAAGGAGATTCGTGTGTTAGCAGAAAAGAGACTTTGCTGCAATGGAAATACTACTACTCCCCGAATAGCCTTCTCAGAGGGAAGCTGCAAACAAGCAGTGTTTGGCCAGGACATTTTTCTTAGCGCAATTTTGAGTAGCTTCACCACTACCCAAGGCTTTGATCCAAACTATCAAAGCTTAGGCCTAATTTAAAAAATAAAACTGCCTTGTTGTATAATAGTTACTTATGTTTCCCACATTAATGTGATAGCCAGGTCACGCATGCTTCAAGGAGTCAGACTGGAATTTGGTCTTCACCTGTGGTGTTGGAATTGCCACTGTGGCTGCATTGGGGGTGGCTGAATCAGAGATTCCCCCTCTCCCACCCTTTCAAAAAGATAGCCGTCTGCCACCCCGAAATACCTCATTTCATTTCTCACAACACTGTTTCCAGGCAAGAAAGTCTTCCTCGCTCTCCTCCCGATTATGTTCTTCCTTAAACCTTAAAACAAACTGGTTCTGAAGATGTGTGAAACTTCGGCTTTCATTTTGACTGCATTTCTTTATTGTTTTCCCTCCGAAAAGGAGAGGAATCTGTTCAGCGCAGGAAAAGGCTTGCTGTTGTCAGAAAGAGCAGGCTGTCGGTGTGTTTAGAAGTGTGAGAGTCCTTCAGGCAGCCTTTCACCTGCCCATGCCAGATTTGTAATGGGTAAAAAGAAATATTAGGACTGTGTAGGTGCTTTCCTGGATGATTTTACCTGAGGATTAGCTCCTGGGGACTAGCAGCTCCCATGTGCTGGTTTGGGGTGGGACCTGTTTGTACCCACAGTTTGCTGCAACAGCCCCATCCCCCTCACTGCCCTCTTACACCACACTGCACCCCTGCTCTGCAGCATCTACCCGCCTTTCCTTCGGCAGAAACATACCTTCTGATCGAGACAGACAGCCTCACCCACATCAATAAACATATAAAATATATTATGTTATGATAGAAGAGTTGCGAAGACAAGCCCTACACAGTGGAGGTTAGCTCCAGAAACAGTTTGGGTGGTACATGTAACTGTTGTGGCCAGATTGTAAATCAGGGTGGAGGAAGAAACGGGAGTGTTGATCCAATGCAGCACTCTTAACCTTTTCCTCCCATCAAGGGAAACTGAGATACCAGTATCTTACTGGACTGACACAGCTTCCTTCCTCGGGGACAGAGGACAATAAATTGGCCTTCAATCCCAAAGCTCAGTCACGGAGCTGTCAGCCTTCGTGCCACGGGTGCCACATCTGCCTTGGTGCATTTCTGCTCATCCACTCCCTGGATCCTGCTTCCTGTTGTGGGTTTTGGTGTAGAATTTGGATACTGGCATGTAATTTTTATGCCAATTTGCTTTAGTTTCTCTTCTCACTTAGGCTGCCGAACATAAACTCCAATTGCATCTGTTTTTTAAAGCAGTTGGCAAGCATGATCTTGCTACCATTTATGCATCAATAATTCCATTTTCATCTCACTTGCTACGAAACAGCAAATTTTCTTCAGTTGAGGGTTTTTGGTACAAAAATCTGACTTGGAGATGGATAATATCTCTCTCATTTAGGACGAGCTTTGCTGATTCCCCCATGATGATCAGTTCCATATAACATGTAGCTCAAGCTTGTCTTTCCGGCAGAGCTCGTGAGTATCTTATGTATCTGCCGAGCTAATATATTGTCTTTCTGTATTTGTATTCTGCAGTTGATTGTTCAATGATTTCTCCTGCTGAATTGCAATAGATGAGCTGTTTAATGTTGCAACGGCTGATTTTGTAATGTAAAAACAAAAACCCTCTCAATTCCAGATTGTGTTTGCAAGTTAGAACGCAGAATTTAAATGAGATTTATATGGAAGATGTATTTTTCCCATTGTTTCGCCAATGCAGAAAGAAAACAAGTCTTCACTCTTTCTAAAAGAAAATCAAAGAAACCATGGCAAGAATTTGTTTTGCAAGGAAGAAGCATCAATAAAAACTAAACCTGTTCCCTTCTACACATTTGTGTTCATATTAGTATGTTTTAAAAATACTTCCTCAATGCAAAAATAACAATTTCCAATAAGTATGTCTTTTCTGATAGCTGCAATGTTAACAATTCTAAAAATGAGCAGTTTAAAATATATTTATTTTGCCTTGGTATGTCTTCTGGTGCTGAGTCTATGTATATTTCCACAATATTCTTGATCTTCTTTTTGTCAAAGTAGCCCAGATATAAAATTTCTTTTATGTTTTTACTGGGGAATTGTTGTAGTGAATGGAAATGAATGACTCAAAAGTAGATGCTGGATTTTGTAGCTTTTATCGACAAACTGCTTGAGATGGGCACCTGAATGAAACAGTTGACGGTCGCTTCAAATGCCAAGTTGGTATTTACTGTGAGGCATAACGATTTCATGACTCTTTACCCACCTATGTGAGGAAAAGCCAAAGAGGACAAGGGAATAGATGAAATTCTCCTGTTAGCTTTTGTGTTTCATGGCAGCCTTGGCTGTGCAGTGACCAGCTTGCTTTGTTCACAGAGTTGGGGTCCCCAGAAAAGTGCTGCGGTGTGTTGATGTAGTGACCTGAGAGCCTAACCCGCACACGGGGGGCTCACCACGCTGCGGGGACGCTGCTCCAGCACGCCACTTCAAAAACGAATTATCCAGTTACAGTGTCATAGAGTAAACCATCATTAAAGTTGTGCACATTTAAGACTGAATTATGTCTGATAAGGAGCACTAAGATGAAGTTTGAGATCAGAAGATTAAAGCTGAAGAGCAAGATAAACTCATATTGGAAGTACAATTTTTAACATAATGAACAGAATAAATAAATGACCATTAAAAGTAGGAACTTGGGTGGGGAAGATTTTCAAAGGTGCTATTGTCACTGCATAACAGTGGCTATAAATGTGTTACTGTCTCCATAATAATTTTTAAGTATGTGGTGAGTTGACCCTGGCTGGACGTGAGGTGCCCACCAAAGCTGCTCTATCACTCCCCTCCTCAGCTGGACAGGGGAGAGAGAATATAACAAAAGGCTCGTGGGTCGAGAGGACAGGGAGATCACTCAGCAATTACTGTCGTGAGCCAAACAGACTCGACTTGGGGAAAATGAATTTAATCTATTACCAATCAGAGCAGGATAGTGAGAAATAAAAACTAAATCTTAAAACACCTTCCCCCCACCCCTCCCTTCTTCCCAGGCTCAGCTTTGCTCCCAATTTCTCTCCCTCCTCCCCTGCAGGGGGACGGGGAATGGGGGTTGTGGTCAGTTCATCACCCGCTGTCTCTGCCACTCCTTCCTCCTCAGGGGGAGGACTCCTCACACTCCTCCCCCGCTCAACGCGGGCTTCCCACGGGGTCACAGCCTCCTTCGGGCACATCCCCCTGCTCGGGCGTGGGGTCCTCCCCGGGCTGCAGGTGGGTCTCTGCTCCCCCGTGGGCCTCCCTGGGTGCAGGGCACAGCTGCAGGGGAATCTCTGCTCCGGGCCTGGAGCACCTCCTGCCCCTCCTGCTTCACTGCCCCTGGGCTCTGCACAGTTGTTGCTCTCACAGATTCTCACTCCTCTCTCCAGCTGCAGTTGCTGTTGTGCAGCAGCTTTTCTCCTTCTTAAACCCGTTATCCCAGAGGCGCTACCACCGTCGCTGATGGGCTCGGCCTTGGCCAGCGGCGGGTCCCTCTTGGAGCCGGCTGGCCTTGGCTCCACCGCACATGGGGGAGCTTCTAGCAGCTTCTCACAGAAGCCATCCCTGTCATCCCCCCCCCCAGCTACCAAAACCTTGCTGTGCAAACCCAGTATAAAGTATTAAAACTAACATGATTTCCTCTGGTAATGTATATGCATATATGGCTTTTAAAAGCATATCATGACTTTAATCACTGTTTTGTAAAAAGGCTGCTTATGTTCAGGAATGATGCTTCTGTCATGAAACTTTCTTGAGTATTTTTAGCTTTTTCTAGTGTTTGCACTGTGAAATGGCAGTATTTAAAAATATTTGAGAAGCAAAACTTGACCCTGCTAAGAACTGAAGATAATTGTCAGATATTTTAAATTGCTAAGAAGTAAAACTGTTAACACTTGTGTCCTCACTAATTATATTCTGCATATCTCCATTCCCCTGACAACTTCTGATGCATCCGGTATCACTCTACCTAATGGCTGAGGGCTGTTAAGTGACAGTGCAAAGCAAAAATAGCTTATGCCTCTGAAGAGCTCTGTTTGCCATTGCTTGTGGAGAAGTGTGTGATGGGATCCCTGGAAGCTGTTATGTTTTAATGCTGCAGAGTTAGAAAAGATTTTACTGTAGTGCCCTGTAAATCCCAGCTGGATGGATCAGTGATACACAGACTTGAAACTTGGGTTCAGATCCATGTAAGTCTTTTGTAATCTTCTCCTTGTTTGACGGGAATGTTCACGTTTCTCAACCCGATGTGTTGTTTATCAGTTGTAGAGGACTGAAGTACAATGGAGACTGAGACATCATCACTCTCCAAGAAAAGCGCAGGGTATTCTTATGGGCAGGTTCCTTCAGCATTAATTTCTATTAGAGATCAGGTTGATGGAAACACAAAATTCACCTCGCCCTTTGCCACTGAGTAGCTGGTGTGATACTGCTGTGCTGCATCCAGCCCAGAGCAGCTCTTTGTCGTCAGTCAGGGAGAACAATGGAGGACCTGAACTGAGCAAACCATTGGGTGATGCAGAGATTGTAACTGGAGAGAGGAGGTGTGGGCACGCTGTTGTTCTGTTGGGTCATCAACCTGACCCAATGGCACAACGCTGGACCAAAACCTCTGACAAGCCAATTTGGTCTCAATGATCTTGTAGCAGCCTTAAGGGTATTTGTGGCGGGGAGAGAGTAGTCCAGTCCAAGTGAGAAGACATACACTTGAGATTCTGCTAACATCTCCTGGGTCTCAGTGATGATTTACATTAGCATGTAGTCACCTGTGAAATGAAGTATCAAAAGCAGCTGCAGGTGGTTTTCTAATGCCAAGGGTGGCAAATACTTGTGTGAAATTCTTCTCAATACGCCTGACAACTCAGGTTATCTATGGCAGCTTTTAATAAGGAAGAAAATCAATTGCCTGTGTTGTTGCTGCCCCACACTTGAAGACATTGCTGTTTACAGGAAGGATGCATGCATCGCTTTAGCATTTATGACTTAGCAAGACCAATAATGGTGTCTTCAGTTGGAAGAAAGATGACTTTATGTGCAACAGAACAGCAACATATTTGTTAAAACCTCGCAGGTTTGGTTAATTTATTGCACCAAGAGGCAGCTTGGTTCTTCTCAGTGCCTTTCATTTATTGCACCGTGCTGTGGGACAGCACTGTCCTATCGCCCGACTGTGCTCGCTAATGAGACGCGGCCTCGTTGTGCGGCTCCCTTGAGGCCAGGAGGAGCATATTGAACACTGGATGGACCTCAGTCCCTCTGAAGGCTACGGGAATCGCTGGGCCATTGCTCTTTTGCTGGAAGCTGTTGATAGGATCAGAGGTGCATGGAGCTGGTTTTCAACTGTTTGTCCCAGGCCTTATGCTTAATCCTTCCAGCAGTATTTATAAAGATAACTAGTTCGTTACTGGCTTCTGTTCAATATAAACCCATTCTGAGAAGGGCTGTGGGGTGTTTGCCAGAGCCCCTCTGTGAGTGCTTGGAGATTTGCCTGCTTGTGCTGGTGACAAAAATGTCGTCTTGCTACCTCCTTTGCCCTTGTTATCCCTGCAGTGCCAGCAGAGGCAGGAGCAGGGGCTGGATTTTATCTCAGTTCTGCTTTGCCAGTGGACCCCTGTGTATGTGACCTGTGCGCGTGGCGGCTCCACAGCAAAGGCAGCAAGTCGCTGATGTGCAGCCATGAGGAAACTCCTGTTCTCTGAGGAGGCTGCACACTGAGCAGCCAGCCCAGATCCAGTGTCAGATCCCAAAGCGAGCCTGTGGATCTTCTGGTGGTTAGAAAAACTCTGATGGGGATATCACTGGGAGATACACACTGGCCATATCTTCTCTTCTCCCTGTAGTTACTGAGTAGGGATAGTTTATTTAGTGCTGCCTTCACTTCCAGAGAAGCATTTTTGAAAGGCAAATCTGTGATTCTGAAAGTTGAGGATAAAAGGAACAGAGTTGCTGAATAATTTGAGCTTATACAAAATGTATGTGGCAATGCACGTATTGACTTGTTTCAGTGAATATGAAAATTTATTGTCCCTTGAACTAAATATTGACACAGACAAAGCAGTATCAATATTTATCTCTCAGGTTAATACATTTTTATATTCACCTCAACATACATCAATATGTGCTTATTATTATTATAATGTTTGTCCTTCAGCAGAAGAAACTCGTGTGTGGTTGAGAGGGAAAAGGGAGGTTTATATTAGTATTCTTTTCCCGTTCTAAACTTCATCAGATGCTTTATCCTGCACATGGAGCACACTGCAGCTCTCATTCAAGCAAAACCCTTATTGATGGCTGTGACACTCTATGCACTGAATACAGGATTGAGTGACTGATTTTTGGGGAAATGTGAAGTTAACTGTCACTAGTGGAAGGGGCGGCAAAACCACCACTTCTGGTTTATAGACTAGTTGCTCGGTGGCGCTGCCTGTGGTAACTCTGTAACCAAGAGCTACTCACAGCTCACAGAAATGAGGCGTAGCGCAGTGCAGGGCACAAATTGACAAGACTTTGATTCTGAGATCCAGCTGTGAATCGCTGCCTATGAAATGATGCTGTTAAATGTTGAACAGGGGGACACCCATAGATCTGTGAGGGACCTTGTGGTAAGCTTATCTCACGCCTGTGTTACGTTTGGCCCTCTGAGTCTGCACACCAGCGGGAACTTTATTTATGGACATGCTAATGCTGTAGAGAACACTGTGGCCTATTTGGTCCTCCTGTGTTTGTTCCAAGACGCAAGTGTGTGTGGGTAAGAGTGTGGCCACTTCACTGTGCCTGAACAATTGTAATTCTGATCTGTCCCTGTGCCCTTTTATCCTGAGTCTAGATCTTAGAAAAGATGACAGAGGTTTCCTAGCTAGATGATGAGGGCAGGCTGCACAAAAAGGCATGACAGCACTGAATGTCACAAGACTTGCTTGGGATCTACAAAGGCCTTTTAACACATGACTTATGCTATAGGGACCCATTTATGTGGCGATACCAGCTCTGGCAGTTACACAGAAGCATTGTAGGTTCCACAGAAGCACTGAAGAAATGCTGCTGCTCCTCTCTGGATCTTGCTGAAGGGGTAGGTAATAACCAGGCTGGGAGCAGTAGTAAAAGGTGCGTTCCTCTCTCCGACCCTGCGCACCCTTCTGCTCCTCAACAGCTAGTTGCTGTTGTCAGAGAGGGGTCTGAGTCACATGTGGAGCTGGATAGCGGCTGAACACCAGATATTCACCAGAAACTGTTAAGAGCTGAAAGTTTGGATCTGAAATTCTACCCAGCTGCTGATAGACCAGAGAAACGTCTCCAAACTCTCACCTGCCAGAAGAAGCACTGGTAGGAAATCCCTGAGGCCAGAAAGCAGAGAAGACAGTCCCCTCCTTGAGATGCTCCAGTGTTCCTCAGTTTAACACCGCTGAGGAAGCGCAGCCTGCATCGCTCCTGCTGCCGACAGCGGTGCCGAGCCAACAGCCATTCGGTATCATTCCGGCTGGTTTCTTTGCCGCACTTACAAGTCAGGCTCGCAGCAATGAAAGTAACAGCTGTTTGTAAACTGACATTTAAAAGACAATCGTCAGTAGACAATAAGCATATGGTAAGTGACTTCGCCCATGCAGACAACTGCAGCAGCGGAGGCACACAGCAGCTGCAGATGCTGGAAGACAGCACTGCATTGATCTGCAGTTGGGAAGGTCATCTCTGTGATCCAAGACTGTGTTTCGTGGCTTGACGGTTTTCTTAAAAGCTGTCAAGACAATAAACTAAGGACTTATGTCCCCTATTTGAAAAGCAAGATTTTTTTAGTCCTGGTTAAAATAATAAACATAACACAAATACATGCTAAAACCCCACCTCCTGAAAGTAACCTTCTTAATTAGTACTGGGGGCTTTGCTTTTTTCCTTCTCCTGAATTAATGGTGACTGATATTATGACCATCAAGAACCTGATTAGTGAGAAGGTCGATTTGCTTGTGTTTGCAAAGCCACTGGTGGCAGAATCAAATGGGGACCAAGTGCTTTGCTCATGATTAGTACTGCTGTTTGATGGTAAACTTAATAATGAGGGCTGGTCTCAGTGTTTTCCTCTTTTGGGAGCCAATACCTCTGCTTCATGGTTGGAAGATTTGGTGACTAAGGCATAGGACAATAATGTCACATTATACCTTTGCATATAGTCAGGCCAAATATGCAAATGTGAAATGAGTGCTAAAAAAAGTCTCCCTCTGAACCAACTGCATTGCTGCCTGCACTTGACTCATAACTCAGTAACCATATGCTTATATTCCACTGACAATTGCCATTTAAATGTCAGTTTACAAGCAGATGTTGAGAACATGCCTTTGTGCCATTAATTAAATTGCAGAAAAGCGAAGTTTGAGGTGTGACACTGGTTGGGCTAACTACGATGAGCCGAGTCCTGCAGACTGTGACACACCAGGGTGCTCAGGGTTAAGTGACACGGGCAAAGGAGCACGTATGTGAGGTCACTGCAACAGCCTCGGTTAATGGGCTATGGCAGCCAAATAAAGCATGTTGTTGGCATTTCCTAGCAGCAATTATAATTTTATAGACAATTCCAAGTTTTGTGGACGGCTGGCAGTGGCCAGGATCGAGGGGAAATGTTGGACTATGAAGGGAGACAGATTTAAGTGTTCAGGTGCAGAAAAAAAGACAAAAATCTATTAAATAGAACTAGCAAAATCTGGAAGGGTGGAGAAGGAAGCCCTCCCTACTCTACCAGACATTTGCATGTATTTAAAATCCTTCCCAATAAAGTTCATAATGAATTTAATTCAGTCCCCTATGGCCCAGAGGAATGTTCTGAGTAATAAAAAAGTATTGCTAAGGGACAGATGACTGCCAAACTCCTATTCTGTGCCAGCAATGCATATTTATATTATTAGCACTTAAACACTAGGTTTATTTTACTACATAAATGATTCTTTTTCACATATTAAGAATTAATACTGTAAGATCCACTTTTGAGAAGTTACAATAGCAATTAACAAATTGTTAAATTTGTATGCTTTATTTCTAAAGAGGTTTGGGGTGGGGTTTTCTTTCAGATTTAAACAGTAGTTGAATGTGGCAATTCCTATTTTGGGTAAACTATTTTGTGGCTGGTTTATGGCTTAGCTTTTTAAAATGGTTTTAGTCAAGGATCTTTTCATGTCTTTTTTTTGTGTGTGTTACCTTGAAATATCTACATCAATGTTAAATGAATTGTAAGCTGAAACACTTACTTAAAGGTTGAGATGTATTCACTTACACATAGTCAACTAGATAACACAAGGGCTCCTGGCTTCCATTGCCATGGTCTAATGCACTTTTGATGATGAAAGCGAGTGATTCAAACGTGTGTTGGAAATTTCAAGCACCAGTGATGGAGGTCACTGGACCACAGCATTACTTTGTTTATAAACATCGTTATTCCATGGAAGATAAATCTCTGCTCTCATCTAGTGTGTCACTTCAGTGCAGTAGTCAGGAAAATGGAAAAAAACAAACAAACAAACAAACAGAGCTACTAATTTTTTTCACTTTAATGAGTGGAAGGGAAGGTTGGATATGAGATGAAATGTGAAGGAGTCCAATTCCTAGCAGGCAGCAAGCTGAAGGGAAAAATGCATCAGCACTGGTATAAGATGCAGTTTGGTTTGCATTCAAGCTGATTGATACGATGTTGTTTAAGCACCTTCTGCACATCACAGTACAACACAAACTTCTACAGGCTGTGTACAAGTTTAAATTGATGACAGCAGTGATTCAGTGAAGATATTTTAATATGCTAAGGTCTGAACATAAAGCTTTTCTTCTGATGCACTTCAGTTTACTTCATACCTCCGGTGTGAATGGTTGGAAAAAACCTTGTGAATTTGTCAGCGTGTTTATTTACATGGTGCATCCCCTTTGAATCAACAAGCATTTTTTTCAAGTATAAAAATGAACAATTACTCATCCCTGGAAAACAACAAAGTTTTACAACCGTCTCCTCCCACCCCCCAAAAGACTAACTCACCGCACTGTGCAAGGGCACAAGCAGCTCATTTTTCACTTGCTGTACACACAACGAAATATTCAGTTCCCCAGAACAAAAGTGTCTGAAGAATATAAGGGGGAATCTTAAGCATTTGGCAGTTTGAACTAAAAAGAAAGGTCAACAGCAAAGAATTCAGATACAAGCAAAAATTCAGACATCTCAGAACACTGCATTTGAGCATTAAAACTGAATGCACACATTGTTTGCTCAGTTTTTTTCACAGCAGCATTCATAATTTAGGAAACTATTAATCAGCATGATGAAGTATCCTGTTTCTAACTAAGAACAAAAAAATTACACTATAGAGCTTATTTTCTTTTCCCTTGAAAAAAAATCGTCTGGTAAAAGACAAGAATTCTGCTGACCTGGGTTTGTGGGCTTTGCATTTAAGTCGCACAGGAGAAAAAGCCACAGCGGAGCAGCAGCATCCTTTCGCTCCCTTTTTATAAGACCTGTCACAAGTCACTGCTCAGGGCTTCTTATTTTCTGCTGGTCCGTGCCAGGCCCGCTATCCCTGTATTTGTTATGCTGACAGCAGAGGAAAAAGCACTGAAGGCTAGAAAATTTGCAGGGCTACTACAAAATTCAGATCAGCTTTTGACAGAGACAAAACAGGTACTGAAAAACGAGGCAAGGCGGCAGGGGAAGAGTAGGGCAGCCAAGCAAAGGGGCAGGGGATTGTGTAGGAATGGGAATCAGAATAAAGAGACTGTGGCTGAGGAGAGTTATGGTTGTTAAAGAACAGAAAATGGCAAAGGTAAATGCGTTTATTGCTTGCCTGCTAAGAACAGCCTTCCAGGGCTCTTAATTCAGTGCTTTAAGTTTAAGATACGCTACTCCCCCCTCCAAAATTACTGTGACATTAAGTGATTACAGAAGCGAGTGATCAAAAAGACAACTTTTATTTGGTAGCTCATTCAGTGAGATCATAAATTTGTTAAAGTAATTATAGCTTTCATTAACAAAATTAATTAATTAAAAAAAAAAAAAGACATTTCATACCTTCTCTTTGCTTGGGGGTGGTAAAGAACTTGGACATACCCTGTTTAAGCCCTGGCAGTTTCAAAGTTATGAAAAATCTTTCTTCTCTTTTCTGCCTCCTGTCCCCGCTACATTCATGTCTTCCCACTAGTGAAGTATCATTTTCCTGGCTTGAAAAATCAGCGTGCACTATTTCAGAATTGTGTTCCTACAGTGATCTGTTCAATGGGGGCACTCTTAGTCTAGACGGGTAAGAATTAAAAAGCTTCTGTGCTTCTGTCAAGAAAGGAGGCGAGACGTTGGAGATTAACAATATAACAGAAGTCTACTAGGAGGGAAAACTCTGCACCATCAGGATGCTCGCTACTGTTTTGTGCCTCTGCAGCAGGGAAGCCAGCCTGCAACTTCTGCTCCCTCAAAGTGTTCATATAAGGCACGTTTCCTGCAAAGAGAAGAACAAAGTGGGAACAGTGAACTGGTGGCTGTATTGTGTTGCAGAAGTAACGCTTGGTGGGGGGAGCATTGAGAGGAATTGTTTTGTGTACCTGGTATTTCATGCAAGATGCCAGGATTTCCAGTGCTTACATGCACCAGAAGCCGTGGGATGCCAACGAGGACTCGAGGGTCCTTCCCCTGCTCCGGCTCCTGCCCGGGAACAGGGACTGCTCCCCTTCACCCGTTTCTTCAGGGCTGCATCACCGCTGCAACCCTCGTGAACACCCGTCCACAGAGGCAGAGTTTTCAGACATCCAACACTTAAGTCACCCCCTTTTTAATGCCATTAGTGATGCAGCAACATGTATTTATATTTACATATAAATACAAAATGGTCAGATACCACATTTTTAAGCATAATTTATAATCTGAAACTGCTTACACTTTCATGACTAGGCTTGGGTTTTTCTCATTTACATTCATAATTTAATTCCACTGGAATTTGATTTTTAAGAAAGCCCAACATATCTTAATTACCATAAAAAGATCATACATATTTTACTTAAAAATATCTTCTGTAAGAGGAAATTTACCAAAAATAACACGAAATATATTATTATGCATACATTTTCTTTTTTGTAAAGTACAAACAAGAATCTGATCTCTTCTGGGTATTGCCTGATCTAATATGGCTATAGGTTCTATTTATTTTGTTTGTTTTTCAAAGTAAAGGGAAAGACATAAGAAATGTAAGAACACAAACCAAAATAAAAATGCATTCTTTCTGAAGATACAAATATCAGTGAAAGAACACTCTGAGAACTAATAAATGACAATAGGTACAAAGAAACACTATCCAAGCACTATGCAGTCTTTTGTCAGAGCATGTGCTGCAATGACCTTGTACAGTTATTAAAAACAACAAACAAAATATGCTACTGGCAGAAAAAGCTGTCAAGCAAAACATTGAAATATTGGTACTATTTCCTAACAAGTAAGTGCAGAACTGATACTAAGTATTTCATGGTTTTTTTCCCCCATGTATGCACACCTCTTTCTTCCTCTTTCTGTTCGCAGGACTGATTGTTGCAACTCTGGCAATATGCTGGATGCCAAACCAGGTTAGGAGGATCATGGCTGCTGCTAAACCAAAGCAGGACTGGACTGTCCCCTACTTCAGAGCGTACATCACTCTTCTTCCCATTGCCGACATCTTCTTCTACCTCAGCTCGGTGGTGAACCCCCTCCTGTACAACATCTCTTCTCAGCAGTTCCGCAGCGTGTTTCTGCAGGTCCTCCGCTGCCGCCTGACAATCCAACATGCCAACAAGGAGAAGTTTCTCAGAGCCAACCTGAGCTCCAGAGTGAGGAGCAGCCGGTCTCTACGCCCACTGCTCTTCAGCTCCTCTAGGCGCAGTTCCTCTATACGGGGCAATAAGAAAGTTTTCTTGAGCACTTTTCAGAATGAGACCCAGCCCGACTGCCGTCCCCAGAAACCAGGTCTTGAACCACCAGAGCCCGACTTGGAAGTAGTGCCACTAGAGACTAGCTCAGAGCCCAGTCCAGACGCACAAAACGGCCGTTGTGAACATCAAGCATGACTTCGTAAGGCAAGGTTAGTGATTAGCAATGAACTTAAAACCATGGAAATTAAACTGACTGAGGAATTGACTACATCTGAAAAGGAATAACACAGGTGGATTTGTTTCCAGTTATGCAAAAAGAGCAGGAGTTCTGTATCCTGCTGCTGGGATTTTGAAGTGCACACTGGAAATTCAATCTGCTAACTGAATTCATTAGCTGCCAAAAATATTAGCCCCTCTCTCCCCACAACCACTGAACTTCCCTCGCTGTTGACAAGGATTTGGAAACAAACGGAAAATAATTGCAGTGTCTTGAAGGAAGGAGGAGACAGAACAAACTGTGTCAGGGCAAAAAACTTGCTTGAAGTTTAGCAATACAAAAACAACAGAGCCAATTTAGGGAGCAGGACAGTGGTTATCACATGTGCCCTCGGCACCACGCCAGAATTCCCCCTCTTCTTCGGCCGGGGTCCATTGCAGAGCGGAGTGTTGCAGCAGCTGATACAAACAGAGTTCACCTTCCCCGGAGAACAAAAGGACTGGTACCCAGCGGAGGCTATCAGACACGCTGCCGAAGAGGCGCAGGATTTGCGATACATGATTCCTGTGACACAGAGCAAAGGTTACTTAGTTTCCTGTGAACACGGTTTTGCTTTACAACGCGATTCACGCTTGAAAACTGTGGCAAAACCAGTTTAGGTTTCCAAAGCAATGCTGGGAATCAAGGCAGACCCCTCAGCTGTGACAGGACTAACAGCTCTGCACTGCAGGAGAAGCACAGTCACTCTGGTTGGGATTTTTCTGTTAGTTGATTTGGGTTGGAACCAAAAATATTACAAACTTGATTTACATAATGTATATCAAATGATGCATTTTATGACCAGAATTCTTCATCTTTTGGAATAAGCTGTTTGAATAGCTGTAACTGAAAGGCAGTTAGTTTGAAAATGACTTTGGTTCCTGTTGCTGAACATGTCTGAGTTGTTTAAGGTGTCTAAGTAACTACAATCTTCTATGCTGTTAATTTGTTTTGAGCATTTTTTCTCCTCTTCTTGTTCCTTTGCCACACAGAGACAAGTAACCAAGAGTAAAAGGAGAATAACAATCAGCAAAACTTTCATTCCACCCCCCACCCCCCCTTTTATTTTTTTAAAGAAAAACTAGAAGCACTTTTCCAGGTAATCTCAGTTCTTGCTGTCTTTGAAGCTTAATATCCTCAACAACAAAAATTTCTATTTGTACAGAAAAGGCTTTTCCAAGTTGTGAGTCTTCCCTTTTAAAATGTAATTTAAAATTAACCTAATTTTAATAATCTAATTAAATTTATAATGTCTCAAATAGTTTTTACCTGAGAAAAAGAACATTCTGATGCACATAGCTGTTATTTTAAAGTGGTTTAGAAAGGCTTTAAAATACATAGTTGCATTTTTCCCTGTCACAGTGGAAAATGGTTGTGGCAGTTCCACCTCTCATTACTCTAAAATTTTCCTGCAAGTGATACAGTAGAAATTGTGTGTTGGAAAAACATATGCATAACCCATAAATAGGTAATGGAGGTTTGCCTTGCGGTTACCTAAAGAGGTAAATATTTCTAAGGCTAATAAAATTATTATTCCTTTTGAATATGGGATTCTCAAAAGATTTTTTTCTTCTGAAGGGCATGGGAACAGGATTCCCTTGGAGAACAGTTCCTCTGCATCCTGCAGCATGGTCCCAGCATGTTTTTAAATACACTGTGATCGAGACTTTTTTTGGAGGGAGTGAAGCAGGAATATGACCTGTAGGTACTGAATTTACAGTACCTGCAGATACTTGTTCAGTCCCCGGGGACTTCGGAAATAAGCACCACAGCACCTACGCAGTCCAGTAGATGCCTCTGCAGCGACTGCCGCTGCGCTGCTAAGTGCTCTGTATGGCAGCAAAACACCGTTTGTTTGGGTTATGCTCAGAAAGAAGGATTTCCTGTCTTCAGAGAATTTTAATTAAAGCAATTCTTTTATACTGTCACAACATTGCTGCCACCCCAACAATGAAGGGGTTTCCCTGTTTTGTGTTCTCCCTCTGCAAATCTAAACTCTGAAACGTGTTTTAAGGCTATCTATCTAGTTAAACTTATGAGGAGAAGCCCTCGAGTCAGTGTTAAATCTTCCTCTGTCTCCAGTGAGCTTCAATCAATCAACACAGCAGGTAGAGCCTTTTCTCAAGAAGGAAGAGGAGCTACAGGCTGTTCTAGCTGTAACAGCAAAGGCACACTGATCAAGAGGAACAATCTTTATTACTATAGTTTGCAAAAAGAAGGGAGCTCTGTCTCTGTTGGCAAAACCACTGCTGTCAAGGAGCCTCAACTGTGCTGCCACCAATTGGCTTACAATACTGAAATCTCAGCTGATGTTTCCCACAAAGACCTGGTGCTTTGTCTGTGTTCCTCCTGCAGTCCTCCAGGAGCAGAGGCAGACATGACCCTTCCCATGGCTACAACGAACTTTTTTTCTTCCCCTTCCCCTCTTGAGAAAGAAATCCTCTATTCAATGGAACTAGGCACAGTGATTGTTCTCCATCTCTCATCCCGCATCTCCGCATCACATATTCCTTCCCTGCAGCTACAGCCACCCACCAAACTCAGCCGTTCCTCAGTCTTCCATACGAACAGCAGTGAATCTCGCCTTTCCCCTCAAAGACCAAGCTTCTAAAAAGCTTTTGACACTGGCAGATTTCCTATCCCCGTTGTTTTATAGATCAATCTCTTCCTGCCATTTCCTTTTCACAGGATTCCTGCAAAGCCCTGTTTACAGTTTGAACTAGTAAGTGATTTATTAGTTTAGGTTGCTGAAATATCATATACTTTGCGCTTTTCCCATAGACTAGGAGACTAGAATTGTTCGGTGCTGTGAACAATTAGATAATGCCCTCTGAGGCATGGGTTTCACCAGGCAACTCTAGGAGCCATCTCCTGCAAAAAATCAAAGTCCTGCAGCTTAACTCTCTGTGTTTACAACAGCTCTGTTCTCCAGGATAAATTCCACAGAATAATCCCGAGCTCTTTTTGAAGTCAAAACACAGTATTCCTGCACAGACCAGAATTTCACGACTCAAAAGTTTCACACACAGACAGACCATGTTCATGCCTAAATAGAATAATCTAACTACTAGTAAAATCCCATTGTAACACCTCTCCGGTGGCTTTTCTGTAAGTATGTCTTACAATAGGAAATTCCACTCCCAAATAATTGTTTATTCCCATTCCCAGCTCTCGTAATCTGAATTGTAACGAGATTCTTTACATAATCAAAGTCAGCACTTCTATCAGGTTTTCAATAGCTACTTGGCTAAAGAGGTGCCCTTCACATCCACCTTTTTTTTCTTTAACTGCTGATAGATTCTTTTGAGCTCGCAAATCAGCTGCTATCATACATTAACTGTGCTTTTTACAAAGTACCAGGTATGAACTAAACTTGATCAGCATAGAAAGGCTGTGCTTCTTCTCTAATTCTGCAGTATCCTTATAGCAAGATACAATGAAAACAGGCATAGAAGATTGATGGAAAAAAGAGAGAATGTTAGCACTACAGGAGTGACATTTTTAAAACACTTCAGCCATGACTTCACTTTTTTTGGTTTTTTTTTAACCATGAGTGTGAAAAAGCAATGACACTTCAAATAGTGTGAATTAAAGAAAGGCAGGAGAAATACTCTTAAACCTTCTTCCCATCATACTGTGATTCCAGTTTAATTGTGGTAGGGAATAAATTAGTACAGCTGATGTCCATGGTTTGATGCCAGGGACACTACTCTCCTTGCTCCAGCAAACAGGTTAATGTACCCCAGGCACTGTAGTTCACCCAGAGTTCTGACAGGACAGCAGAATCCCTTCTGGATGATCTCTAGAGATTTTCTCTCAGACTCCTCTCTTGCAGTGGTTTATTGTACTGTTGAGCCAGTTCTGAAACTATTTCTGAGATCTTACTGAATCATTTGCCACCAGCAGGCTGAACTGCAGACAGGTCTTCAAAGTGGTTATCTGCCTCATAAGGCTCATACCACAGACATAACTGCTAATTACCGGCTATTCTTGCTTGAGCAATCAGCTCGATACATTCATTAACACGTCACCTAGAAATATAATTGCAAACCTTTCTGGGAGCTTTTCTTCTACCTCAGATTATTCTGAGCTGCTGGCTAGGCAAGGAGACTACATATTTTACACTCTGCTTTTACTGGGATGAGTCATTCCCAGCTACCTACCCTCAACAGTTTACACAAGTGCTCAGTTAAGTTTATTTACTAATCTACAATTAGTATTTTTACTGCCCAATCTCTTGATGGATGAGTACCTAAATAGTTCATCCTTTTCAGGGATTCAGCAGCCCCCCAACATCAGTGTGGGTTATGCATATGTGTAGGTACTATAATGATGTTTTACTATGAAGTACCTACTACTGACCGATTGATTTTCCTTCAGTTTGGCTTCAAAGTTTGTGGGGTTGGGTGAGGATGTAGTTCCAGTACAAGTACTTTTAAGAAGAAAGAGGCTAGACTATCTGTGTGGTAATGCAGTAGTATTCCACATCCTCTCCCTCCACATACACCTACAACTACTTTCTTATTTTTATCTTTGTTTGGTTTTTTTTTTTAAATAAAAAAAGCTTTGGGCTTAAATCAGTCATTGAAAATTTACTTCTAGACTGAGCAACTTGCCCCTCGTTACACCTCTCTCTCCCCATGTGTGATCATACCTTTAGACAGTGTCAAGGCCTAAACTACTATTTCTGCAGGATTTCCGCCTTATTCCATGCAGTGAAGTGATGGTGTAAATCTCAAGGCTTTTCTATAGTTCCTGCTTGTAACACTGACTTTCTCACCTGGATCCCATGCCCACACACGCCGCCCACAACTGCCAGGCTCACCCCCCCCATCCCCCCGTTCAGCTGCAGTCCAGTCCTGTGCATCCGCCCCCCAGCACTGCTTTGGCCACATGCAGATGCATTCAGTCCTGAGAGCAACAAACAGTTCATGCCACAATTTATTCAAATCCCAAAGTGAGAGTTCTTCCACCTACCCTGTCTGCAGAGCCCAGTACATGTTCTCTTGAATAACAGCTTAACTTGTTACTAAGACAACCAAAAAAGGTGACATCACACCTACTTCTTACACTGTGTGTATGCAGAAGGCACCAGAAGATCCAAGCTTTTTCTCCTACTGCTTGAAAAGAATCTTACCAGGCACCTCTGATTCTTCTGTTATAGCAGGTACAGACAAAAAAGAGCAAGTGTAAGCATGACTCTCCAACTTAAGAGCAACCATAATCCACGCAGTGTGTAACTTTAGTTTGCACCTGTACTCTCAAGACTCTCCTTCAGCAAAATACACAGAGTCTCTGAAGCCAAAATAGGCAACTAGGATATCACCTCCGAGATCAGTGACCTAATTTCTAAAAAAAACAGTCACCTTCCCACTCTATGACCCAACTGCTCTGAAACTGCTTTCTGCAATGGCACACCTCAGCAGGAAATCGCAGCCCTCTGCTTCACCCCAGAACAGTTGGTGGCCTCATGACCACAAACTCTTAGCTGTAAGTTTGATTCCAGTCAAGTAGATGATGTCATTTTGCCCTACACTAGCTTTTCCAAGCCAAACGCTCTATCTCATGGGCTGTGACTGACACGCCTAATTTTTAAAGAAAGCTTTTGCTACAGTGTTTTGTACATAGCCAGTTCCGTAGGCATGCATGAAGTCAGATTTGTCTTCCACAACTCATTCCACAACTACTGCTTTAGCAAAATCTTCTACACAGTATTCTGAGTATACCTCTTGCATCAAATCTTTCAGAACATCATAAAACAGTCTATGCCCAACCAGGGCCCAGGAAGGAGGCATTCTTGAGCAGTCACAAAACCACCTTTTCAAGACTGGACCAGGAGTTGGAAGCATACACAGAGCCATAGCTTCAGGCATGTAGAAAAGTTTTGTATCTTAAGATAAGTAACTCAGAAAGTTATTAGGCAGATCAAGACAAGCTTTGAGGTGTGGGGTTACAATCACCTTTGTAATATCTCAGGGATAGCCTTGGCTCCAGTGATCACAATATTGTGGAGTTTGGGATCCTGCTGAGCACGCTGAAGGTTAGTACAAAGACAAAGGTTTTTAGATTTTAGAAGAGCAAACTTCAGCTCACTCAGAGCTCAGTTGGGAGGGATTCCGTGGGAAGCATCCATGGAGGATAAAGGAGCCAGCAAGTGCTGGGAGTTTTTGAAAAACACTCTCCCGGAAGCACAAAACCAGTTCATCCCCTTTAAAGGTAAGGGAAGTAGGTGGAGCAAGAGCCCCTCTGGCTTAACTGTGAGCTTCTGAGTCTGCTCAAAACCAAAAGAGAAGCATACTAGAGATGGAAAAACAGACGAGTACCCATTAAGAACTACAAGGGTATTGCCAGGGCGTGCAGAGATGCCGTTATAAAAGCAGAAGCTCAGCTCAAATTGAAATTGGCCAGAGATGTCAAAAACTACAAGAAAGGGTTCTTCAGGTACATAAAAAACAAGCAGAAACAGAAGGAAAATACCGGCCCGCTGTTAAACAGGAGAGGTGAATCAGTCACCAGCAATGCTGAAAAGGCAGAGATTCTCAACACTTTCTTCACCTTTGTCTTTATCAGCACTGTTGGGCCCCCAGCCTGGGGAACAAAAATCCAGGTTGATGCAAACACAGACCCACCAGCAGTGAAGGACGAGTTGGTATGCAAACTATTACAGGAGCTTGAGCCCTACAAATCAATGGGCCCTGACGTTATCCACCCGAGGGTGTTAAGAAAGCTGGCTGGTGTTGTTGAGAGGCTGCACGCCATAATCTTTGAGAAGTCATGGAGATCAGGGACATCCCAGAAGACTGGAAGAAGGCTAATGTCACCCCCATCTACAAGAAGGGCTTAAAGAAGGATCCAGGAAATTATAGACCATCAGTTTTACTTCAATCCCTGGGAAAGTTATGGAACGAAACCTCCTGGGGGCTACCACAAGTCACATGAAGCACGTGACTGGGAAAAGCCAGCATGGATTCACTGAGGGCAAATCGTGCTTGACAAACCTGATGTCTTCTGCACAAAGTAACCTGCTTGGTTGACTCATGGGGCGAGCGGTGGACACCATCTGCTTGGATTTCTCCAAGGCTTTCAATACAGTTCCCCACAGCTTCCTCCTAGAGAAGCTGATGCGTTACGGTCTAGACGAGGGGTCTGTGTGGTGGGTGGGGAACTGGTGGACAGGCCACACCCAGAGGGTGGTGGGAAATAGCTCCTTTTCCAACTGGCAACCTGTCACACGTGGGGTCCCCCAGGGATTGGTATTGGGCCCAGTGCTGTTTGATATCTTCATAACTGACCTGGATGATGGGATCACGTGTACCCTGATGAAGTTTGCTGATGATACCAAACTGAGTGGGGAGGTGGACACTGCGGAAGGGAGAGGCACCCTGCAGGAAGACCAGGATAGGCTGGAAGAGGGGGATAACAAGAACCTTATGAAGTTCAACAAGGACAAGTGTAAGGTCTTGCACCTGGGAAAACATAACCCAGGAACGCAGCACAGGCTGGGATCTACCCGGCTGGGGAGCAGCTCTGTGAAAGGGACCTGGGGGTCCTGGTGGACAACAAGCTCAATATGAGCTGATGCTGCTGTGGCAAAGAAAGCCAACGGGGGTGCTGGGCTGCATCAACAAGGGCATCCCCAGCAGAGATAAAGAAGTCACTGTCCCACTCTACTCAGCCCTTGTCAGGCCACACCTGGAATCCTGTGTTTAGTTTTGGTCCCGCTATACAAGAAAGATGTGGATGGGCTGGAGAGGGCCCAGAGAAGGGCCACAAAGATGATCAAGGGACTGGGCAGCCATGGGAGGAAAGGCTGAGAGAACTGGGTTTGTTCAGCCTTGAGAGGAGAAGGCTTAGGGAGACCTTATCACCGTGTTCCAGTATTTAAAGGGTGGCTACAAAGAAGATGGAGACTCCCTTTGTACAGGGAGTCACATGGAAAAGATGAGGGGTAATGGGTGCAAGTTACTCCTGGGGAGATTCTGACTGGACACAAGAGGGAAATTTTTCACAATGAGAACAATTGGCCACTGGAATAATCTCCCCAGGGAAGTGGTGGATTCCCCAACATTGGACACTTTTCAGATTCAGCTGGACAGTGTGCTGGGCCACCTTGTCTAGGCCGTGCTTTTACCAAGGAAGGTTGAACTGGATGATCCTTGAGGTCCCTTCCAACCTCGTATTCTATGATAACTTTGACAGAATTTCTCCACTCAGCTCTTTTAGGTTTGGTGCTTAATCTTGCCCATCTCCTCCAAGCAGAAGGCAGCAAACTGGCCAAGAATGGACAATTCATATTGTGGCACAGACAACCCACGAGAAGCCCCCAGAAGGTGTCCTAGCTCTAGCGTTAGCATGCTTTCATTATTTGTACGCAATTTGTTTTGGGTGTTCTCTTAATGTTGTTATTCATAAAGACAAGCCTGAGGACCATGTTTATGAACTAATACTCCCTCTTTTAATATCCTGAATAGTTCCAATTATCTTATTTCACTAAAACTTTCCATTTTCTGGTCTTGGTGAATCTGCAAGTTTTCCTTCTTGTGCTTATTGTCTGCCTATCTGTGCTTGCTTTGTGATTTCGATTGTGTATTTCATCCTTTATTTCTTGCCCTAAACTGTCATTTGCTTACCCTCCACTTGAGTGAAATTCAGTACCCAGTAGGAGTTATAAAAGCTCTTTTGTGATGTCTGCTGAAATCTAAAATGAGAACTTATACTAGTGCAAGAACAACATGTAAACATTTAATATCCCTTTCTGAGGAACATAAAATATACATGTGACTATTTCTGGATTTGACTGTATCAGTAATGTTCAATATTGGGTTTAGACTACACACAAGTTTCTAAATTATGTTTTTTAGTTTCCATATTAGGTTTTATGCCCATCTTTTATGGCTTCAGTGGTTTTGCTATGATAATTGTCTATTCCTTAGCTAGTACCTGTTCACATACATCATACAGTGACAGACTGCAAAAGGTCCTATGGTGATTTGCTCTGTTTTCTAGAGAAAGTGATTATAAATATTTTATCGAACAAGGTCCTAAATATCTTAGAAGGTGACTGAATGTTGAAAAGCAATCATTCTTCTGACATTGTGCTTCCCCAAACAGTTGTTTTAGTCGGATCATGTTTTTTTATTGTTTAAAATATGAATTAAGCTTCCTCAACACAAATCCTTTCATCTATAATTGTAAATGCACTGTTAAAAAAACCAGTTTAAGCCAGTGTAAAGTATAACCATATCGAACCATGTCCTCTCTGCTTCATTTTACACTAACTCTTCCTATCCTTGTCTTCTCAACTTTCTCTCTGGAGCTCACGAGTGGTTTAAATAATTTGCACCTTGCCAGAAATTTTATCATGAAATGTACTAATTGCCTTATAAACAGCTAATTAAATACCGTAGGCAACCATGATCAGTGTTTTCCAGATGAAAAAACCGAGGCACTGAAATCAAGTGACTTGAAATCCATTGCAAAGCTATGTCATACACTTCCTGATTTTTAATCCTATGTTTTAGCACTGCAGCTATTTCATCCCAACCCCTTCCTTTAATGCATTCAGTAGACAAGATAAAAGCATGTTCATGCCATTAGGCTCCTATAGAGTATACAATTCTGTAAAAAAAACCCCCAAAACAACCAAAATAAAACACCTCCCCACCAAACCCTACCCGGTTGCATTAGCACATTTTCATCATAATTTTCTATGAAAACTTACTCAATATCATCACAACTCCTCCACACATCAGGCACTTTTTGAAAGTTGCCCTTTTTTGCAGAAACTAATAGGAGACTTTTGACAATGAAAGACTGGCTTCCTCATCCTCCTTCTGACCCTAACTTCTGACCTAACAAGACATGACATCTTGCAGAAATTAAACCATCTCAGAAGAAAACTGGACAATTGTTGACCAACAGAGGACAAGGGTTTGGATTAGCATGATATCTCTAAATCATGCCTTCTAATTCTGGTACTGGAAATATGACTCAAAACTTCATTGTTAATAACATAAATAACCACACAAATAAGTCTGTCACTGCTTGCAGCATCACAAAGCAGAAGCAAGGCATTAAACTGCTTAAAAATGCATAGGCTGAGAAAGTTAAGTACAGCTGCTAACAGTGGTATTATCAAATGTAGTTTTTAAAGCCACAGGAGGCTACAAACCAGAAGTCAAAGCTCAACTTTCACCTGCATAGCTAATTCTTTTGTTTTCTACCATCCTTATTAATTTTCTACTGTCCTTATTCATTTCTCTGCTCACTAATGTGGATTTACAGTCAAGCACTAAAACATACAATCTTTCCAACAAAGCTGGCTCACAGTTCTTCTATCATCTGTGCTTTCCTGATACAAAGGTATCAAGATCTAAATGGCCTTGGATAGCAAGATCTAAATATATTTGATCCAGCACAAGAGGTGAACTTAGACTTAATTTTCAGAATCCTGTATGAGCATTTTTCTTGACAATCCTTATCCATTGAAATGAACTGGGAAGCCGCAGTCCTTATGCCTTTACAAATGTTAAAATGTCATACCCTTGTAATAAGTCCCATAAATAATTTTACATGTGAATAGTCTTGTTGCATCCTAATTAATGTCCTTACCAATTTCAATGGAATGGCTCACATGTTTACACTTGCATGCAAGTACCTTTGAAATCCATTCAGCTTTTATATCGTTAGCTATTTTCATGCTTACAGTTTTACAGCTTGTTCAAGTTCAGAGTAGGGTTTGCTTGGTTTTTATATTATTTTTTCCGTATTCAAAGACTCAAAGGTTATTTAGCAAAATAGGTTATATCAAGTTTTCCAAAAAAATATCCAAAGGACAAATGTGAATGAAAACAGTTTGGATTAATTAGAACACGCTTGCCAATGTTTTGATAAGGTCAGTGGGAGCTATGACAAGTGATAGAGTCAGGCCCCAAGAAGGTTTTGGAAACACAGACTCATTTGTGTGTGAAATGCAATAGGAAACTCTTAAAGGAGGTCTAAGAGACACCAGGCTGTGGGCACTGTATCATCACAAAATTCATTTGTATACCTTTCATAGAAGTCTGAGAAATAAAATAACATAAAAAGCTATTGTCCATGTCCTGTGAAAAATGAAATTCACTGGACCAGATACCACAAATTCCTTAAAATAATACAGCCCTTCATCACTTCTGCACTTGGATCTTTGATATGACTTTCAAGTCATAAACTGCTTGAACTGTTAACTCCATTGTTGCTTTTCTATATTTAAAGGCAGTCAGAACAGCAATCTACTACATACTGTCTGTAATTTCTCCTTAACTGATGCACTTAGCTCAGTTCATCCCATATGTGGTTGGAAGTTTTCTGAGCAACCCAAAGACTGCAAAGAATTTACTAGTAAGAAAACAGCTTTGGCATCTAAGAAAGTGTTTCTGAATGGTAATATACCCACAGCTCCAAGTTTTCAGCATAAAATACAAATTAACAACATAAATTGTAAGTCTTTTATTCCTTTTATCAAAAAGGAACAGCATGTTTCCAATATTGATTATCATAGAATGGTTTGGGTTGGAAAGGACCTTAAAGATCATCTAGTTCGAACCCCCTGCCATGGGCAGGGACACCTTCCACTAGCCCAGGTTGCTCAAAGCCCCGTCCAACCTGGCCTTGAACCCTTCCAGGGAGGGGGCAGCCACAGCTTCTCTGGGAAACCTGTGCCAGTGTCTCACCACCCTCACAGTTGTGTTGGTTTGTGTGTGGAGGGTTTTGGTAGCAGGGGAGGGGCTACATGGGTGGCTCCTGTGAGGAGTTGCTCGAAGCTGTCCCGGCTCCAAATCGACCCACTGCTGGCCAAGGCCAAGCCAACTAGCGATGGTGGCTGCGCCTCTGCGATTACGTATTTCAGAAGGGGAACCTGAGAGGAGGAGGAGTGGTAAGGGAAATACCTATGCAAACACCAAGGTCAGCAGAAGAAAGGAGGTGGCAGGGAGGTGCACCAGAGCAGAGACACCCCCCACAGCCCATGGTAAGAGGGCCAGCTGTGCCCCTGCACCCATGGGGGTCACCAGAGGAGCAGATGCCCACCTGCAGCCCATGGGGGACCCCATGCCGGAGCAGGGGGCTGTGCCCAAAGAAGGCCGGGACTCTGTGGGAAACCCGTGCTGGAGCAATTTGTCACTGGAAGGGCTGCACCCCATGGGAGGGACCCACGCTGGAGCAGTTTGCGAAGAGCTGCAGCCCATGGGAAGGACTCACATTGAAGAAAGGCATGGAGGACTGTCTGCCATGGGAGGGACCCCATGCTGGAGCAAAAGAAGAGTGTGAGGAGTTCTCCCCTGAGGAGGAAGGAGCCGCAGAGACAATGGGTGACAAACTGACCACAACCCCCATTCCCTGTCCCCCTGCACTGCTGGCAAGGAGGAGGGAGAGAAATCGGGAGTGAACCTGAGCACAGGAAGAATGGAAGGGTGGGGGGAAGGTGTTTTACAATGTGGTTGTATTTCCCATTGACCTACTCTGATTTGATTGATACATTAGTGGTAGCGGTGGTCTCAAAATTAAATTGATGTTCTTTCTTCCCAAACTGAGTCTGTCTTTTGCCCGTGACCATAATTGGTGAGTCATCCCTCCCTGTCCTTGTCTTGATCCCTTTTGTTTTATTTTCTCCTCTCCATCCCACCGGGGGGGGGGGGGGGGGGGGGGGGGGGGGGGGAGGGGGGAGGGTGTGAGTGAGAGAGCTCAGCTGCCCTCTGAGCTTAAACCATGACATAGGTAAAGAATTTCTTCCTTATATCTAATCTAAATCTACCCTCTGCCAGTTTAAAACTGTTACCCCTTGTCCTATCCCTATACCCCCGATAAAGAGTCCCTCCCCAGCTTTCCTGTAGCCCCCTTGAAGTACTGGAAGGCCACTCTAAGGTCTCCCTGGAGCCTTCTCTTCTCCAGGCTGAACACCCCCAACTCTCTCAGCCTGTCCTCACAGGGGAGGTGCTCCAGCCCCCTGAGCATCTTCGTGGCCTCCTCTGGACCTGCTCGAGCAGGTCCATGTCCTTCTGATGTTGGGGACCCCAGAGCTGGACACAGCACTGCAGGGGGGGGTCTCACGAGAGCAGAGTAGAGGGGGAGAATCCCCTCCCTCGACCTGCTGGCCACACTTCTCTTGATGCAGCCCAGGACACGGTTGGCTTTCTGGGCTGCAAGTGCACATTGCTGGCTCACAGTCAGTTTTCCATCCACTAATACCCCCAAGTCCTTCTCCGCAGGGCTGCTCTCAATCTACTCATCGCCCAGCCTGGATTTGTGCTTGGGATTGCTCTGACCCATGGGCAGGACCTTGCCCTTGGCCTTGTTGAACTCCATGAGGTTTGCACGGTCCCACCTCTCCAGCCTGTCCAGGTCCCTCTGGATGGCACATCCCTTCCCTCCAGCGTGTCAACGGCACCACACAGCTCGGTGTCATCAGCAAACTTGCTGAGGGTGCCTCGATCCCACTGTCCATGTCACCAGCAAAGATGTTAAACAGCGCCGGTCTCAACACCAACCCCTGAAGAACACCACTCGTCACTGCTCTCCACTTGGACATCAAGGTGTCAACCACAACTCCTTGAGTGCGACCATCCAGCCAATTCCTTATCCCCAGTTTAGAGACAAGGATGTCATGTGCAACTGTGTCACATGCTTTGCACAAGTCCAGGTAGATGATGTAGGTTGCTCTTCCCTTATCCACCAGTGCTGTGACCTTGTTGGTTACAGCATTGTTACTTTGTCTTCACTTCTTGTTACTATTTCTTGATTTCATTGGGCACCTGGTAGCACCAGATACCATGTTATAGGTAATAACTGTCACATGCCAAGTTTCTATTTTATTCATTTTCTTAAAAATTACAGTAAAGAATTATTATATTACGCTTTACTTTGATTTAAAAAAAAAATCAAAAATTCTTTTATGTTGATATGCTTTGACTAAAAAAAAAGACACCGTAGAAGAAAATAAAAATAAAAAAAATCCACTGCCAGCTCAGTGGATGTTTCTTACTGTTTCTAAATGGACAGTGGGGTTGCAGCTATTACCTATAAAACTTTAATGCCTACAGTGATTCAGAAGACATTAAACTTTGTTTGCCGTTTTAATCATTTTGTCAATAAATGTACACCAGAGTATAATTTCCCCTTGATACAAGTATGCAATTAGTATTAGTACTAATGGATGCTATACGTGAGAGCAGAAGAATGTATGTGCTTCTGTAATCCTTAGAGCCATACACAAAGCAACTTAATCATGGCAGCAACACAATAAGATAAAAAAAAAGTAATAATCACAGGTAAAAAATTTACTGTAGGGCAACTCAGACACAACTTAGACACTCTTTTCCTCTGCCTGATAAAATGAATGACTGGGAAACCAATACTGAGAAGAGCTAAATAAATAAATAAAATCGTAATTCAACAGTGAGGTGATGATCTTGTTCATGATGTTCCCACGCACTACTGTTAAGCACACAATTACAGCAATTGCTTTAATTACACTGCAGGATTATATACTATGTAAATACATTAAAAGGACCATTGTAAACCAAACAAATAACAGAAGTTTCTTATTGCAGATTAATAGAAAAAATGAGGTTGCTTTCCAATTCACTTGTAAAGGAAAATTCATAAACAATCTTAGTTTTATATAGAGAGACATTTAACAATATCAGTCTTGCTACTGTGGGTTTTTTTTTCCCTTGCAAAAGTAAGAGTTTGTCAAAGTACGCTCACAACTACGTTAGAGCACAAGGTATATTGTTCAAAACATACACATGGACAGGTTTACTTACAGAGAGTTCTGAGAAATTTAGCCTGGCTACCTTTCTGGGCTGATTGTCTCACCCTTCATGCTTCATTCCTTTCTGATCTATTCACATTTAATGAGGTTTTAGATCAGCCTTTACACTCAGATATCTCTTGCCTTCAGTAAAAGGTAAACTTCATTATCAGTACGTTTTCTATGATCTATGTATAAAAGCATATACAAATTATATTCTCATCTACATATCACCAAGGCGTTTCATCTGATCCCAATATACTATGGGATTTCTTTGTTCCTACATATATTCTAAAACCAAAGGAGCACTGATGTTTTTAAGTTAAAAGTTCAGATTGGAAGGAGAGAGATAAGTGGGAGAGGGGAATCTGCTGTGAGTATTTCCACAAAGTATCTGCAAGTGGAATTATTATAAGCAAGAACTTTGGTCCTTTGTGAAACATTTCATTTACAGAGTTTTCAAACAACGGCTTGTCCAGTTGAAGAATGCACTAGAAAGGTATCCTTTACGTTAATTTATGTGGGACAAAAATTGCTTGGTATAGTCTTCAGTGTCACTTCCCATTCTCACCATTCTTCCCTCTAAAGGAAAAAAGCACTGATTTTTTTTAAAGATTAAATTAACAAACTAGTTGGTAAGATTTTGCATTGCAGGCAAAATACTGTCTTGTCCTGTATCTCCCACTGGAACAGAATGTTAACATAACTGTATAAAACTTCTTCTAGCAAAATTTTTAAATACAACTCCACTTCAAGCGAGAAAAATATTTTGTCATTTACTTGACAAAGTCTCCAGTAATTCTGTGCATTGACAGATCCCCAAAGTGCAACTGAAATGTAAACTGCCATAGCAAAGTGCATGTTCACAGGGGAGGCAGAATTATACTATAATCACTTAACCAGACACACGCTTACGTACCGCTCAATTCTCAACTCATTTAAAGTTGTGCAACCGAGCAAATTTTTACCTGATACTACAAACAGCTGAGATAACATGCCTGCTGATCTAATTCAAAATATTAGTGACTATTACCTGCATCCTTAGCTACTCACATCAGAGGCTGTCACAGTAACAGCCATCTTTTAAGCTGTGGGTTAGGAACATGCCTATGCTGCTGTTATTTCTCACCTGAAGCCAAAAAGTACGTCCTAAGATTGGTTCTCCAGAAATTGACATAATGTTTTGAGAGAACACAGTGATATTTAAAGCACTAACCCTAATTTTATAGCAGCTGGAGTGGTTTGTTTAACTATAATCAGGCATAAGTAACCTAAATGAAAAAAACTGCACAGAGTTGTCATTCTCCACTGTGTTGTTTAAAGCAAGTTTAATACAGAAATGAAGCTGAAGCATAGAGCTGTCATCCCCCAACTCAATGCACACTAACAAATATGTAAGAGAAAAGTCTCACGGGCTACATGCTGGGGACTACATTGTAGGCACACCACAGATAGCCAAACGAACACACAGATTAATGCATACTGCAAAGGAAGGGTGACTACATCAATAGGTTACTGATTCAGACCATGAACTTTATCTCAAAATATTGCATTTAACTTTTAAATAAGGTTCGGGAGAACTTGTAACATTTGGCTTACTGACACAGCTATATTTTATTAAGGACAAAAATGGGTTAGTCTACAAAAATTAAATTATACTCCTTTGACTGTATCTAGTCAGGAGGAAAAACTCTAATTATGAGATTGTGCTGTCAAATAAATGCAAATTCACATCTTTCATATTCTGGGTTAAAAATTCTAACTCAAGTCTATTATAAATTAAAATCAATATTTGAAACATTTCAGCTTCCAGTGATAAGCAACAACCAAAAGAATCAAGTTATGAAATATACTGGTAGAAGTAGAATGAATTATTAAATAAAACTTGGGAGAATAAGGCATTTATATTGCACACATTTAAATATCAATTAGGAAAAAAACAATAAAGGATGATGAACTGAATCATCTGTTTTACAACCAATCCTCTCTAGAATTGACTGAGGATAACAGAGAAACTAAGCTTGCAATGTAAATTTCACTCAATTTGAAATAGTTAGGTTAAAAATTTAAATTTATTCACTAGCTGAAATTTACAATCTCTAAGCTTAAAATGAGTAAGAACTGCATTTATAGAAGTAAATTAAATAAAATAGAACAGTGGTACCTGCTATGCACAGCATGCTAGTTACCTCCTAAAGGGAAAATCCAAGGATCTGCTCAGAGACAATATAAAATTGCACACACACACAAAAAAAATCAACTACACAGAAGTTTCTTTTAAGAGCTCCTTATTTGCTATATTGCAAACAATTTCTTCATGGAAGTAAAGACAAGTTACACATCAGTGTATGTCTAAAATCTATTAAACCAGTTCCAATTTGCATTTTCAGTGTGCCACAGTCACCCTGTGAGTGTGGTCTTGCCTGGTAGTCTGGGAGGAGATGTGTGACTGACCGTCCCACCCTGCACAGGCAGCACGCAAGCAGCTGTCTCTTGCCAGACCCATGGGGGTGTGTATGCCCATGTGCGAGCCCACTGACCCGGAGGACCTGCACTTTAATCTGTGACGGGGCTACTTGGCTGAAAACACTTTTCTAACACTCACCTGAAGGGAAGATTACAGACATGTTTCTGGAAGGCTGGTACAGTCTGAGGTTGTAATTGAGATGAAAAAGTGAAGGAACCAGGGAAGATATTTTAAAAAAACGACAACAAATGCCAAACAATTGTTAAGAATTAAATGAGAACTGACTTTTTTTGTCTATGTCTACATACCATGCTTACAGCCCTTCAAATTGCCACAGCATCAACTCAAACCTATTAAAAATACTATAGCAGCTGTGGTGTGCAGATAGCAAAGCCTTCAAATACTCATTTAGGGATACTTGGACTTTAGAAGTACCTTGCAAGCTCTAACTATCTCCCATCCCAACCACCCGTTCCAAGTAAACTTGAAATAAAATACTCCAATAACATATAGCTTGAAAGAGACTAATCTTCCTTTAAGCACAGAGCTTTTTCTCTACGCTGGAGAGCTTCTAAATATTTTACAGAAATCTAGTCACTGTGGATGGTGTTGCCCAGGATGAAACATAGTACCAGCAGTTCAGCTCCTGTTGATAGGTAACAATTCTTGGTATTTTTCTACGATTCCTAATGTAGTGATCTGAAACTACCAGCACAAGCAGAACTAGTCCATTGACAAGCACTTTGAAAAATGTATAGTTTCCTAACGCAAAGAACCAATGTTACTATTCAGGACAGATGGCTGCACACATTTGCTAGGTAGAGGGATCCTGCTGTTACTGAAGGACTCACTGAGAAAGGACAGACTACACCTTGGTTTGTATTAACAGCATAACAGTCCTTCACACCTGTAAACTCCATGCTCTGAAGCACCGCCCTCAGTTGCAAGATGGGCAGTCCCAGAGAGCAGCTTCCCCTTAAATCAGGGTTCTGAAGCCCCAACGTGCCCTCTGCTCCTTCAGCCTAGGGCTTGGTACAGAGCTCAGCTCTGCGGTGAGGCACAGCGGGGAGTTCCTGATGGCTGGCCCTTTGCGATGCTTGGTGTCGTAGCCTGGCGCCTTCACGGCAGCCTGCAGCAAGGGCAGGATGCTGCACGGACTCAACTCCCACAGACACGCTGCCTCGCCACCCCACCCAGCCCTGAAGTCCCTAACAAAGCTGTAGTCTTCTACTCATGGCTACCGAGCAATGTGGTGGTCGGAAAACCAAGAAATCTCAAATGCCCTCAACAATGCTGAATAAAAAACCCAACAATTTATAGCACAGCTCAAAAGACAATAGAGGCGAGACACAGAATCACAGCTAGTTTCCTCTTCAACACACTTATCTCAAAATATACTAACTTAATATTAATTACAGTAAGGGAAAAGTCCCTTTAGACTTAGAAAATGAGTATGGCAAATATATCCATTCGTGCCCTTCTCTCCCCCCTCCAGACTCTCCCAAATGTTCTTTTTATCCCTCTCCCTCTTGCTTAACGTTTTCTTTTATGGATGAAAGCAAAGATGAATACACTTTCCTTCCCTCAAGATGAACCTTCAGAGTATATGAATTGCTAGAGTAAATAAAAGAAAGGAGGGAGTTACTAATTTAATGCTCTTCCATCTCTTGGGGAAAAAGCCCATGTAATTAACTGTAATAAGATTAAACTAACTTGTTGTTATTAATTTCCCAATGCTGGGAAACTAAATCTGAGACCCATAAGACTGTGTATTAACAGCTTTATCAACATTTCACTTGCATCCCTCAGTTTTCACAAGTTTTAAAGGGAAATGATTAACTTTATTGAGTTGCAAAGTCACTCAGAAGTGTAAGAAATTGAATCTCATCCCTTTAGGTTGGAATGCCAGATTAATCTGTAGCTGGAGACTGCGAATGGGTGGAGCCAAAAGCAACAAATGCTATCCAACACAAATAAACAAAAGAATAATTAATAAATTCTTACCAAAACTTTTTTCCATTACTTCTTTCTGACACATATCTTGAACATTCACTGTACAATTCACGATGAACTCTGGAGCAGAGCAGTCGTTATTTAGCTGGAACTCCTCACACTGGTAGCACTGTATTTGCAAACCCAAACCTGGAACAGATAGAATTTTGCTCAGAATAATAACAATATTTAAAAAGAAACCCAAACAATCAACACGTGCCAGAAATCTCCCTATCCTTCCCTCCTCGCATTCTGCTGTTCCCAACTACTCTACAGCTCAGCAAAAGTACGTCGTTGACAAAAATAACGTAAAATAAACGTGTCGCCCACTCAGCCGAGGCGACGCCTCAGGTGCTCAGCCCCTGCTGAGGACGCGGGCTCCCTTCCGCGGGGACTCCGTGGCGGGCAGACGGCGGCACCAACGCTCCCGCCCGCCTCCCCGGCGCGGCGCTGGGTACGCTGCTGCCAGCAGGCGGCACCGCACCGACCCCACCACCGGCACCGGCCCCGCCACCGCGGCCCCGCCACCGCCGCCCCTCGCCCGCCCGGCCCCGGGGCTGCCCCCAGCGCAGCGGGCGAAAAACTATCCGCGCTCCGCAGGGAGCAACCCGGCTAATAGATACGCTTCGGCTCTTATCTGTGCCGACGGGTTTACTTAGCTACTAATTAATTACAAATTATTTAATTACTATTTTGCCATGCACAATTAGAGCTGCGGAGCATCTCTCACCTCCCTCCTTTATCATGCAAACCAGGCGCTCCGCGCGGCTCGCCAGAAGCGGCTCCTCCCGGCCCTCCGCCGGGCCCCGCGCCGCAGCGCGGTGGCTGCCGGACCCCGTCGGGGAGCAGCGAGCGCCTCGTCCCGCAGCGCGGACCCCCAGCCCCCGTCTCCCCTGCGCCGGGACCGAGCCGGCTCTCCGCAGGGGCTGAGCGGCGGCCCCCCGCCCCGCGGAGCTGTGCGCGGCGCGGCGGTCAGCAGGCGGCATCCGCCGAGTCCGGTGCCGGGGGCTGCGTGCGGAGCCGCTCCTCGCCCGGCCTCGCCCCGCGGGTGGCCGCCGCCGGGGACACCGGGCCGGGCTGCGCCCCTCGCCGGCGGCGGGGAAGCTCTACGGGCAGGGCGGCGGGCTCCGCTGCCCCGTTGCCGCCGAGCGCCCCGGCGCCAGCTCCGTCGAGGGGGCTGCGAGGGGTTGAAGCCTCCCCGCGGCCGCTGCGGGCAGCGCCGGGCAGCCCGGGCTCGCCGGAGGCGCCTCCGGGGCAGCGGCGCGGAGCCCCTTACCTGGAGTCAGGCACAATCCCCAGAAAGTTGCAGCGAGGAGGAAGAGCCGCATCCTCCCGGCGCCGCGGCCGCCGGGCTGGCGAGCAGTCGCGAAGGGGCATCAGAAGGGGAGAGGCAGCGGAGGCGCCGCGCACTTGTGCCTCTTCCCCGCCGCCTCCGCTGCGGAGAGGCACCCCGGGAGCAGGTGGCGGAGCCCGCCCGGCTCCCGCCCTGCCCAGCCCCGCGCCGCGCTCCAGCCTCGCCGGAGTTGAGCGCTGAGACTGGAAGAAACTGTACGAGAAGCGAGAGCTGGGGGGCGGCTCCCCGCTCCCTCCTCCAGCACCATGTGATGCCGGCGGAGCGGGGCGGGGATCCCCGCCAGCCGCCCCGCACCTTGCCTCGCCGGGCGCGCTTCGAAGACGGGGGAAAGTTCAGCGAGGGCGAAGCCGCCCCGCTCCTGCCCCCCGCACGCCGCCGGGAGCGCGGTTCGAGCCGCCAGCTCGGCGGCCGGCTGGCAGGGCGCTGCGGCGGGCTCCCGCTGCCCGCCGGGGCGGCTCGCCCAACCCAGCCCTCCTCCTCCGCGCCCCGGGGGGCGGCTGCCGGCCGCGGGCACCCGGCTCGCCCTGGCCCCCTCCGTTCCCCGCCCGCCAGGAGCCCACAGGTGGCTGCCGGAGCGCGGCTGTGGGGGAGGTACAGGCCGGGCCCCGCTGCGAGGCGTCGCCGTCCCCCACAGCCGCCCCGCAAAGCCCGGGGGGGGGGCTGAGGGGAGGCGCGGCCCCGCGCGTGGCCCCTCACTCTGGCAGCCGCCGTCCCCTCTCCCCTCGGCCTCCTGAGAGGGAATTCAAGTGTAAAAAAAAAACCCCAAAAAACGGGGGGGGGGGGGAAGGGAAGGGGCGCGGTGGCCGCGTACGTGCCGGTGCGGCAATCCCCTGCCTCCCCCGCCACACCCGCCCGGGCTGGGGGTCGGTACCTCGCTGCCGGCGGGCGGACGGCGGCTCCGGAGCGGCCGCGGCAGCCCCCGCCCGGGCCGCCCTGACGCCTGTCCGCCGGCGGCGCGCGCTGAGGCGGCGGGAGCCGTTGGCGGGCCGGGGCTGAGGCGCGAGCGCGAGCGGCGGGGCGGGCGGGGGGGAGCCGCTGGCGGGCCGCGGCCGGGGCTGAGGCGGCGGGAGCGCGCGGGAGCCGTCGACGGGCCGGGGAAGCGGCAGCGCCCGCCCGGACTGAGGGGCGGGGCGGGGCGGGGCGGGCTGGGTGCTGCGGGCCCGGGCGTCCGTGCCGGAACGGTCTTTTTCGCCCCCTTTTCCGCCCGGTTTTCACTCAGCCTGAGGGGGTGACTCCTCCCCGCGCCCCCCGGATAACCGCGTATTTCTCCTGGACGGTTTCACAGCCTCACCTGCAAGGGCAGAGTCTGAATTAAGCTTAAATCGCTTTTCAGTCGTCGTGTCGCGAATTCACCCCGCTGACGGAGGCGCATCCCCCGCCTGTGCCGCTCCTTCGGCCGGACTGACGGCGCCCACCCTCACCCCCCGGGTGTTACACCGACCCCTTCCAAAAACCCCTCTTCAGGCACACACGTGCAAGAGATGTTTTATTTACGAAAGAGGTTTCGATGAAAATTTCTTAAAAGTCAAAAAAGACGATGCCAGTTTACGGCGGAAATGACTTAAAATATAACAAATTGCACAAAGTATTAACACTGATCATACAATATTTCAAAGATTAACAGGCATGTGCTAAAGAAACTGTAGAGTCTAGAAATATCCCAAATATATCTAGTTTACAGGTTGCTGTACAAAAAGCAGATATAAATACTTCACATCTAGAAAAAATACACAGAACCTTTGAAATAGACTTTCCCTTACATATAAACAACCTTTGTAGAAAAAACAAAAACACCCAGTACAGGCCAATCCCCCTGCTCTTAGATATGTTTGAACTAGTACTGGTTAGCACCAACATCTTCTTTAAGTGTGTCACAAACAGGAGTTGAGTTTTGATTTTTAAAAATAATTTTAGCGTTTACAATTTCATTAAGACCACATGGGGACTACAAAAGATAACACAATATGCTACATTCATAATTTGATAGGAAATGAGTACAGACGAGGTGGAAGCACAGGAACTATGCTGCAATCAGAAGTACAGGGCGGTTTGTGTAGTTCTCATTCATACACGACTCCCGTTTGTGTCAGCAGTGAATTACTTTGACCCTGATCTTTCAAACAGTTATGCGCATGATTGATGAAGTCAATACTAGCAGTATCAGGCCTTTTAATCTATTCATTTTCTTGCCACGTCAAAAGTCAAAACCTTTGCGAAATAAGACACCTGTTGTGAAGCTGTAAGAACTGAAATGCACATTTCCCTAGAACACCTGTATGGAATTGCACTAAAAATTAAAATTAAAATACGTTTTGTAAAAGGGAGTCCAAGGAAGTTTATTACAGATAATTTGGCAGGCTCAGGTTTATGGTAACGCAGTGTTTCTACATACAGTTTTAAGACTAGAACAATTATAAATCTTTTTAAAAAATCTAACTTTTCTTGTTAATATTAACATCAATCTGTTTAAGTTAGTAATCTGCCATTACAGGAGCATAGCACCGATTTAATATTTATTGCTGTCATTTATCCCTACAAATATACTTTCCCAAGATATTTACAACTGTACAAATATTCACAAAAGTGCAAAATTAAGACTTTATTCTGTGTAACCATTCATTGTGTTCAGTGTTGAGTCTCACGCATCACGATGACTGCCGTCTCGCCTTTCTTATTGCTGTGTGGTGAGAAGTCAGAACACCCTGCTGTCAGTACAGCAATTGGGAGTGAGAATTTCCAACAACTGTCTCTTCTCCCCCCTCACTCCTCACTCGCCTTCAGCTCCGTTACGTGCCGCAGTCACAGCCCACTGGAAAGTGTCTCTATACATCGTTTGAGCCTTGGCTGGCGCAAGAGGAGAAGCTATCGTATAGAGAATCGCTCAAGGATTCTAAATTGTCCATGTCGTGCCTGCCCGAGCTATTTAAGGAAGCTGCTTCTTTCTTTCCATTTTCTTCCTTTTGTCCTTCAACCTTGTTCAGACAGTTCTTCTCTTTTTCAAATGAAAGTACGTTATTGCTGTTAAATTTATTGAGAGACTCCAGGGAGATTTTAGATAATCTATTCTGGGAATCTTCTTTTGTTTCTTCAGTTTGCTTCAATTTCTGTAACGAGTGAGAGAAATATTAGAAACATGTTTCTTACGAAAATAAGGTTATCCTACTGTGCACCACTAATTACCGTCTTTCCAAAGTTCACAGGGTTAAAGGAAATAGATTGTTAGATGCTTGAATATCTGTTATAATTAAATAGAACATTAACATTCATTTTAGGATAAATCATAACTTTAGTGATTCTGCTGAGACAAATAGGACTCCATTTACAAAACAGTTAAGTGCTATTAACGTCTTCAGCAGCAGATCCTGGGTATGCATGGGTTCAGCATCTCCAGCATCTTCACAGGAATTTTCATCTTCTCCTTTAAGAATACTTTGGGGGGTATGTTTAAACAGGTATTTGTTTGGAGTCTGCTAAAAAAAGGTGCATAGACATGTTCAGAGAATAAAATAGCATTTTCCATAAATTACAGATGCAAATTAAACTTGCTGGAGAATAACCTCACGTTTTGCATGTGTAAGCCTATTGATTTCCACGGACCCAAACCCTCTCTAATAGACAAGAAAGCAACAAGACAGGAAATTATACTGAACTGGGCCAATCCCCACAGAGCAGAATCAATCAGATATTGGCCAGGGCTACTCGGAGAAGTGTTGTAATTCTGTGGGAACACCGGACGATGTATTAGCACATTATATTAAAAACGCACAGTAGGATTATACAAGAGTGATTTTATCCCTTTGTTAGCTACTGGTATTTTTCAATCAGAGATCTGACCAAGGAATGGTTAGGGAACTGCATAGGGAGCAGTTCAATAAAAATAACCTGCCGTTCATATACAGGGTGTTTCAAAATCTGTGTAACTAACTCCTCTTACAGATAATATTATCACAGAAATATGAGATAACGTTCAACATTTTACATTCAACATTCAACAACCTCTTGGAGAGGTAAGATGCAAGAATTCTGAGATACGCTGTCAGAGTGCAAGCCATTCCTCATTTTTGGTATTACCATCAGATAGCGAAGACTGAATCTGTAAATTACTGTCAAGCCAAGACATTAGTATTTTGGTTTCGATAGAAAATGAAATGATATTTTAAGCGCACTGAAAATACAGCATGGCCAGATGTATGGATGATGTGGGTCATTACATACGCAGTTGTAAAGGGTCATTAGAATTTCTTGAAGAATTCAAGTTTCAAGTAAGTCAAATGTTGTGCTGCTTAGCCCTGGAAATCTTTGGCAAGAGGAAGACAAATTGTTACGTAGATTGATTGCTTGTTTTTATGGCTAGTTAGATAAAAATCAAAATGCCAGTCCAATGACTTTATGTTGTGATCTTGTCATATGTCATAAGCTAACAATGCCAGGATTACGTTAGTATTTTCATGAAGTGGTTCAAACAAACTTAAGGAAAGCAACAGGAGATGTGAAAGTCTTAGTAAATGAAAATTTTCTGTTTGGTTCAATAATTAATCTTCAGTCTAAACGGTTTTAGGGGATGTTACGCTAGATTCTGATTTTAGATGACAGCTAAAACTAAGGTCTTCAATATCTGTAATTACAATGGTTTCTGAAATAGAGGAATATAACCCTTGGTAACGAGAACAAACACAAATTTAGGAGCCTTCAATAAAAATTCTCCACAACTTCAGCTTAAAGTGTTCTTCCCTTTGCCCTCATTTAAAATATTATACACTATTACTGAAACAGTAGTTTTACTTCTCTGTAGACCAGATGAGAAAATTCTCAGACATGGCATCAATAACGTACATACTAGCACTTTTTGCTCTTTAGAGTACTAAACCTAAAATACTTTATTATATGACAGACTAAATGATTTTTCTTTGTGTATGCTTTTCCCACTTCACAGCTTTTCTTTAGATAAATTGAATGTGGCTACTTAGCACAGACTTGGGTCTGCAAGAAGTCAATACTGGTGTTAGGAAGGTCTATGATAAAACTTTTATTGATTCAAATGGAGCCAATTTCAACTTTTGGGCAGGGGGAGCAGAGACACCTAGAGTATTTGCTGCACAGAGCAGTCCAGATGAAGTATCTAAGAGTAGGATCTCCGGCTGGCTGATTTAAACCACATGACAGACTGGAATGTATTCAGTGGTATATTCTGCATATATGTAGCATCAATAATTTATTATACCCTACAAGCACAACCTAGACTAGTCCTGCTTTAATCACACCCTAGTTTCTCATTTAATATAAGGCTAACAGTTTATAAAATGTATTAGAGAAAGTGTAGGGAACAAAATATTCTCTACAAATTTTATGCAAGATCATTGAATCAAATGAAATTGAAGTGAAATGAAGTGAAGCCCATCAGTGAAACCCATTGGCAAAAGATACACAGAGTAGTGAAGACGACCTCTACGATACATCAAGAATTAAAGGGAAAACTATTTCTAAAAGTTGTAGCAAATTTTATTACTAAAATAGAGCCAGAATTCAGAACTAAGTTATGGATTTTTTTTGACATACAGTTGTCCTTTTTGAATGTCTTAATGCCCAGTTACATGCTTTTGTAAAAAAAAAATAAGTATCTTTTCCTTTCTTTAACACGTTACTGCAATAGTATGCAAGTACGCAAAGGTAATGCTCGTGTCATGTGGAAAGTAGTACTTTGTGTTTTCTCATTTGATGTCGGTGTAATCTGTTTGGCTACAACACACTGTTTCAGGCCACCTATTGCTAATTTTATAATCAGGTAAGAATGTGGGGTCATCTGGATGGGACTTTTGGTAGGGAATTAATATTCTAGAACTGTACTCAGATACCAGATGTACAATATGTACAATATGATCTTATCTCAAGGTTTTATTAGAACAGCTGCACTTAAATCTGTTAAATTTTCTGTTAAATCATATATGGAATAAAAATATATTTGTAGTTAGAAAGCTAAAATATGATATTCTAGTCCTTGGCACATAGAAGAAAACTCATTCACAGCCTGAGCTCCATGAGCAAAAATAAAGAAAACTTTAAGCAGAGATATTAATGTAAGAATCTGCATAAACAACAAATCCTTTCCTCCCACAGTAACAAAATTATGTACATTCCTAGAGTTGAAAAGTCACTGATAATTTCTTTAAAGTTGGTGTTTCAGAACACATGTTACCCCAAGTTCCATAAGATTTTTTTCTCTAGTTACTATGGATACAATTTGGAAAAATTACCAAAGAGTATTTATTTAGATTCATCCTTAATTAAGTTTCTTATTTTTCATGGCAGTCACAACAGCTGCTAGATGAATCAAAAGGCAAAAACCAAAGCAGCTATTATTAGAATTTGTTTGATAAATTGTGTATGCAGTTAAGTAGTGTCTTTAGTTTTGTTCATGTAGATTTGTTACTAACTTCAGCAGAGTCACAGATGTAACAAACAACAAGTGTTAGCCTGGAGATGTTAGTATTGTGCATTTTAAAGTAATTAGTTCATTAATGCATTTGAGAGTCACGCTAATGTGAATCGGTAGCTCTTCCTGCAGATAGGAACATTTGCCAGCAGATCAGATGTGGTTTGTATCCACGAGAACTGGGTGAGATTTGGTAACAGTGTAGAGAGCACCTAACCTCTAAGTCATGGGTTCCAGTCAAATCTTTTCTTTATTAGGAGTGACTTCCTGCATAGTGAACAGGTGGTTTTATCACCACAGGAAAAAAAAGGTTTGCTCTCAGACAGGGTTCTTCTCAGAAATAATACTTAAAGCTGTTTCAGCCTGAAGGTGCTGACTTTGCTCCTGACTATCCTGCATCTGTTCTATGAATAACGAAAGTGTCTGCTGCATTCGGAGTGGTCACTATGCATTTTCCTAAGTATTAATTTAAGGGAAAAGATAAAAACATGTAGGCACAGATTTTGGTCTAGGCAAAAAAAAAAAAAGGCTCAGTGCAGAAAAGGACTGATTTTCACAGTGCCTCTGTAAAAGCATTGGCCCATCATCCTGAAGCAGATCAATGGATAGCTTGTTTTACTTACTCTATATTGTGTATAGAAAATCCATACCGTTATAGCCTTAGGGTATGGGGAGCATTTGTTGTTCTACTCTGTGTAAGTGGGGAGCTTCCCACCACTGGACTTTCTTCGCTAGTCAGTATGGGGTGCTTTATACCACCTGAGAGCAGTGACTAGTTGTCAGAAGAGGACAAACTCTATCTGACATGATACAGATGTTCTTCACAAGCCACATCACTTTGAAATAAACTCACGAGTCGTGAATCAGAATAACATTTCCTTGTTGGCAACATCCTAAAGGGAGTAACTAAAACCTGTTAGTGATATAATAGGATCTGGCACGTCACTTCAAGCACAGCAAATCAGGAAAACAAAACTAGCCTGCAGTTACACTGATACATTATAAATAGGTGTTATTTTTACATTAATACATCAAATTAGTTTTTTTTAAACTTTAAAAATGAGAGGTTACATTTGGGTTGAATGCATTTTCAGGACCAGTCACAACCGTAGCTGTTCTGAATGGCACAAAGACTCTGCAGGTCTAAGAGGAAGGAGCAGGGAAGGACAGGCTGGTTCATAGGGACAAAGGACCCCACAGTTGGCATGCAGAGAGGAACGCAACAGCAAGTCCGCTTCTTCTATATGGTAACATGCAGAAGCTCCAACTGCCTGGAAGTCAGGCGATGCTTGTAAGGAGTGCCAGAGCCCAGAATTAGCAATGAACCATTCTGCAGGATAAATGTATTTTCCAGCTGTCTAAGTTTAGTTAACCAGCACTTTAAAGGGTTCAGAATCAGTTACACACAAGAATAAAATGAACTTTATTTATGTCTCTCATGCACTGGTCAATTTAGTTTTTAGATTAACACAAAAGCAAGAAGGGCATTGCTTCAAGTGAAGTATAACTGCAAAACACTATTGGGTAAAAACAACTAAATTGCTATGAGAATTAAATATAGATCAACAAAATCAATACTTAATTGTATAACTCAAGGTCTTTCATTTCAGATCTGATCTCTAATAGGAGATACAAAGTATGTTCGCTTTTTATTTTTTTTGTTATTATTTAAAACTTTATTGTGAAGGAAAACAATTTTCTAGATTTTTACCTTTTTAAAAATTGTCACTTTGTCCACATATGTTCAAGGTAAATTTGATCCCACAATGTTTCTTATTTTAAATTCAGAGTTTTACCAATTTAGATATCCTCTAGCCCTGTAATTGCTCTGTATTTATGACACAATGGGTCTAAGTGGGGTATGTAGTTGCAGCATTACATAGGTTGCTCATATATAACCTGTTTAGTAGGACATTTTGAATATGCTCATAGCTTCTTTTAAAATGGTGTATTGAGATACAGAGCAGTATTCTGATCAGAGATACACTGGTGTAATCGGAAGTAACTTCCCACTGAATTCAGTGGCGTTACATGACCAGTTTGCGGGAGAAAGGTGCAACACGAAAAGGATTGGTTTCGAATTACCAGGTACTAGCTTTCTATCAGCCAGCCAGGACAGAATGCAATGGTAGACTGTGGAAAGTGAACCATCTCCAGATCTCATTTAACATTAGGAGGACAGGTAGCACTCTGCAGTGAAAATAGTTGTACAGTCACATCCAGGAAACTACAAAGGTGAAAGCTGTAACTGCATGACCTGTGCTGTATTACAGCAGAGCTAAAAATGTGATGTTTGAACTTCTTTCTCTTTAAAGCATAACCTTAAATAATAAGATAAGCCTTGTTCTCCCTTGTATATTGTCTGAAGCTTTCATCTATCTTCTGGACTGACAGTAAAATAATTTTTGAAATAATGAATCACTTTTCTTTTTTCTACTTGAGTAAAAATCCCATGATTATTTTTCTGTAGCAGACAATGACATTCTCAAAGACACACCATCAGATTTTCAAGATAAACAATAAGTGCCAGTTTCTTTTCTTGAGGAAAAAAATGCACTGATATGAAGTATTTTTAAGTTCATTAGTCTGTCCAGCAGTTTGTAGGAAAGCCATATATACACAGGTACTTATCATCCACTTACAGCATTATGGGTAATACAACAACAACAACAGAACCAAAACTTGCCTACTGTATTTAAGAGTATAACAGTCTACAAATATATTTTAGTATCACAAGGACAGTATTTCTGATGATCCTGAATTGTAAGTAAATTACTTTAGAGGAAATAAAGCTGATTAGCATGAACTGTGTATGATTCATAACTGCAGATCTGGACAAAACAGCTATCGCTTAATGAATAGGTGACTGAGGAGTTTTGACGTTGTCTAGAGCTTGAATTCTTGCGTGGTTTAGGAGATAAAAGATAGTTTAGTGAATTGAGCCTTACGCTTGCAAAATCATAATTTTCATAACATGATGACTAGGTACATTCAGCATTCTAATGCCAAGAATACCATCCTCATAGTTTACAAAGTATACGATTATTTTGTTGATATGACAAGACTGTTTGACCTCATTAGGTATATACCAACCCTCTTTGAACTTTTGCATTATTTAATAAACCAGGATTTTCACATCCCAGATTCAGGGGCAGGTAAATCTATTTTTTTTACCTTCTGCTCAGTTATAAACTGAATGCCACAAATATGGTTGTTTTCTCGCAGTGCCTCAGAATGGCCACTGGCTGCATCAGCTGTGCATGGACAAAGTTTATTTAAAACGGAATAAGAAAATATAATTCTAAGTGGCAATATCTTGGAAAATGGTCACAATGCAGGTGCTCAGTCAAGTGTGTTGAGGGGATTTATTAAAAAGAAAAGCAATTAAATGCCAGTACTTTCTCCAGAAGGTAAAGCAGGGCCTCACTCTGTTCGCATTGGTGGAATAACCAATTTTGCTTCTCACAGAGGGCGTCTACCCACTAAAAGCAATGCTTACTGCAATCAGAGGCTCAGCACAAGGCATTAAGAAAGAAATAACCATGGTGAGAAAGGAAGCTGATACTCAGTTTTTAGAACCTGATAGGCTGAAAATGAACAATACATGCATAGGATACACTTTATTTTTCAGAGATCCTTTTAGCTTTACTTATAGAGGGAGTTAAATAACAAAATTGTTCTGATTTTCTAGTGATGGGGAAAAAATCACAGTGAAAAAAAATTCATACTGAAAGAGAAGATTGCTGACAAAGTTACTGAACTCGACTTAACCATTTGAAGTTCAATACTATTTCTCTGACAGATTTATGCTGAGGGTTATGTTGCCAGTGCTGACCTACTGAATGGTATTGGAACTATGCAGTCCTAAGTAACGTCACCGTTTCAGTATTCAGCACTGTATTTCACCCCACAGCATTTAAGTATACAGAGGTTTGTCCTACTGAATGAAAGTAGTTGTCCTTACCTTCATGGAAGTATGGCTGTTTGTTTCAGTAAAGAAGGGACTTTATAAAAAGAGGGGCTACAATTTTATCCCAGATTAGAGGTTTGAAAGTTTTTGTCTTTTTTTTTAATTTGGGATACTTACTCAGAACCGAATCAAGAAGGGGAAAAAGTAGAGTTCAAGAAAGATTTTTTAAATCTAATACAAAATGAGGTTCTTAAAGAGACAGATTCTATCCCACATTTGACTGTAGCAAAAAATTCCTCTCAAACTGAGTAAATGCAGGATCGTACTCATACAACATACAATCTCACTGACATTTTCAGTAATCGGGGTCATTTTTCTGTATGGCTGAACTATTCTCAGAGTACCGTTTCTAAGTATTAGCTGTGTTCTTACCTGTCTTCATCTTCCACCTTTGGCTTTTTTGAACAAGACTATTTATTTTGGTAATTACAAAGACACTTATCCTCTCATTCTCTAGTGATGTCTGAATTCCTGGCCTGTAATGTTTGTATGTCAGTCACCTAGCATACTGATGGAAAACGGAATTGCACTTCAAGACTGTACTGCAAATGGTAATTGGTAGTGGGTAATGATTTTTCATGCTAGTAATCCTCTCTTTTGAGTACTGGACTACATTCACTTCAGGTTAGCCTGTGACTATCCAAGGTACATCAGCTGACCTAAGGGCAAAAAGACATAAGCAGCAGATAGAGAAGAAGCAATGTTACGTGGCAGCATCAAGAGCAAATCAGCAGTATGAAGAAACCGTGTAGAAATAATTCTCCCAGCTATAAAAACTGGCTGCTTGTATGCACTAAGAGGGCTGCGCTGTCTGCAGGGGGGTTCAAAGAGTACGAATCTCTGCTGGAAGACCTACAGCGGAAAGAAAGGGAATGTCCCTTCTTACAAGTTTTAAAGATGATGCATAGAGGTAATTTAAACAAAGGCATGAGCTCCACAGCAAATAGTTTTCTCATTTTTAGCCTCCAAGGAGGACAGTTGGGAAGAGACAAACCATCTTTCTAGACCCACCTGCGTGGCTGCACATTTAGCCGCTGCGGAGGGAGCCTCCATGTTTGCATACATAGTGCACACACATCAGAACGATACCTCTTCCAAGCTCTCACCAAGCAGAAATACAGAGGTGGTAATTTTCACATTTGGAAGCAGGATCTTCTTTATTGTTAAAAAATTCTGAATTGGCATGCTTAAACTCCATCTCTCCAGAACAGTTTATTTTAGGAGCCTGAAGTTGTAATTTTCCTTTCTACTCCAGATTTTAATCAACTCTATACATATTAGAGGTTTTTTACCTCTAATGAATCTAACTAAAACCCACTGCCCTTTAGGTGTGCCCTCCCCTATAAGGATGTGGATACCACCTTCCCGAAGTAAGGGTTAGGGAATGTGGCCGGGCAATCATGCCACGTGTTGCACTGGTAAGTGTTCCTGGAGGCAGCAGATGAAGAGGCTGTAGCCCAGGTTGCCTTCCCAGTAAACCTGCTGCAGCCTGAGCTATGTGCAATACTGTTTTCTGACCCTGTGCGATGAGACTACAGAAGTTCCTTTGCAATCAGAGAAAACTAGGACAGATAGATGCAAATAATGATGCTAGTTACATGACTGCACTTGCCACCTCTTCAGCTGACATTACAATCTGCACAATTTTCAGTACTGATTCAAGCAAAGCATGAATTGCAGAATGGAAACCTATGTTTATGTTCATCTGCCATCAAATCCTATATAACAGTACAGTTATTTACACATACTTTCTAAATGTATGCAAACAATTTATCTTTGCTGTAGGGCCGAGTATTCTGAGGGACAGAGGCACAAAAATCTGAGCAAGAGTTTCAGATACAGGCTGCAGAACCAAATAAAAGTAGAAGGATAAATCCTCTCTTGCAATTTTTAGTTCATTGCAGCACACCAAGTTGTATCAATAAAGAGCCCATAGTATAAGTCAGCTAGAAAATAAATGCTATGAAGGATGTTCCATTTTATGTTGTTTGAATTTGATTAGTGATTAGTCTTGGCAGTTAAACCACATGGGAACAGTTTCTCTACTGCAGTTCTGTAACAACTGGAAAACAACTGTTGGCTCATGTCCTATACCATGATGGGATATTAACCTAAAATCTAATTAATCTATGAATGAATTATGGTTCTAGAAACATACTACATTATAATCAATTTTAAGTGAGTTCCTAACAGAAGATAAGATGAAGAAAAAGCTGTAAAATTACCAGAGGTTGATAAATTCTGTTTACTATGACTGATGATTTTTATGGAGGATAATTTTACAATCCATCAAACTTTTGTCAGTTCAAGAATCATGCTGCCAAACGTATGCAGTAAATTAATTCTTAAATTTACATATTTATTAAAAATCTTATTGAAAACAGCAGGAAGTAAGCCTTGTTTGAATAATAAAATAACTTGTTATTCTACTGGAAAGAAAACAAAAAAAACCCAATCAACCTTCTATTAAGATGATTTTATAGTAAGGCAATAATTATAAACAGCTACATGAATTAGTTAACCAAACAATGTATTAAATAACCAACCCAAAATTAATCAAGAATTTAAAAAAAAGTTGGAAGATAATCAAGTAAAAGCTGAGAAATTCATGGCTGTTTCAGATGTGCTTGAGGACATGTTTGTTAACTTGGGCCCATTGGCAGGAGCTCCTGGATTCCCTGTGAAAGCATGAGGAGCTGCAGGTGTCTGCCTGCGTGGCTTCCCCACTCAAGGTGCTGAAGAGGAAAGGATTGTTAGCAATCTTCTCATGCACGTGGCCACAGGAGTGTGCCCAGTGTATGTGTTGCTGGCTCAGAACATCATTGTGACCCAAGCCTATGTTTATTCTCACAGAACAGAAGAGTTCACTGTAAGAAGGTGTTACAGCTGCACCCTTGGCGTGTCCTGCCAAAAGTTGAAAGAGAACCACAGAAGCATCCACTGAACAAGGGGATAAACAGAGACGACAAAGAAGCAAAGACCATGGCACGTGGTAGGATGTGGCATAACCCACAAGGAGAGCAAGAACTACTTCCCTACCATTTATACAAGGAAGGATGAAGAAGTGTGCCAAAATGGTGAAACTGGGAAGCATGGTGATACCATCTGAGCCAAGTAAGGCACCTCAGAGACCAGCGGAGCAAAGTTCTTGGCTGCAAGAACTTGTCTACCTGCAAGGCCTCATTGAACTTGTCTACTTACAAGGCCTCATTTCAGTGTTACCCATCAGTTACGTTACAAAGATTTTCTGCCTTCACCTTTGACGTATTACTCCACTGCTGTGATTCCTGTGCCATCCATATCCCACAGACATGCTCCTGGTGTCAAAAGAGCATCTGAGCCAGGTCTCATATCCTCTTTGTTCTTTTGCCTGGCCTCACCTCCACAATGGCTGCAGTTTTCTCTGACCACCACTCTCTTAAAACGCCTACTCTGAGTATACAAAATACATAATCCATCCTGCCTGTATCCATCAGAAACAAGACTTGGGTTAAGGAAGCCATTGAGCTTCCTCGCTCAGCCCTCTAACTTGTCTCATGAGAGACTGGGGTCAAGGAACAGGCTTTTTTGTTTGATATATGGATTATGGAGCACCTGGTATATGTTCAAATATTGCACCATGCCCAGTACCTGAGAGAATCTGGATCTGCCACAGCTACCAGGAGAAAGCACTATGCCTGTGCTCGTGGTGACAACACCAAGAACAGAAACAGGCTAAGATTAGATTAATAATTTAGCCAGTAGACTAAAATATATCATGATGGAAAAAATATAGATTGTAACTAATATCATGTTTACCAGACAACTCAAGGATACAGTCCTTGGCGGTGACTCTGTAACCATCTGGGTTAATCCAAAAGGAAATGAGAGACAGGGCTACATGCAGGGAATATGTAATTCATGTCATAAATGCAGACTGTAGATGATATTCCTCTGTCCACCTCTAAAGGATGATCAAAAAGAAACATTGTGAATTAAGCAGAGTAATGCTGGGCACCAAGATGGCCACTGGTGGAGATGCAGATGGAAGTTCCTACAGCCAGGAGATTTATGAAGCGTTCTACTTGCCTCCTCACAAAATTAAAGCAGTAATACACTGCTTTACACAGTGATACATATTTTGATTAATATACATACCATTTGGCTGTGATCCGAGGGGAATTTTAGTTAATTTATGGGTTTAGATTTGTTTGCTTCATCTTTTAGATACAAGTACATCTGTTTCTGGTCATGAGAACTTCTATCCTACTTGTGGTTCAGCCAGGCATACAAAATGTCTCTCACTTGGATCTGGTAGGAGGCATTAGTGGGTGTAAACTCTCTGTGAGGGGCACAGCCTCGCAACAGAAAGGAGTCAAGGACAAGTGTGCTGGACAGACCTTTGCCTTCCACCTTGCCTTCCCTGAGTACCAGCAAGGTTCAGGTTAAGCAGCTAACAGGATCTAAAAGGCTGGTAAACATTTGTGCTGAGTCCATCTGGGCTATAAAAGTCCCCTCTTAGAATGGGAGGTGTTATTTTGACAAGGCTTTGGAGGCTTTGTCAGAGAAAGGAAGCACAGTGGAAATATGTATTGGGAACCCCAGTTCTGTGGGGTCTGACCCCCCTATTTGGCTGTGAGAAAACCTATGTTGGGAATGATCAAAGAAGGAATTTGGTGTGAGGAACCAGGACAGGTTCCTCTTCCCACAGTGGGCTTCCTGCAGTGACAGAATAATGTAGTATTTTTTGTATTGATTTTGCTACAATTTGTGTATAAATAAAGAAATGTGTACGTGAAGTGATAGCCAGCCACATGAATGGATTTGTTGGACAAATGCTTTAGAAGATTTATTGTCCTTAGCAATACAGAAGTGTTACTGCAGCATTAACTCTGCAAACTGCTTTGAGATACTGGTAATAGAACATGTTCCTATGCCTCAAATACAGATTATAATATTGTTAATATAATAGGCCACTAGGAGGACTAAAATACAACTGGAATTCATGCAGACACACTGTAGAGCTAATATGCACTGATTTTTTGAATGACCAAAGATGATACAAACAGGAAATTTGAATAAAAATAAAGAATAAAGCAGTTCCCAGGCCCTACTAGTGAACAAATAATTTGAAAAGTGTTGCTGCAAATGAACAAGCATTTAATATTTGTTGGAATACAAAAAAAAGTCTTTAAAGTGTTGATTTCTTTGATATTTTAGATTATTCGGGATTCAAATACTTGTAAGAATGGAATTAAAATTTCCTCCACGCGCAGACATTGTTAGGAGCCCTGTATGGATAGCAGGACTGCTGAAGGCAGTATAGTTCTGCTCCTGCAAAACTCTTTGCAGGATCAGGGTGTGAATTTGCTTCTGACATTCTGAAAATTCCTCAGCAAAGTGGCGATGTGTTTGTGGTTAGCCCTTGTAATGCAAGACCCCACCTTGAGTAAGAATGCTTGATGAGAATATTAAGTGATAACGATTATTAGCTTAGCACCGCTATGGGACATTCAAAGACCTCAAAGCAGCCTGCTAACAGTACAGGATTAAATTCCAAATGCTTCTGGAAGGTATTATTTATATTCTTTATTTAAAAATGGGGAATTTAATAGTGAGAGGTTTAGCAATTGGACAGTCAGCCAGAACATCACCCTGATCTCCACAGTCCTGCACTCTTAACTGCTAAGCTTTTTATCACTATTTGAATATTTTTTTCTCTGCAGGCAAAAAAGTTTCCATTGAAAGACAGAGGCCTGTATTGTTCTTACTAGAGAGCATCTGAAATGTTCTTCAACATACAGGACCTGGCATTTTATCCAGTGTATGTGGTAGTTAATCAAATGTTTTGCACTGACTTCAGTAGACTTTGGATCAGACTCTTGATGCATTAGAGAGATAAATTATTTAACTTACTGAGTTCCCCTAGAAACAAAATATTGAGCTGCAAACAAAGCTAACAAACACCAAATGGGATACCATCTGCTGCAATGAACAGAACATGACCAGTTTCCCCCATGCTTGAGATTCTTCCAAAATACAATCTGAAATAGGTTTGTTAAACTCCCAACTGTCTCACAAAATTGGCTTAGCACAGGTTAGCAAATGCTAATGCCACCAGCAAACAGCAAGCCAGACTCTGATATATCAATTGGAGTTGTCTATGATTTTATTTTTATTGGAATGCCCTGCGTAAAAGCTCAGGGGTTTTCTACTATCCAGAGGCTATGGAGCCTATAGAGATGTTTCTGTTCCTGCCCTGTGTCCTAGGGCCTATGGACACTGAGCAGTTTCTGCCCCTGAGTGAATGGTAATTATCTATACAAATGGTAATTATCTATATAATGATGCATTCATAAATTTGTATTCTTCTATCCTTTGATATCCAGACTCCATGCCTTACAACCTTCTGGCAGAACAGGGTATGGAGGCAAAAGAAGCTCGTATCTCCCACAGAAATGACAGAAGATACCTGAAATCCCAAGTCCAGAGCATTCCCTGCTTGGTATTGAAGTTTTTGGCTGTGGTGGAGAACGTGTGGGTTCCCAAACACTTTCACAGGAACAGAAGGACACTGCTGAGCTAAATGCAGCTCATGTGACACCAGTGGGTGCCATCAGCATTGCCCCCCTTCCATTTAGAAAACATACTAATTGAGCAACCAAGCAGTTTTTATGTAATGTGAGGAAAAAACCCAACAGTATTTGTCCTGTAGAACAAGACAAGAAGATAAATGTCTTCATACCTAAATTTTCTACATAGCCAGACACTTCATCTTCCACTATCACCATTGCAAGTGATGGAACTACCATGAGCGAACAGAACCTCCAAAGACTATTCAGTCTTTAGCAGTTAACCAGAGAGGCTACAGCTCTCCACATTATGCAGCGCTTTTAGATGGTGACTGCTGTTCTGTGGCTTGCTCTGCTATCTGTTTTCATCACTGTGCTACTAATGATGTCATAATACAGATTCCATGTTTTTACAATGGATTTTATTATAGAAATGCTGTATTATAAATGTTGAACTCTCTGGTACCCTGGCTTGTTATAGTGGTTCTCAGAAACATGAAAAGAAAGGATGATGTTCCAGTAATAGTAATAATAAAAATATTCTGTGAAATGATACAGATGAGAGTTTTAGAATTTTCCAGTTGCTTATACAGTAACATTATGGAAAATGCAATAAAGAAATGGGTTTAAAAATACAAAGAGTTTCATTATATGATCTTAACTGTAACATTGTAGGACCAGATTAAAAATACACAGTATGTGGCCTTTCTTTTATCTCAGGAGAAAATGTTTGCTGACATTCCATGACGTTGCCCACAGAGCCAATGTACCCAAGTAGGATGCTACAGATCAAAATTCTGTCAGATAGGGAGTATCTAAACCAATTTTTGAGCACCTATATAAACACCATGATTTTCACAGGATCCAAATATGTGAATCTGTCAGAGACATCAGCAAAAGCTGCAGATTTCTATCACCTTTTTGAAAACCGGGCAGCTGAAGTGTCTAAATATGAATTTAGGCACAGTCATTAGGAAATGAAGCTTGAAAAAACTGGCCTGTATTTTTACTGATTAGGGGCCACAAACAAGACTCTCCAGTTAGCTATGCAGGGCAAAACAATTCTTGCAACAGTGATCAGGAAGCATGTACTGGCTGCTTAGCTACTCCATTTCAGGCATTGTCTGAAAAGCTCTTACATTTCAAAGCTGCTTTGCATCTTAGTACATGTTTCCCAACAGGTTTCCCAATCTGGTAACTTTTCTGGGGACACAGTGTCTTGGTGAAGTTTAGACACTCCTGTTATAAGAAATATCACAGACTATTACTGCATGATTAACATTTTAATTTTATAATGCTCAGCAATATAATACATTCATATTTAATTTCTTCATTCCCACCCACTTCTGCTTTACCTTTCATCCACCCAAATCTATCTCAGGTCTTGTTTTACAGTATACTTTACATACTTTCAATAACCCATAGGATATGTGCATATATAATAGGATGTCAGAAAAATCCCTTTTAAATGTTTGACTGGCAATTATTCAGATAATTCTTCAAATAATCACTTGGGGTTTTATTTGCTGAGAATTACACTAGAGTAGTTAAGAGAAGTTCTTAAGGCTACAGCTTTTTATAGTATGTAGAAGTTTTAGTGACCTCTATTAATGATCAGGCAAAGAATGGAGTAATCCAGGGAAGGCGGCACTAATGGGATGTGTCTCAGTCATTGATGGATTGATTGATGGGCAGTTCAGGCTGGGAGGACTCTGACATGTGCTATGAAAACTTATATCACTCAGCCTTTGTGAAAGATAATTAAGACATTTAAATAACATAGGTATATCTTACAAACTTCCCAAATTTCCCTGAGTCACTTATTACTAATACATCTGCTAAATCCCATGCTTGTTTCTCCTGCCAAATACAAATATTTCTTTTCCATTAAAATAATACGGATGCTGCACAAGGCCTGGAATTCATGTACCAAGGCCTAAAATACAATAAGAAATAAAATATTTCACTTTGGGAGTTGCTATAGAGCATTTGCAAAAATTTAACCAATATTTTTCTTAATGATTTAGACAATTTGTGTGTCATATTGCACAAAATCCAGTATAACTTGTCATTTAAATAAAAGGTGAATCACTTCTGGGAGATGAAAACAGCTTGTGGAACAAATTATAAACACCTGCAAATTATTTTAATATGATTTTTGCTGATATTTGACAGAAAATTTGCCTTCTTTTCAGAGTATGTTGATTAGGATATCACTGTCTGTGTACATATGAAAAGAAAAAGCATCCTCTTAAAGAAAGAGTTTCCTAACATATTTTCAGTATAGCAGTTCCTGCTACCGTCAGCTGTGTAACTTACTCCTCATGTATTCTGCTCAGAATGAAACTCTCATGCTAAAAGATCAGTCATTTCCTACCCTTCCCTGCATGATGTTTGAGTGCTTTATGCAAAACATATCACCGTTATAGATGAGGAAGGCAAGTTTCAGCTGGAAAAACAATTCACAAAAATATTACAGCATTATTCATCTCATTTAACTCTGCTAATCAGATGCTCCTCTTGGAGTCAAAATATTTTCCAGCTTCGGAAAACAAACAGCTCACTGAATACCTCTCTGCCCTACTGCTCTTATCTTGATTGAGTCAATCCCATGTTTATTGTATCCAATTTATTTTTTAGCTTTTTCTTTTATTACTAATATAATTTCTACCATTACAACAATTACACTATCTCACAAGCTTACTAATATTTATCATTTGTTGCTGTTAATGTGCCATGAATTCCATTTTGGCCTGGAGTATTATTATAATATTCCAATTCAACACAGAGAGAAATGAAACCCAAAGCTTTATTTCCAAAGATGGAGGACTGAAGAGTGTCTGGTTACAAATGGCAGAAACATTAGTGCACTTTGGGCCATGCCGCAAATCACAGCAGCTCCATCTGTCAAACCTTTGAAAAACAGCTCAGAACATTTTCAACGCAGAAAAATCACTAGCAAATGATACTTTTATTCAATATGTACTTTTGGTTCTTATTAGACCAAAGGATATACCTACTTACACCTAAGAGCCACAGTGTCTATTAAATACTTATGTAATCTTCAGTTATACAGGCAAATAGACTTTACAGCGCTCAGGGAGTATCTGCAAGGCACAGTGTAGTGTGATGCAAAGATACCGGTAAGCAAGCTGGGCATGGGACCAAATGTGGTGGGGTCTTATCAACACCCCGCTTCTTTCAGCTACTCAGCCCTGCTGAGAAATGGCCTGGAGTAGCCAGGCCATAAGGAGCTGTGCTAACACTGTGCCCAAGCAGGCTCACTGTAAATTAGCTCTGTACAGCTCTGCGTTGCTCTGGGCATTCGTACACAAGCAGTTTTGGACCGTTCCTCCAGGGACTCCAGCAAACGAGCTGCAGGACTTTTTGTGACATCTGGGCCACTGTGTAATGTGGTTACACAGCTCCTACATGCTGAAAAGACAAGGTTCTCTCTGTAATTTGAAAATACTTGCTGAGATGGTGGGATATGGGGTTTCTGCTCCGGTGATCAAGTTTTTCAAAAAGGGCAAAGTTCTTCCCTCCTTACAGTGCCAAAGGGGTTATATTAAGTGATCACAGCACTCCAGCTGTGGCCACAGGACAGCTCAGTGTGTTGCCTTAAATCAGCCAAGCCCACACATCTGCACCTGGCACCCGACAAACTGCACAGGCACACTTCACTCGGTGCTGTGAGTTATTTGGGGATTTAGCGTAACATGACACAGTGCCATAGGCACTAGAATTGCACCTACATGCCAGTGATGCTTCAAGTCCTTAACTTTCCTCCTGTAGCTACAGCTTTTCACTTCCTCCGCGTCTTCTCTGAGACTCACATCCAAACTATCCTCCTGCTAGCCTTGCACACCATGTGTTTTAAATGCCACACAGCCTGCTGTACTATGCCAAAGACTTTCTGTCCCTCACCAATATCCAAATACTCTTTTAAAACTCTCTGCTAAAAGATCTTTGAGTTAAAATGTCGCCACCTACCCGTCCCCATAAATACGCTAACCAAACATAAAACAGAGAGAAATTTTACACCAGCTGGAGGGCTAGTCAGAATGGGATTTGGTGGCACAGTTCTAAAGCTATTGAGTCCATTAGTGCTAGAAACAGAACTGTATCAGCAGATAACAGCTTCCAGGTTTTTTAGGGTATGTTTTTCCTAAAAATATCCCTTGCATACCATTAAAAAAGTTATTTTCTCTGGCGAACTCTGACTTCCAAATGTTGTTTTGCTTTGCCAAAGCCTTTTAAAAACTTAAAAAAGTTATGGAGAATGTTATCATCCTCCTTGCTGAGCCACTCTCCATTGCATGATTTTTTACTAAAACTCTCAGCAGTGTAAGAAGCCTCAGTTGTTTCACCTAGAAGGCACAGGGAGAGAAATGAGTCTGTGTAACTGCAGCTTTTTATTGTTGCCAAGCTAGTTCCTCAGGCTAACTGTAAGAATGTTCTTCCACACTACACAACATTTCTTTTAAGTGATACACGTCAAGTGAGACTTTGGTCCCAGGAGACTGCCTAGCAGTCTTCAAATTGCTTGTTTTGCTGTCTCTTCACTTTACTTTTTGGAGGCAACTTTGATGGCAAGACACTAGAAACAATAAGACCTGATTAGGAATATAAGGCTCGGTGGAAGATCTTGGAATGTGAACTTGCCCTATGGAGGGGAAAGAAAGATGCAGAGACGTGGGATTTGTTGATGTCTGGAGACATCCTAGCCTATTTCTAATTTCACATTTCCCCACGAGTTGAATCAGACTTGAGGCTAGAAAACATATTTTTAATTCTGTGCTACTCCCATGGGTGGTATGGTAAAATCTGTTTTCTTATCAGATCATGCTCCTGTGGTTTTTGTCACTTATGCTGTCAAATACTCCTATAAAATTCCCCTGACAATAGATCTTACATCAACTTGGGTAATTACTCAGACACTCTCGGCTTTGACGGAACAAGTATTGCATCATTCATATGAGAATCAAAAACCTTTGATTAAATAGAAAGGAAGTCTTGCAGTCCCAAGCCTGTCAGCGGGTAAATTCTATTGAGACAATTTTGACAAATGGAAACAGGCATAGCTTAAAGGCCACCACACATACCATGTTTAGGGAATGCGGCGGGCTGTGGCGCAGAGTGGCCATTTCAGTAGCGCAGGCCGTGCCCAGTAAGGCCTCATGCAAGTGCTCTCAGTGACCTCCCCGTGGCGGCAGCAGACAGATGTGACCTTGCCTGACAGCACCAGCTCTGGAGGCAGAGGCCCAGGGCAGCTCCGAGCAAGCACGCACCAGGCAAGCGAGCTCAGGGGCAGCCAAGCGCCAGCTGGGCTGCTTCAGGGCTGCCATGATTGGACTGCGCGCCGACCCAAGAGGGTACATCTGCGTGGCTTTACACCACCGCGAGACTTCTGGCTTGGGTCCCAGCCAGTTTGAGCACAGTGCTCAGAACACCCGCCCTTTTTTTGGGTGAGGTAGTTCGCTCTCCTTTCAAAACAGAGGTGCTGAGTCCTAGATGGGCATACAAGTCTGCTGGGTAGTTGACCTTCCCTTTGTAACACTGCCCTTTATAAAACTATTGCTGGATCTTCTATATACACCCTGTGCTAACATGATGCGAATTTTGAAGATCTAATACAAAAGCATAAATACAGTAAACGTTATTTTCAGGTTTTGTGACAGGGAGGATGAAAAGACATCTGATCCTGACTGAATTAGAACTTCTGGTTCTAGGCTGCCACCACCTAATATCTACACTCATAGACCACCTCCCTAAACATACGCAATGATTTGATATACTAATTCGTTGCATGAAAGAAAACCATTATCTTAAAACACAAAAGACGGGTGAATGAGTCTGCAGACTTATTCCCCATCTACAAATTGTACAATGGCAGTATCTTCCTTAACATCTTAGGTTCATCAGGGCTAGGAAAGGAAACATAACTGATTCCCTCCTCACCTCATCATCTTCCTCTCTTAAGCCTGGCAAGAAAACAGCAAAGAGGAGGTGAGGTTTCTGTGCTTGATACACAGTAAACTGAATTATACAGTCAGTACACAGAAATCCATAATCAACTAATCCCTGGATTTGATCCAGCCCATCTAGATACTTTCCTTACTGACAAGGGACTCCTTCTATCTTCTGTTACTTTCTAGTAAAATAATTTGTAAGAGCTGCTTCAAATTCTGTATTTGCAGAAACACATATGTACAAAACAAGCTAAGACCTAGATGCTCATGTCGAGCATTTGCTGTTTTCTTTCTGGTTGTAACACGAGACAGGTATTGCTGTCCCAAATTTACAGACAGTGAAACTGAGAGCCTGAGATCAAGCAACTAGCCAAATATCACCCAGTGCTGCCCCAACTGCAGGAACTCTTGTTATTATGAAAGTGTAAGCAAGGTAATTATTTAGGGTTCACCTGAGGGTGCACTGAGATGCAGTTTTATTCTCTAAAATACAAATGGTAGCCACAATAGCTGCTTTTTAGTAGTTCTTCACTGAGGAAAGCTTGGGGCAACATTCATCTTGCTAACGTTGGGTTGCTAGTTTGGTACTCAGCATAAGCTAGCTGTGTAGGCTCCCTTTCTCTGGTCAAGGCAAGGGAGCAACTAGTTCCACAGGTCAATACCTCCTTCCCACTTTAAACTCTCAGGATGCAGCTCTTTCCAACTGCTAATTGGACCCAAATCATTATTTCAGTCCTTTTCACATGTGATAAGCAGAATCCCTCCCTAAGCATATCTACTAATGTGCAAAAAATTAGTTCTCACTGAGAGCAGAGTGCACACAGTCTCCCCAGAACTACTTCAGACACTTAAATACGGAGAGTGTCTGTTTAAGAGGGGCTCCGTTTAAGAGCCTAAGAGCTTCTCTCTTTCAGAAAGAATAAGGCACCTTCAGAAAGTTACTCCAAGAACCCAAATTAGGCACATAAACATTCTCCAGAGCTGCCTAAATAGGTGAACAGTGCAAAGTGCCCAATGTGCTGCCAATTCATACCCTAGCTCAAGACTTACTGATCTCTGTAGGAGATGAGACGCAAGCAGAAGCCGCTCCTGCCTTTCTGTTTTCCCCTTACTCTTGTTTAGTATAGCCTGCAGAAGTGTCTACACTGCTTTAACGATTGCTGTAATTCAGGAATGCTGGAACATCCTCTACAGTATCAGCTTAATGCCCTGGGATCCTTGAGGATGGCAAGTGTTGTGCAATTACCAAACTTTCTTATTCTTGTTTCTAATCCTTTTGTGGATATTCCTCTCTGTTAATACGATGTATTAGAAGGCTTGTGAGCACAATGAGTCAATCATATCGCATTAACTCCCAATCAGCTTACTCAGCTGTAAAAAACCTTGAGTTTATCTGGGAATGCCGCCACGTCAGTCCCATTTGTAAATGCAGCCAAAACAGCAGCAAATTCTCTAATTTTTGCTTTGCCTGTATTTCCCAGCAAGCTCTAATATCTACTTGAATTGCAAGATATGATGATTTGAGCATTTGATCTCCCTCATGAATCATCTGTACAACACATACAATCTCTGCTATGTTGAATAAGACCATAACTTCACATTGTGCATACAAGCCTCCTTCGTTAAGTGAGCCCCCTAGTTAAATTGCTGATGTAGTTAACATTGTAACTGTGCCAGAATGTCAGATTTCTCATGTATGTCATCACAACTGAGGGAAAACAACAGGATTTAGAAACCTGTGATGGGTATCAACCCCTTCCATAAAGGATCTTTTCTTTAAAGTGCTCAAAACATGCCTTGAAATACAAGCAAGCCTTGATGGTGACCCAAATTGAGTAATACATAGGGACAAAAGAAAGCAAGAAGAGCTGTATTACAGAAAAGAAGTATGTGATGGTTGGTTAAGGACAAAGAAGAAAACACATTTTTCATGATGCTTTGGGATCATAAAGATGATTAAGAAATAAAATCTTTGACCAACTCAGTTACTTCTCCAAGGGAACAAAGTCAATAAAAAGTCTTGTGCCAGTTCTCATTTGATCATAAAATAAGTTAATAATTAGTGGGCCCGGGTGAGGGAAATTTATCTTGTTTTCTGAATTCTTGTAAGAAAAAATAAATCACTGAGCCTTTGAAGTCTAAACCAAATGAATTGAAATTTGAAATAATTTTTTCATTGCAAAAATATGGCAGCAATCATGACGTCAGCAAACTGCTCAAGGCACTACCAGTTACTGCTACAACGAAGGGTAGCAGCTGTTTAATGCAGGCCTCACTGAAGTTTCCCTGAGTAGGTGTCTCCCATGGGGTGACTGCAGTGGACTTTGGATCAGGTGCTGCATATGTTTTATTAAATCAGAAGAGTTTCTGTTTAATTAAAATTAATTCTACTGATACATATAAAAATTGTTGTTTCTAGTTTTCAAAATCCTACATGAGAAAAATATACTATGGATGTTAATTTAAGTGGAAGGTTTATGTCCATGATTCAACGCATTTTATTCCTTTCTTTGAAATTGTGATTTGTTTTTCTTGTCCAAAATTCTGCAGTGTACAAAAGGATGACATTGCTCCAGAATAGGTTTCCCAGGTCAAAATAAATGTAACATCAAATTGGTCTTAGAGCCAAGAGAATTTAACCAGGATGCTCTTTAAGACTTGGGAGATCAGAAACTGCAACAATAAATATTTCTTCTTTCAAAGTGTAAAAGCTTTTTTTGGTTCCTCAAACTGTCCGTTCAGTGCCCCTTTATCATAATAATTTCCCATTGGTTGTTTCCCTTCTGAAACTCCTTCTGTGCAATACTTTTTTGCTGATAAAACTTGTGTATGTACTTTGGGGGTAATGCTGGTGAGTATATTCAGTGAGAATGAGACAATTCAAATGAAGGTTAACAGAGCTTCCTGCCAGAATGTCTCATTAGAGCACCCAGTCTGAAGCCACTATCGTACTGGTGCTGTACAGTCCAATTTAATTGGGCTGAGGGACTGATACAGCACGCTGCTCTTACGACAAGCAGTGTAAACTCATTCTGCCCATCATAACACTTGGTTGGGGTTTTTTTTAAAGGCTTCACACACACCATTTGGGAATGAAATTCAAAGCACGTAGCATTTCCTTTTTCAAAATGAGAAATATTCTGCATGAAAGCTGCATTTTTCCCCCCTCAAAATTTATCTGGGTTTTTTTTTAGAGTTTTTGGCCATAAGTGCCTCAGTTTTTGGTGTCCCCCTCTTTTTGTGGGTAATGTTCCAGATCACACAGGTCTAATATAACATATATAATATAACATACTGTGGATCTTCTTGGGTTGGACAAATTACAGCTCAGAAAAATTTGCCATGCTGGTTCAAACAAGGAGTTCAGGGCAACCTGCTTTTCATGGTTACTGCTTCTCATTTGTCATTCTGAAAAGTTTAATACTAACAGGCAAATCTCTAGTGCTTTACTGAGCTTTCACTAAGAGGCAATGCTGTTTGGAGAGCTATTTCAGCCCCCCCAAAAGAATGCATGAAAAGTGCTAGTGCTGAGTTATACCTGTTGAATTCTAGTTTAATGATGGATTTTTACAAGGATGCTGAAGCTATTTCAATGAGTTCTGCTTAAGTTTTGGCACATTGCAGAGATGTCATATACAAGAAATGCATGAGAAGGATGAGTTAAAAGTAGATACAACTCTAAGCCACTTTTCTCTAGTGGAAGCAAATCTAATTGGTCTGTTAATAGCAAAAGACGTGGTCTTCAGAAGGCAGAACTGATTTTTATATATATTTATATATATACACACATACATAAATATATAATTAATCTCATCTGCAGAATTATGCTATGAATTTCTAGACGTTCAAGATGAGGAATTAAGTGGATGTTCAAATTATTTTTCTTCATCTATCCTTTTGAATACTCTTCTTACTCTTCTGCTACCTGTTTTTTTTTTTCCCTTTTCTTCTTCTCAACTACAAAGCCAGATTCTTTAAAAGTGTTCTTTCTAATATGAGCCAAATATATTCAAATTGAATCATATTCTGGGTACTAGTGAAATTTGGTTGATTGGGAAATGAGGCAGATACATTTCAGGATTTTTCTTTTGAAGTTTGTGAGTCAATTTAATATTCAGTTAAGCAGGGCTTTCATGCCAGCAGAGTTGAAATAAACAGGGGCATTGCCAGTTTGTTCCACACATTCCTTCTGCACATTTGGCCCAGATTCCTGAAAGCTGTAAGACTCTAACTTTGGTTGGAGTTAATCACCTCTGAAGTTAGAATGCACAGTGATTTTCTGAAGCTGAAAACTGGGGTCTGGAAAGAGATAAAAACTCTTTTCCACTTATGAACTACACCAGTATGCTACAAAACAGCAGCTCATTCATTATTTTCTGCTACCACCTTTGTTTATACTGTAACATACCCAAAATGTGCTGAGTGCTACACACAGAAACAAAAGAGCTTGTATTTTAAAAGAAGAAGAGCTGGGGACAGTGACTGAACACGAAGGCAAAATGATTACAGTGGATCATGGCTGGGTGGCTCTATTTTCAAACAAATAGGCTTGTTAAAGCAAAGGAGAGAAAAAGCGAGAAAGAAGTGTGAGGATGAGAGGAGAAGGCATGAGAAAAGAGGAGGAAAAGAACAGGTTGAGAAGTTGCTTTTTAGGGTTGTTGAGACTGCATGGTGTCAGGCTCAAAGTTTTTAGAGACAGAAATAGCAAGTGGATTCATATGAAGTAAGCGGAGAAAACAAATTTCTTTCAGTTCAGCGTCAAGATCCACCAATCAGATCAGAACTGGTCTTCATCAAAATAATGTTTAAAACCATCAGATCAGGAGCTCCAGAGCTAACACCAAGAGTTATTTCAAAAGAGACCAGAAGATAGCTGACTTCCATAGCATGTTTTAATTTGAATTTTCAGGAATATTACTCAGATGTTTAAATCATTTACTACATGTTGTGCTATACATATTACCTAACTATATGTGAAGGAGCAGCCTTAAAAGAAAAATCCTGTGTTTTCTTGCTAGCCTTAAATTTCAACTCCTCTCTAATGGTAGACTGCTAGTGCTAGCCTGTCTCTACTTGTCAATTTTGGAAGTCTAATTCTATGACAGGTGAGTATCAGAATGTAACATTCTGTTCTAAAAATCTTTAGATCCTTACCTTCTGCAGGTTCATGCTGTTTTTCTCATGTCTGCCTGGTTTTTGTAATCAATCAACACAGAGGAAAAAACAAAAGGCAAATAAAAATAATCATGAAGAAAATGAGAAGTAATATAAAAATCACAGTAACTCACACTTGGGCTCTCCTTGCCCTTGCTGTCTTTACTGGAAGCTCCACTCAGCTGCTCAATTAAACTGTAATGTGTTAATTGTTCAGGTCCATCATCTCCAAAACGGCCATAGAGACTGTGTTGGTATAAATCCAAGATTGACATAGGGTTCCCAAGAAATGACTTTCTCTGATTTTGTTTTTCCTGCTCAGCTGTAAGAGAAGTTAAAAATAGTATCACTATGGCATATTTAATTGACGAAATGCAGTCTACATACATTGTAATGTAATTTTACAATTTTTAAATGTATTTCAAATGTTTTAAGGTATCTGTAATTCAATGTAATAAAAGCATTAAAACACTAGGTCCTAACTCTCCAATCAATGCATATACAGGGGACTGTTCATACTTACTATTTAAGGTGAAGGCGATGGTATGAGACAGCCAGAATTAATTTCCTTTCTTTTTTAATTATAGATGAGATTGTTAATTTGGGGAATCGTTCTACTTGTTTATTTGCTCTAAGTTTTCATTCTTCTCTCTTAATAGCCTTACATGGCAGATGTGCTAAGTTTCTTTAGCATGTCTTTCAGTTTAACTATATTTGATAATTCTTTCCTTTTCACTACATTTTTAGCTAATGAATACAACAGTATAAAAAATACACTAGTAAGGTAAGAAAAAAGTCCTGCCCATTTGTTATAGATCCTACTGTAATACAAGAACATTAGGAATAAAACCTCAGTTTCCAAAGTCCAAGGCTGCAAAATCATTCAGAAGATCAAAACAAAACCAAACAAATTTTCTGCAGCTTCATGAAAATGCACAGGAGACAGAGGCTTACATTAGCTTCTTTCCTCACACTTCTTGTTACACAAACTTCAACTCTACCTTATAACCTACAGCATTAGAAGAGCCTCTGCTTCCAGTGCCTCCAACAGAATCGCATCAGGATAAAACCTTCATGGAACTGGAATCAAAACATTTTCATGACTGAAATGGAAGAACCTGGAATATTTGGCTTATTCCCTGCTATTCTACTGACTTTCTCTGTAACATTGGGCAATGTACTGGGAGTCTCATCCAAAGCCCACTAGATCAATGAAGGTCTTATCACTGACTTTTAATAGCCTTCACACTGGGCACTCAAGTCTCTCAGTCTTTCTGTTCCCTGCTCATAAACGGAAAATGAAAATCACTCCAACATTATAACTGTGCAACCAGTGAAAGTTCATTAATGTTTTGGGGACTTATCTAATAAATATAATTATCTATACATATAAATATATTCTCTATGAATTGGTTTGCTGCAGCCCCTGCCTCAGTCTCATGTGGATGTTTTGAGGTTATATCGCTTGTGTGCATAAAGAAGCTAAGATCTTTGAACACAGAATGGAATAAAGTATTGTTAATAAGATGTGAGAACTGCATTTGTAGAGCATGGAACAGAAATCCTGACCATAAGGAATGACCACAGCAGAAATACTTTTGCAGTAATGCTTTATAATTTTCTTTTCTATTTGTCTCAATCACAATTATGAATTTTAGTTCTGTTACTAGTCCAAAAGTTAGGCATATGCACAAAATTAATGATTTTCTATGCAAACCAGTGATTTCAAGCCATGCTTAGGTATCATTAAACTTGGAATCTGCTGCCATTTAATGCAACTGCTTACACACAATAAAATCTTTTTTTGCAAATGGTGATCAATACAGAAAAAAATGCTTATCTACCTCTTTAACAAAACACATCTTTCTTGTATTAGAACATGATTTGTAAAAAGCAAAATCTGTAAAAAAAGTAGTGTTTATGGGACAAGTTAAATGACTTGCAACATTTCATACAGACTAAAAATACAAAGTTACAGGAGTAATGTAAATAAACGGTCCTAGCTTCCTACTCTGCTCACTCTCTGGTGGAATCACAAAAAATGGATTAGCTCTGAAAATGCCAAATGTTTAAGTCCAACTCCCAGCAGACACTGAAGAGCACACTATGTCGACAGTATCTAGCCGTCCATGGCATTTTTAATGCATTCATCAGTGCGGTATCTACTGTAGGTGCTAATCTCTGCTAGGTCAAGCTCACTGCTGTGCAGAGGGTCAGCACAAATCCTATGAATCACTGAAGTACTGCTTAAGCTCTCAGGGCTTCAGTGGTGCTGAGACCTTGCACTCGCCTTTGCACTCGCCAGAATTTATCTCCTGCAGGGAAGCCATCGGCTGCGTAGGCAAGGATGTGAGCCACACTCTCCTCTCCCTCCCACAGGGCACACATCTGCACTGAGAGGTGGCTTGCAGCACAGCAAGATGGTGGTCAAGACAAGACAGCAATTTCCTGGGTTATTAAACACACAGAAAACTATTATCTCAAGAACTTCACTTAATGTGTTTTTATCTACTGGAATTCAGTAAATTCCAAACTGCCATCAATTCTTGCAAAACGGTTTGATACTTGAAAATGGCAATATATACACAGAGGACAATGAGAGAGACTTTACTACAGCACCATAGCCAACATCACTTTGATACAGAGGCTGGAAAACTATGGCCTTGATCATTGCACTATTTCAACTGGCTAATATAATTAAAAAGAAAAAAAAGGGAAGCTATCTTTATAGTCAACTTTGTAATAATGTAACAGAAGACTTCTTTTTACTTACACTGCAGGGATTTCTGCATAAAAACCTGTAAGTTAAACCACTGCTAGCAAAAACTGTGGAAGAGAGGGAAAAAAGATACACACATAGAATAAAAAGCAAAAAGTAATAAAAAGCTAATGGAAAATTAGACTGAAGTAAGATCTGGAGTTAGAAAGTGAAAACCAGACAGAAAGTTCAATGAAGGACACTATCTGCTGCCAAGTCAGAAGAGAGATGAGGGACATACATTTTAATGTACAAATTTTCAATTACCTTGTTTGTTGTTCTTTGTTAACTCTACAAAAGTCTCCTCTGCAGTTCGAAAATATTTTGTTTCATACTCTGGCTCCAGCTCAGTGTCACTGCTGCTCGCAGAATATGTACACACTCTCAGAGCTCTGTCCTGTACAAATAAGGGTATTGCAATCATTCAGATGATGCATATGTATCAAAATAATGCCAAAAATGGTATCAGGAGTGGAACATTTTATATTCATCATGCAGTATAAATGGATAGTTCAACTGGAAAAAAGTCTGCATTACCAGTTTAACTAACCAGTTCTACTTCAAGTAAGTAATCATCAGTCTGACATGGCAGAAATAACACATTCTTGTCCTGGTAAGTCCCCTCAATTAGTCTGGCAGAAGCAGTCCAGATTTTACAAATTTTTTCACTGTAATATCGTTTTCAAATGTACCAACATTTTCAGATAATTTCACCCACCAAGTTAAATTTTAAAACTTCTCAAGTATGTTTAATAGTTTATTTGTAACATGCAAAATTATCACGCAAACAAATGGTTTGCTGCAAGCAATTCTAGAGACAATTAGGATAACCAGTAGACAATACTCATGCTTTCTATACCAGTAAATCCTAAATTCTTCCTAAATTCATGTTGCTTGTCCTGGCATTTACATTACAGTACTGGAGAGCCCTTAATTCCTAGCTGATTCCTACCCCAATTCTCTTCAGGAAGCAACACTAAGGATTTTCTTCTGGGAGTAAAAGGAATGCTAACAGCTCTGGACAGCTTCTAATCATGGAAGGCCTGAAGGCTTAAACGTTTCAGAAGCAGCAGCTCAGTACAATAAAACCCTCAAAACAGGTATGGGGAAGCTAAGGCTGATACTGCTCAGTTAATGGCATCGACAGGTACAAACACCACCTACTATCCTAACCCCAACTGCCTATCAGTGGCTCAAAAGAGCTTTTAATTCTGTTTTTTGAAGAGTGAGATTAATTTCCACATCTTCCCACTCATGTTGTAGTTTTTAACTGATGCAGAAGGACATCCATTTGACAGGACCCACATACTTGCGGAGAGGGGACCAGACCTGAGGATACCTGCATGATGTAGCCAGGTAGTCCCAATGTCACTCGTAAAATTGGGAGATTGCAAGTCAGCTGTAGTCCCAAAGCCATTTAGACACATTCACATGCCAGCTACACCCACAATGACCTTCTGACTCTTAGGCAGACTAATTATCATTAACAAATGTATCGTGTTAAGATGGTTTTGGGACTGGAGGTGGTCAGTCATGACTGTCTCAGGGTGAACACCACACTGTTGTTACTTGGAAGCCAACACTATTGCACTACAGAGGATTCACCACCAGTTTGTCAATGACATACAAGGCAAATAATTTAATCTCTCTGTTTCTGTTCTAAATATCCAGAGCATGGGCCACATAAAAATGCGAGATACCCCAGTCAGTAAATGCACAGATAAAGCAGACATGCAAAAAAGTTACACAACAAAATGTCTTTAGTCTCAGGCTTATTAGCTAGCAGTGTCTGACCATTTCCTTGCGTAACGCCCACTTTCTTGATAACGTTTTTTTCTCTCTTTGCTAACCCGCTGACCCTGTACTTCTCGTGGCTTGACAGCCTAGCATTCCTGAATATGAATAACTTGACAACCATCAGCAGTAGCTTTTACACAGGTATATGCATTTTCCTCTTTGTTCTTCCTGCAGTTTTCATTAAAAGATTGAAGGACTGACAGATCATTCCAGGGATTAACCAAAACCATACAGAAACATGCAAGAAGAGCATTTTCCCTTTCACAATACTTTCATAGCACATCTGCTCAAACGCTCATGCTACACAGCTATACAGACGAGGAAATCTAGGCCTGGGGAAAAAAAAGATATCCAAATCTCATGGAAAGCAAACAAGTAAGATCAAATTTCTTGAAGAGAAAAACAGGGTAAAATGTCTCCATTTCCTTGTCTATAAAATGCCTGTGAGGATTTTAATTAAAACATGTTTGTAAACCATGAGACAAAGTACCTTTGTGTGCTGTATTATTATTAATGAGATTGAAAACGAAGGGCAAGAAAGTAAACGTAGTGGTTAGATTGCTAGCTACTCTTCCCACTATACTAAAAATATTCACCATTTCTGATTCACCACAATACATATTTAATAGATGACACTTCTTAACTTATACCTTTGTTTTAGTAGTTTTCTTGGTGGTCCACTCTGGAAGAACTTTTCTATTTTCCACAGTTTCTTCAGCATGCTCTAATGAGGCAGAGGTCACAGAACTTGGTACTTGTTCACTTTGCTTTGCAAGGTTAATTATTCCTGAATTAAGAAAGACATTATTTAAATAGACCGTGCTTTTGCCAAGAAAGGTTGGACCAGATGATCCTTGAGGTCCCATCTGACCTGGTATTCTATGATTCTGATTCTATGATAAATTGTAGGTCTCATCAGCATCTTCATGACAGTGTTTCAATTATAATTCAGTAAAAAATGGGGGCAAGTCATGGTACTTTAATTATCTCAAAAAATATCTTACTACTCAAAGGAACAACTTACTAAATTACTGGAATAATTCTAACAACTACAGTGGCAGAATTTGATCCAAAGCCTTTTCCAGTTAACAAGAGAAGAGGAAGGCATGGATTTAAATCCCTCTAATAGTTTTAAAATACATACCTTTTCACATAAGAAACAACATTCAATAACTACTTCTAGGCATTGTAAGATCTGCTTTGCTATTTTATGTTCTCAGAGAGAGAACAGTCTGTTAACATAAATATAATTACCTTTCTAGCAGAAATTCTCAATCAGCTAGCCTTTTTATTTGCTATATTTGCACTATGCAAAATCAGAACATCAAAGAAGATATAAGGTGCATACGAAATAAAGTGATAATTGTAATTTGGATGAGAAAGTGAGGGAGAGAAGAATCAAATGAAAATATTCTAGTAAAGAATGAGTTGACCTCACCATCTGATGTATACTACTTTTTTTAACATCTCTTCATGACAATTTAATTAAGATACAAACCTTACAAGGTTGGTGCAGTGAATATTAGCATTAAGATCAGAACAATCTTACTGCTACTGACTTCTTATGAAGCAATTCAATGCTTGCAGTTTCTGTTCAATTTGTTATAATGACAGTGTTTAATCATGGACTCGACTCTATAGCACACTGCTGAATTGAGGTCACACATGTGGCTATTCAAGCATGTAGCATATAATCTATAACTAAGATTTCTCGTCTGAATCCTTCTTAGCTGTACCATTAATTAACAGTACATTTATTTAAAAAGATACTAAGTATTAAAATATCTTTTATTTAGCTTTGATTTGAAACGAGCAGGGGAATCTGCAATGAAGCATACAATGTGTGTTTGCAGTCTATTATACCATTACAATACTGCACTGGGAATATTGCTAAATCAACTAAGTTCTAAGATGTTTAATTAGAATTTTTCTGTTATGCATCTTATGAACATATAAAAGAGGCTTCTTTTGTCCTAGACTCAATATACATCAGCTCATTAGTAGAACACATATTTGATAGCCTTGAACTAACCTTAAACTTGCTATTTAACCTTACATGCTAATTACATGAGATCTCTTAGTGATACAGATTTATGCAAGTTAAACACAACTTTTATAGGAGCAATAAATATTTACACTGACAAAGTGCTAATAACCATAACCCTAATAAATACATGACATTGCATTTGTCACAATAAAACAATACTCTTCTCCATCAAACCAATTATTTTTACTGTGTTTTGTACTATATCTATCGTGTTGACTATGAAAAATTCCCTGTTATAAATGCTGTATGTAATGATTTCCAATGTTATTGACATACATATCAATAACTCAAAAACCTTCAAAAATGCATATAAATGGTCAGTGTGCATTTATAAAAAATTGCATAGAGTTCAGTGGAACTATTTACTAATACAAAGTTCTTTGTTGGTGATTTGCTGGACTGCTAGTCCTTTTATTCCTTTGTCAGTTTCTGTTTTATACTTTAAACACACACTTAGCTGATAAGTAAGGTATTTTATGTTCATATATAGAAATGTATTTGTATAATGTAGTAAAGTAATGAGAGTCTTGTTTGAGGTCAAGGCCATATATTCATTGGGACAAGATTTATGCATTGAGGCTAAATGAGTCTTTAGTCCAAATCTGGTTTCAAAAGCAAGTCTTTATGACTGTATCTTTTCTATGTCACAACATGGCTAGGCTTTATACTTTGCTGTAAAGTCTGATACTGAATATTGCTGAACATCTGCATTCTTATTCAAGTCCAATTCCATGGCTGGCATACGTTTTTTCTTCAAGTAATGTTTCTTGAGAAAAGGATTTAAGTACTTAACACATTTTTCTTTCTCAGATAAGCATTATGTGTAGCAAAATTTCCGTATGGCTTAGGTCACCAACTTGTTAACCTTATGCATTCATAAAAAAAATATCTTTTGCTCTGCATTTAACATTTCTGTTATCAATTGTCATTATTATAGGACTTCTGCTAATCAAAACAGACGTCAGGGCAGAAATAATGTAATTTTCAGTGTAATTGACATTTTACCTGAGGAAGCTGGTTTTGGAAGGCGACTTTGAAAAGGTCGTATACCTTTGGCAGTCATGGCTGGATCAGATGTTGAGTGACTAATTATGCTTTCCACAGACTCCTGGCTCTTAGCTGTCAAAGGCACTTCTCGCTCAAGAGTTTTGGCTTTTACTGAAGGAGCTGAAAGAAGAACTTGCTCAGACGATGCAAGGACTTCTGCTTCCAAGGTTGATTCTTGCTTAGAAATGTGTCGCCCTGTAGATCGGTTCCCTGAGTCGGGGAGGGGGAAGGTTCCAATCCCACTGTCCAGCGTCCTCATCTGGCAGCAAGACTCTAAGATACAGGAAAATTGTGTGATGGGGTGGAGCTAAAGGTGTCGCTGGTATTTAAAGACAGTGGAAGGGTCTACGGGAAAAAAGGGCATCTTCAAGGGAAGGTTTCAAGGAAAGAAAAACATTTTGCATTTTGTGAGTATGCTGTTACCTGTCATTTGTATGTTTTTGACACAATACATCTATCTAACTGAATACAATTAAACTAACAGATGTCAAAACATTGAAATTGTCCTGCTTCAGAGTTACAGAGTGATAATGAAAAAGAAGGACATGTCCTAGAAAGTATTACAGCTGGAATTTTTAAATGATTTCATTTGAAGGCCCACAGAAAGTCTGGCGAGTATCAATGTAAGGGATTGAGCAGCATAATGTATTTCTTCCTACATAAACCCACACTCCACAAAAGCTTGGCCTCTCCATACCTCTGCTTCTTAATTGTTTCTCTTACAAGAAGGTGTTAATCAAAATGTATCATTTATTCTTACACAAAATTAAGATGTACAGAATTTCCCAGAGATACCCATCTTTCAGAGCATCCTGAAAAACTTGGATAGCAACAGTTTACCTTGTTACATTTTGTGTAAGTGTACACTTTCCAACACAATGCCAGGCAGGGATAGCTTAAGCACTAGGTTTGGAAGCAGTGTGGTCTCACACAGCCCCCCAGCTTATTCATCCTACTGGAAAGGTGCGCTGCTAAGCATGGGGCAGAGAAAGATGCAAGTGTAGATATGTGCACGTTGCTATTCCTGCAACTAGGATGTAACTGCACCACCCTGTTTGTATAATGAGCAAACAGTATCGAAGGGACTGTGATGGCAAGGTCCTTCTGAGAAGTATAAACACCAAAGAGGGAACTTCAGCACTAATGGCTGGAAAATGAGCATAATTTAGGCTAAATGTCTGGAAACATCCCTTGACAGCGAGATCTTCAGTCTGTGGCAGACATTCCCAAAGGAAGTAGAGGAATTTCCTTTGCTTTGAACAATTTAAGGCTACACTGGATAAAAGATATACTGTAGTGAACAATTGTACTCTAGCAGGAGATGCAGAATATGACCCGATATATCTTTTCCATCTCTATTTTCTGTGTTCCTGAGTATTGATTTTTTTTACGATATGCCCATTTGTTATTTAAGTCTGTTGTCGTTAGCAGTCCTCTGTCAAGTCATTTTCATGATTTTTTCCTCTGTAGTGTTTTTAATACTCTCAGAAATTTGGAAATATTTCTCCTCTACCAGCTTTGCCTATTTGTTTTTGGAATAAGAATTTTAACATGGTCATTTTCTGTTAATATCTTAATCTCAATAGGTCTTATTTGATAAAAAGTAAGAAACTACTCACAGATGAATTAAATGTCTATTTATATTTCCTGGTTCTTGTCAAAAGAGAAGCAGTCTATATTTACATGGTCCTCATTACTTATCCTCATCATTCAGGATCAAAGAAAGATTGAAAGTTATACAGAGCACATTAACCTTACAGGGCCCAGATGAGCTGCTACAGCAAAAAGAACTACGCACTATCTTTTAAAAGGGCAACAAGTGACTCTGATTTCTCTCACACAATTACTGCATCCCAATTAATTCTTTCCATAGGTAAAAGGAGATAAAGTGTGGAAGCCACAACTAGCTGGCAGCTATGTTTTCCATCACATTTTTGAGCTAATGTGTCATAATGATTTTCGAAGTTGCTGAAGGTTATCCAGGAAATGTGAAAAAGAGGAGAATTATATTTGGTTCTGCTGCATCAAAGGGAGGTACCCCAGCCACTGAACCCTCTTACTCTAGTTATCCTTCCCCTAAGATATTTTGTTTTGTTTTTGATAGTAAAATACCTAGCTAGAAGTGGGTGAACTGTTCCTCTCAGGATGTAACAGAGTGCAGAAAAATAAGTTAAAATGTTAGGTGTCTCCCCTTGTCATTTACTCTGCAGATAATCAAGCTGAAGCAGTGTGTTAGCTCATGGACAGGCAATGCTTCAACTAATGACTATCAGTGATAGAGTTAGTAAATAAAGGAAATACAGAACAAGAAAGGACTTCCATTAGTTGCCTCTTGACTAGAAGAAAGACATTTATGCAATACTGGTTGTGTTGGAGAGGCAGAGCTCTTCAGCAGAGACATGGAGCAAACTGGAAGCATCATAGAAAAGAACCTCCTGAAAACAAAAATCTGAACAATCTCCCCTCTGCTGTCCGTATAGTTAATGCTGGACCTAATTTTGCAACCCAGTTCCACAGGGATTCTGAATGATTTTGTAGCGTTGTTTCTTTTTGAACATTCTGTAAGAAACAAAAAAGTTATTCTCTCCTAATTATTACAGGACAATTAAGTAGACTCAAAATATATGCCGAACGGTAAAGCTACATCTTTTGCTCAGGGCAAGCTGGAAGAAGAACACTATTTATCTTCTAAGGTCATGTTTCTTGAAATGACATAAGGATTTGTCTTGCCCACTGTTACCTTGTGTCTGTCTAGGAATGGACCATGAAAGCAATGGCATAAAATCAAGAGAAATGAATACCGAGGGCCATACTTCCAAGAAAATACAGTCTCCTGCTGTTGCCAAAATAATTGGGAGAGTGATGGAGGAGCACACCAGCAGTGTCACATTTAATTAAAAGCAAAAATAGTTTTAATCGATTATAGTCTTCCTTCATAGAGACTTTATCCATGATAAAGGAAATACACCAGGTGGAAAACAGATTTTTAAAACAGCTCACTAATTTTTAATTCTGAACAACCACAAAAGAGTCTGGCTTTCAAAGTGCTCAAAGCTCAGCAGCTCCCACTGTGCCACTTAAAGACAGATTTTTTCAAAAGTCCTGTGACTCAACTATGGTGAGCAATCCTCAAAAACCTAGTCCTAAATCCACAGAGTACACCACAAAATTCTTTACGGATGTTAGTTTTTCACTAATAAAAGTAAGTAATTCACCCCTAAAGCTGTATTATACAAATAAAAAAGTATCTCTCAACAATTTGTTTTACTGAATGAATGAATATACATTATCTTGCGTTGTTTTTAAACTTTTATGAAGCAACTGCAAAATCAAAAAATACGTTATACATCTCAGTGACAGCTTTCAAACCGAACCGTTCATGGCCCATCTGATTTCATCAGTTGCACTGACACTTCAAATGACTGTTATCAGCGAGAGCTGCACAAGACTACATAATGAAAATATGTAAAAGTTAAATCTCTGATGCTGCGACAGTACTACTCAATAGATGAAAAATGATTCTGCAAAACATTAAAGTCTGGAAAGAGTTATATATGAGCTTAATTGCTTTTGCTTGTGAATGCTTCCTGGCATACAAGCCAAATTCTTTGCCTGATTCTGGGGTTTTTTCGCCTCTTTTCCTGCCAGGGAAGAAAGAAGCTCACACAGTGGTGTTAGTTTTTATAGTGGACACAGATAGACTCACCATCTGCCATTTCACTGAACAATCGGACTAGAATCAAAAGTCTGAAATATTGAAATATCCCTTTTCCTCTCTCCCATCATGTAGATTTAAGTCTGGGCAGAATACTCCCTGGAAGTCCTACTGGAGAGAAATATTTCTCAAAACTAGAAACAGAAATAAGGAAGAATTTAGAGAAATTTCTTGGAGATCAAGAAACTCCTGACTGCGTGGGCATCTTTTGATGACAGGGTGTTGTAAGAGCTTTGTGGACAATTTGAGGAAGACCTTTAATGTTGAGAAGCTTCTCAGTCACTAAACAAAAGGAATTAACACTGCATAGAAAGTTTTCTGAAAATTTTCTGAACTCCCTACTTCTCAATAATTTTCAGGTTTAGTATTTTCATGGATAAGATGATCATGCTGTTCATGTCCTACATCAGCTGGACACCATGGTAATCTGTACAGATAGACAGGCTTTGGCATATATCAACATCACTGGTGTTTTACCAGAGTTTCCTGGTATCAGTAGACCACCAAGACCTCTTCAACATGGAGTCAGCACCCAGACTACATGGAATAAAAAGGATCTTTGAAAATTGTGCCCCATCTTGAGGGTACAGACAAGAGAGAATAGAAAAGGGACAGACACTCAGGCTGGTAGGTATCAGGAATTCTAAAAATGAGATCGTCACTGTGGAAAATTACAATAGGAGCTCCTTCTGTGTTTTTTTTTACATCTTCCTCTGAAATGCAAAAATTAGAAAGTTAGAAGTAAACATAGCCCACTGACAAGAACTGACAACCAGAATTCATTAAAGTATTTTAGGGCATCCTCCTGAGCATAGATCATTTAAAAATGCATCTTAAATACCAGCAACAGATCATTAAAGCCTAGTTATTTTTTAACTTTTGTTATTTCTTCTGAAATATTTGCCATAAAGATACCACAAATGCACCACCTCTAGCTCAGAAACTACCCTTTGTACAAATCATTGGAGACTGGGAAAGAATACCCAGGGAAGCTGACCACTGACCTTACTTTTGTGTTCCTTCAGAGGCACTGGTATCGGTCACTGAGAGTGAGAGGAGCTCTGTCTGAGCTGGTGCCACACTGTTTTACATTGTTATATAGCACCCTTCTCTGTTCCTCTTTTGTACAACGCATGTGAAAGGAAAATCAGTTTGGGGGGGAAAAAATAAAACAAAACAGAGAACAGCTACTGTGAAGGGAATTGCTTCCAGCACAACACAAGAAACATGGGTCCAGACTCACTCAGGCTAAGTTCTACACTGATGGTTGCAAAACAGGGTATTACTAAAAATAAGCAATGGAGCAAATTCTGTCCCACTTTTAGATTATGTACATGTCAGTCTTTCTAATGTTGAACCTCTGTAAACCTATGTTAAGTCCTAGCACATACCCAAGAGATTTCATGAATTTCATACAATAGAAAACATAAGGTGATGATATAGCTTTTAAACACAACTTCTGATACACATTTCTTCAATAATGTGAAAAGATACTTTTACTAAGGGGGATATAATGCCACATGTTATTGTAAACAAACTGGAGAGTGTTTCAAAACGTTTCCTCAGGTAAAGTAAAGATTCACATTCTAATAAAGTCTTTTTATGTTGTATCTTAAGAAGAGTTTCACAGATGCTTAGTCTATTCACAAATCACATACGAGTCCTTCCTTACATAGGGACTGTTATACTTTCAAGAAGTCTATATATTCACTCATGGTTATTTTGACCATCTAGTTAAAACAATACGTGAGTTTTATTATGATGCTTAGATCATCCATAAAATTTTTTATGGAGATTGCAAGATCCAAAGTTTTACCCAAGGAGCTAAAATAAGGTGTCAATCAGAAATTCTATTAATCGGGTATATTGTCTTATGTGCACACATGTCATTCAAAATGGTCAGGCAATTCACCCACTTTGAATTAAACATAGTAAGAGGAGACATTTCTGGATGCTGGCATACAGGGACGGACTTACAGGTCCTGAGGGGAAATAATTACAGTCCCTACCATGTTGTAAGTAAAGTTTTCCCTCTCTAGCAACTTGTGCCATGACTGACAGAAGGCAGCTGTCTCTCAGTGCTGCTTCAGGGGGTCAGAATTTACAGAAGCAGCTCAATAACCTCAGCCATTCCCTGTCAGGTAGAACCATGGTGTTACTAATGAAACATACCGATGGATACCAGATGCAATTACTGCAAACAGACATTATCTCTACTTGAAATGACTGACACAAACTAACAGTTTCTATTTGGAGGTGGTAAAGTTACAGAAGTGTGTATGTTACTTAATTTCAATGGCCAATCTATTTTAACATTAAAAATAAACAGCAACAGAGGACAACTGTATTTTAGGTCAAAAAGATCACAGGTAGTTCTGCTTACGTCAGGCTTTCTATGTATAATGCTAGTAGCACAGGGACATATTTTCTTTCAAAGAAGCATCCCATCTCATGAAGAATGTGGAATTCTCCCCTGTGCTCACCACTACAGCTGGTTTGAGATCTTCCTCACATAAATTTTCAAGTTTTGGCCTACAAAACTGCACATGATTGACACAAATTTCAGCTGAAACCTTTGAGTAACCACCAGAATTTTCCACAGAAAGCAAACATTTTCAGGGAAAAAATATCAGTCAAAAATAGCTATGTATCAAGAACAGTTTCACTGGGAAATTTCCAGCAAGCTGTTTTCAGTACAGACTCAAGCCTTGAAAGAAGGTTTTGAGAGATATGTAACACTTCAAGACTTTCTTCAAGGAGTATCTATGACACTAAAAATGAAAGGGTATAATTCCCATCAGTAACAGAATATACAAATTCTAACAAATTACCTTTCTTTGCATTAGAAAGTTCAAGACTTTCTACTAAGCTGACACAGGGACCGGAGAATATGTAGCAGTTTTCTTCTGAAACACAAAGGGAGTATAATTTCTCTAGTATTTTGAAACATGCCAAATTATTAATTAATACTTTTTCTTTTTTTTCAGAATAATATTTCAAATGTAAATAGGTCTCTGAAAAATTGCTTTATCAGTTAATAAACATCTTTAAGCTACATGTGGCATTGGCAGGAAGAACTTAAACTACAGATGGCAAAACAGATCTCTTTATTTGCACATCCTTCTCTTCATCTGCAATGCTAAAGCAACCACAAAAAAATGAATGTATTTCTGCCAAATCAACGTCAATTTTAAGTAGATTATTCCTTCTGGGTTTACACCATAATTTGATCCAATTAGTCAAAGACGAATGCATTATTGGTTTCTATCTAGACCTGAAGTATAACCAGTATGCAAAATTAAAAAACCCTGAAGGCTATCCTAGGTAAAACTAAAAAAGACACAAGTTTTCACAGCCCTGATACTCCCATGGGTACTGCATTGGTAAAATGGAATTATTTTTAATGTATACTAAGAAAGGGTAAATGGGAGGAGGACTGTGCAGTGTATTTTCAAATGATGGATCTACAAGTGAACTTCATTCACGGCTGCTTCAATCTGGGATGACAATGTATGCTTATTTATAATAACAATAATAATAAAAACCACAATAAATACAGACTTTACTGACTTACTCAGTGTTCTTTCTATTGCTTCTTCTTAGTCAAGCTTTTTTTTTGCAAAATCCACCAACTTCAATATGTCACTTGTCCAATAGTTTGACAGTTGTCTTCACAGCTTTCCATGACCACAATCCCATCTTTGAAATGTATTTTCTGACTTGAAACAGATCATTGCTGCCTCATTTTAATTCCAGTCCCACCTTAAAATACAATTCTACCAGTAAGTCAAAAGATTAGTTTTAATTATTAGTGAGTACTGATAATCTTGTACTCCAATCTAGCAGTTATCTCTGGACTTTTTTTTTTTTTTTTTTCCAATAAGTGCTCCCCATCCCTCTCCAGGTATTTAGATCTCTTCTTTGCATGTTTAGAAAGAATTGGTGGCAAGCTACTTGGAACAGGGTTGTTACAGAGAACAAAACTTGAAATGAGTTGGAAAAAAAACTGATAAATCTTGGAATTCTCTACTCCACATCTCTCAGTGTCTATTAAAAACAAAGGTTTACATTCAGCTTCCAGTTGGGGAAGTCCCACAACCAATCACATCTGGAATGATCTCTCTGTATTAGACTGTTATACTTTCTAAAAATCTACTCACTTTTCTCAGGAGACAGGATATTAGAAATAGATACAGTTTTAGTCCTACCAGAAAAAAAATACTGAGACTTGTATTTCATATGAAGAGCAACTTTAAGCTCTATGTAAAAAGTAATTAAATGCAGTCCAGCTGCAGCCTGGCTGTCAATGAGGCCAGCCTAGAAATACTTTGGGGAGTTATCCCTCTTCTTTTTTGTCTGTATGTACCCCTTTGGTTTTACCTCTGCACTTGCCAATCAGCCTTACAGATTTGCAACTATCTTTAAGAAATCCTTATAGATGAGCAATAGCTGAGAAGAGAGTCTCGCATCTGATGCTAGGTGTGGATCCAAGGTAAGCAACAGGTCTGCCGCAATGCAGAAATGTGGCTTTTCCAGGCTTTTTCACTGAGAATAGCCTTCTGTTTCCCTTATAATCCTGAAATGTAAAGGTTGGGAGCCAACAGTTGCATACTGTCTGAGGAACATCTTTCTGGGCGTTGCTCATTCAAGGCATGGATGGATGCTTTCCTTCCTTTGCCATTCTCTAACAGAAAAGACATAACCCAGCTCTCAGAAATTGTACCTGTAAGTAGCAAAGCCCAAGAAAGGACAGTTTATTATTTAACCAGGTGCTAGCTAAGGGCTGCCTCAGCCATGCCTTTTCCATGTAACCACAGGCCTATCTCTCTCTTTATGCCTCAGTTCTTCATATTAAAACAACAGAGCTAATCACACCTCCCCATTACATTGTGGGGATAAAGAACCAAGGAGTTTGGCAACCAGTACATAACCAACCTGCAATCACTTGAATGAATAATGCTTTTGTAGAAATACCTTTACTCTAGCTTTTTTTGATGAAATTAATAGCAAGCTGCAAAATACCTGAAGAGGCATTAAGGTTGCTATTTTTGCTAATATTATTAGAGGCACCTGGCTTAACTTTAGTTTGGAAATAACTGCATTAGACTGCAGCTACAAAAGAGAAGAGGTCACACTTAACGCCTCAGATACATGGGCTGCACGCAGTGCCCAAGGGAGCATTTGCTGCTGGTATTTGAATGTTCCACTGAGGGTTTCTGTTCGCTGACAAGTGCATTTAAGGATAATGGGATGGAACCACTGATTTACCTGCTCTTAAACAACTTTCTTATAAATTGGAGTTTGGTTTCACTCACATTGAGATACTCTCTTTGATTTTCTATTTCCAACTAGGACTAGTGATAGTGCTTTAAGCATAAATGCGGTCTCTGGTAAACACAGACCAATTTATAAGTGCATAGGAAGCTCTGGGTTTTACAAATGCACAGGAGAACATACTGTATTTATTTTAGTAATATCACTGCTTTTTGTTTATCAGTACAAAAAAATACTGAAATTAAAGCCACGTGAATATTAAATGAAGCTTTAAATAATTTAATTTTAGTTCTGCCCTGCAGATGGCTTTACTTAAGGGTACTACTAATAAAGTTACAAATATACATACACACCTGAAACAGACTGATCTTATTTCTTAATTAACAAAGTGAAAACTCATTAACAGAGTGAACACAGAGAGCTTTGAGTAACTTCTAGGTGCACTGTAATCTTTCCATTTTGGTACTCAAGTTCAGCTCCTCCAAACCAGCTGAATCACTATGAAACTAACTGCATGCAAGCAGGAGCTGGTAAGAAGCCATCATGATTTATAGCCAGAAGAATAACAGAGATTTTTTTTCAGGAAGTCTATTTTTTTTTAAAAAAAAAAAAAGTATGCAATGTTACATCGTGTTACAAAACCACCATTAGAATGACCACTTTGAAACAACATATTGGACCTCTTTGCCTGTGAAAGACAGGAAGTAGGGAAATTATTCACTATAAATATATTTGTTCATTTATTTTTCTTTTCCTAACAGTGGATTGTCCAAACACAGATATTCTCCAGTTCACCTAGTATTAAAAAGAGTGCACTAATTGTATAGGTATTATTTATCTATTACAGTGATATTTTTGGAAGAGCCTATTTTTCTATGATCTGCTATGATGGCTAATTGCATAATCAAATGTCAACAAGTCAGGTCACTGACTGAAGACATGAATCAAAACTCCTCAAACTCAATTAAAAATGGCAAAGACAACAACAAAATTAGGAATAGGCATCCTTTCCTCAGAGTGAGAATTTGGAAAGGCATATGCCAATACAGCTCAAATATAATTGGTAAATCAGGTGAAAATGTGTTTTTCATAAAAATTCTACTAGATAGCATTATAGAAAAGGAGGACAAAGACCATGTGAGCACAGTTGAAACAAATGTTTAAAATAACACATCCTCATTCAAAATGCTTTTCAGTTTGCTCAGTTGTACTTCAGGTATATGAATTAAGAGTTAATAGGAAATGCATGACTGAAGCTCCATACACACATCTACAGATGGTCCTAGCCAGAAGCAAAAAACATGTGAAGTAGAAAAGTTTCAAATAGAAGGGCTCATACTGTTATGGAGAATACTGGCATGTACTATCCTGTAATAAGTATGATAATCAGGCACAGTCCTGATTTGAGTGATAAAAATGAGTATAGGGCCAGACTACAGTGTAAATCAGCATAGCAGCATTAACTTCAGAGCTGAAGAATCCAGTCATCCTGTTTAACTGGCATTTTAAGCCTGAATGAGACCAGCATATTCTCAGTATCTTGAATAATAAATAATTACACTGTATCCTATATATAATGTATAAAGAGCCACACTTCTTGTTCTAGTGATAAAATTTGGTATTTCTGGGTGAATAAACGTAATGACAAAGAAGGAAATTAACAGCAAATCATTGTGGCTAATAAGGAAGTGTTGATCCAAAATATTAATTCTCTCCAGAGAAGGAAGACAAGCTAGACAGTAGGCTGCAGCAATGCTGCAGAAGAATTGGCAATTAGACAAGTGCTATGTGTACTATCTTTTAAAGTACAAAGAAATGATTTGTCTTTGCCAGACTGTGAAGAAGGTAAGCTGACATAAATTAGAAGACACTAATGGATGTTATTTCTTATTCACATTGGCAAGGTTCTCCATCATCTTCATGGAACGTAAGTAACAACTAGAAAATACATAGAAAGTTTCACTCTATTATCACAGGCTCCTTCAGACCATCATTTCAAAATTAGTATCTGCAGAAATACCCAAATGCCAAACGAGAGTCAAGAACACAGTACAGCAGACACTAATCATCCCACTTCTCATCGCCCAAACCCACATAATACTGTTCCTCTCACAGCTCTCTTCATTCTGCAGAGTAGCCTGTTCACCTTTTCAACCATACAAAAAAACACATGCTGATAAAATTCCACTGAAAAGATACAGAGCAACTCAGTAGAAGGAGAGGATATTCAATCAGCTTTATGCACCAGTGTGAATCGTTCCTCATGAGCAAGTCCTGGGATGGTAAATGCTGAACGTTGCTCCACACTGCCCTGGAAGGCCACTCAACAGCATGACCACATCAAATCTTTAGTAACATGAATATTGCAGCACAAGAACACAGAACTGCTAAATGTTGTGTAAAGCCTCCCAAAGAAATGGCACATTGGCTGTAGACAGATTTAGAACAATGTCCCTGAAGATATTCAAAACTCAGCTGATGAAGTCCCTGAGCAGGACTTCCAACCTATGTGTTTCTAGGGGTATGTTTCTACACACAAGATCATCAGTTCTTTCAGTGCCTACTGGTTATTAAACAAGATTTCCCCTCAGTGATGCCTCATTTTAGCTACTCTGATTCAGAAAAGTAAGTAAACCAGAGACACAGGTCATTTCAATGGTGCTGAAGGATCAGAAAATGAAGATTTTGCAGTACAAAAGGGGAAAAACAGTGCTTGACAATTGCATTAAAATGTAAATGCTTTGGGGATATTAGATAGAGGCATGAAATTGTATAAACTTTGAGGAACTGACAGAGGTATTTAGGTGAGTGAAAGTACAAATGTAACTGCTTTTTACTCAGCCGAGCTCAGTTCTGTTTGTGCACTTTCACACATGCCTCATGTCTGAAGTATTCTGAGGACAGTGAGACCACAATAGATAAACAGCTTGTAAGGGTCTCTCCCGTATCTTCCAGGCCCCTTACAGCACTAGGTTTGGATCCTGATGTTACTAGAGGCAAGCGGCTTATTTTAGTATTTATTAATTCATCATTGTTTGAGCAATTGGGAACCTAGTCCCTTGGATTAACATCCAAGCTGGTTAGATATAGCAAGTGATCATACTGTTAAGCTGCCTGCTACACTGAAGTCCCATTTCAAAGCTTCAGCCCAGGAAACATGCTTACTAAAGCAATACAGTCAGCACCTACAGATTTAACACCTACCTCTCAGCTTCCATATGCACACAGGGCTTTAGAAAATGGCTTTGTTACCGAAGTACTAATAAATGCATGCATAATTGTACCATTGTACCATGAAACATCTAATACCTAATCACAACTTGTAGCAAAACATAACATTTCTGAGCATGCAGATTTAAAATAGGAACAGACGCAGGCTGGAAATGGATTCAGCGAAAACTGGTTTTGTTTGACTGCTTTTACAGACAGCAGTCTCACATGTAGAGACTTCTAGGTATTCTACAGCTTTACTGGATGGTGATGGGGAAGATAAAACAAACATTTTTCCTTTATCTGATCATGTGTAAATGAATGATTCAACTGCTATATCAGTGATAAGATGATCATTAAATAGTTCTTCTCAACTTCTATCAGTGGCCTGGTGAAAGGAATTAACACTGACAGTGATAAGTTGTTTTCTCAGGCATTGAGACTTCATGACAAGAGAGGATTTCTTTTGTGGTCAAAAGACATTTTATCAGTTGAATATTGTTCTTCATTAAATGCATTAGAGGCATCCATGGATTTGCCTGACATTTAAGCAACTTCTGGATTATCCTTTTGCCTCTCCACAGTGATGCAGATCACCTCTCTTTACTGAATGCACAGGCTGTAATACAGATCAATTTGTTCACCATCTTTCCTCCGTCACGTTTTCAGTTACATTTATCTCAGTAATTCATTACAGACCTCACCTAATCTGTCTCCAGGTTTTGAGGGTTCTTTAATGTAAATGTGTTTGCTCAAATATGTCAGGCTTAATGGACATGTTTTAGGATGATGCATGTCAGACTTAATGTATTTACCACATTAATCAGGTTTGTTTCCTTCCCATCTATTTCCATTCCCTGAGAATAAGGAAACATGAATTCAACAGCTGTTTACTTAGTACTCCAGTAAAAACACCCAGAGTTTTAGTAGTTTACATAATGGTGGATAAAACCAAGTCTTTTGTTTGGCAGATGTGGGTGTCCAGTATTTTTTCTTCCCTTACTGGAAGCTTGGTGCAAGCTTATTAAACAAGCACACGAACAGCTATTGTTTTCACTAAGCTTTGGAATAGGCCACTGAATAACTTATATAATTGAGCACTATGAGTGTACATTAAATGGCTCATTCAGAAATAAAATTTGAAACATACTCTTTCAGTTCTGGTGTTCATCAGATCTAGATTTCAGAAAGAAAGCAAGAGAAAAAAGGCAGATGCCACTGGAGCAAGGATCTGTTGATTAGAAATGGTATTGGTATGGAAACAAAAAGGGCAGGCTCTGTGTTGTGGTCTAGATTTGTGGGGAGTCAGTTAATGAGCAATACTGGGGCACCACACAAGCAGTAAAGAGCGACCACCAGTTTTAAACAATGCAGGTGAACAAACATAAGGGGAAAGGTGAGACAATAGTGTCTTGGCCGTAAATGGGTATATTTGTGCAAAAACCACACAGAACTAGAAAGAAAAGAAGGGTCAGAGACAAACAAATTTACCCGGGGTACTAGAAAGAATGCAGATCTTTCTCCTCATAGAAAAGTCTGCTTATGAAGTATGTTTTTTAATTACCATATATATAGTTTCATAGTATGGCTACTGGGTGCTGAATAAAACAGTATCAGAATACACAGAAAAGGCTATTATCTTTAGTATTTGAAACCTCAATACAAATAATTATAATGCTGACATTTCATTTAAAGTCAAACTCACATCTAAAATATGTTTTATGTCCTACGTTTGCTATCATTATATCTGTAAAATTGCTCTAAAGTTGATAGCAACTTATCTGTAAAACTTGCTGTGAAGGACATTTCTGGTTTCTATTGAAAATGTAGTTTGATCACTTTTCTTTGCTGCATATAAAGCTTAAAGGGGTGGGCTTTAAAACACAATGCAACATATAAAATAGCAACACCACCTCCTTTCTGGAACATTAGGCATCTAAAGGATTCAACCAAATGTTTTCTAAAGAAGACAAATCTCCAAAAAGTTGCTTAAAAGACAGACCTTCCTTTTTTTCTGACCAGATTGCCTTTAAATTAAACTGCAAAACCCTTCCACAAGGTTGTTCTTGGAAAGTAGAAAAAACGATGATAACACCTGCTATAAGGCAGATGATTATCAAGAACTTTAATGGAATTGAGTGCTGGGCTACAGCAGAGCTACAAAAGAATCCCTTGACCTCAGTGTGTGTTTTTGTTCTAGCACAAAGCAGCAAAGTCTACAATGCACTTTTAATGCTGCTTTGATAGTGTGGAAGCCCAACCCTCTATCCAGCTAGACACTTTCAAACCCCTTTTAAGTATCTGCAGGCATTTTCTCTGTATTATAAAAATGCCAGTATCTACAAGGTTCACATTTAATGTTGGATGAATCGATTTTGAGCAACTGACCTGGACCTCTAATGAAAATTTGACAAAAATTAGACCCAAGTCTTTCTTCAAAGTTTCAAAAATTCTGACTATATTTATCTTCATAATCTTTGTCTGGCTCTGAATTTCACCTGAAATACTCCAAACAAACAATAGGGGTCAATGCCACAGTTAGATAATTTCTTTTCAAGAACTGTGAATCTTTCTACTGTGGATTCTAACCCCAGCCTGCCTCAGGGAATTAATTCCCCATGCAACTTCAGTAGGTAGTATCTTGTGCTTCCAGTGGAGTAGGTAATACCAACAACATAGAGATATATTTTGGCTTGCTATTACCAATTCTTGTGTTCTCAAGTATTTGCTCTCTAGAGTACCCACAATGCTCAAGCAAACTGCAGGTCTATTCAGATTTTTAAAATTTATTTTATTTTTACCAGTGATGTCATTTCAAGGACAAAACCTACCTGCAGTGATGTCCCTGATGTCAAAGCTCAACATGCTTTTATTAATGAATCTTGTCTTTTAGTTCAATCAATGACATATTAAAGATAACATTTCAAAACAAAAACTTTCCAGTTCAATAAAGTAATTCCTTTAGGTGAACTGTCCATGCTTTCATGTACTCCCTAAACTTCAGTGCTTTAGACCAGAAGTGCTTGTTTGACTCATTTAGAAATTGCTAAGGATAGAATGACCACTGGAAATCCACTATGGTGAATAAACATATTTGCACATAGAAATATCTGTGTCAAAACCAAAATCCTTTTTCTTTGTATTGAAACTTGAGTATAAATTTAAGGATAGACTTGAAACCTTCTTAGACACCTCTCAGCAGCCTATTTAGGTGAATATATGCTGAGATTGTGTTTTGTGTGAAGCTTGAGTATATCATTAGCAAAAAACATATTGAATGTTGTCTCGTTTCTCTAGTAAATTTGTCACCCATTTGGGGTGACAAAGAGAAAAGGAAACCGGACCCAGAGAAATGATTATCATGCAGCTTTTAAACACAGTGTTTGGTAAATCACCAGTTGATGTCTGAGAAAATGGCATACTTATCTCTCCTCCTTCAGCTTCAGCATAGGTTTATATCAACACTGAAGGAAGATATGATTAATTACGAGCAACTTTTCTCTTAATTACAGATAGATGTTCCTAAAAGGAAAACAAGGTCAGGAACACTTTATTTTGTATAGGGACCTGTATAGCCAAAACCACTTTTGCTCCTTCAAGGTGCCTGTATTTTAGCCATAACAAATGAATATTAGAATCAAGGAAAGTGTCTTTGGTATGACTGTTACTATATACCATAGTATTCTCATGTGAAGTTGTGTGCAAGAACGAATTCTTCAGTAATTAGCATTTGTTTGCTTATGCCATGGATTTTTGGCTTTTCCCTTGAAGCTGTTTATCAATGAAAACCCTTAATACATTATAATTAATACAATCACACTTTTCCAGGAGTGGCTGCTAATTTGAAACAGTACTTGAAATATGAAACATTAAACTTTCTCACAAATGCTTTTTTCTTCTCATGATGTCCAAGTATTAACTTCTCAATGTAAAGGTGTCATTTGTAACTGTCTTGTAATTTTTTGGCCACTGTGACAATGGGCAAATTCAAGACAAACACTGACACTTCTACTCCCTTGGGGGAAACAGAATTCTTTTTCTTTGTAAAATGAAGGCTTTTTTATGTTTACATGGGAGCAATACTGCCAGGAGCTTGACACATCGTCTTTGAATTCAATAAAATAATTTTATTTATAGGAATATTTGGAGACCCCTCTGTACCTGTCTGAGCTGGGGAGTCTCTCATGACATGAGGGGAGAGTCAACCTTTTTATCATGTCCTTCCTCTTACTAAGTACTTTAGCATTTCCCAGGTCATCATTCTTTCAAAACCCAACTGCTTTATTGCAAAGGGCTTGAGGAAGGAGGTCTGAAGATGACTGGACCTGAAAAGTGGTACCCATGGATTCTTAAGGTCTCCTGTCTGTGGGAAGTGGAAGCACAGATAGCATCGTGCTGCCAGGGCCACATTTGGCATCCTCACTGACAGTACAGCAAAAGCATCCAGGGTATAACATTTTTGTTTTAAAATTTTAAAAAAAGTTTTAAATATATACTTAAGTAAAATATAGCACAATATAAATGACTGCTTCATATGGAAACACAACAATCATGTGTTCCTGAGATACAGGTATACTAGAAGGGAAATTTTATTACTGTGCATTCTTATATTCTTTCAATTTAGCAAATCCAAAGAGTCAGCAAAATACTTAAATTTGTTTAGATCAACAACGGGCAATAAATTAAAAACCTAGCAACTGGCATTTTACACTTTTTTTGTTTAACACACCCAGGAGTATCTCATTATTAGAAAGTGATGAACCAGCATTGTCTTACCTGATACCAACCTTAGAGACTGTTCAGTTACATGTATCTTGTTTATTAGCTAACTGGGCAGCTGATGTCAATTTAGGCATTTTACAGCAACATGTGCTTTTCCTATTATGTAAAGAACATCTTCCCTGCTTAATCATAGCCCTTCTACATCTTCTATACATTCAGCTCTATTTTGTTAACAGTTTAGATCAAAACCAGTTGAAAAAACTCATTAAAGTACAGCTACAAAACCACAGTGAACTTTGTATTCTTAAAACAACTGTTTATGATGGTGAAGAATGCAGTAAGAAATTAATTTACAGACTACTGAAAGTTTCAAGATTTCAAAGATGTTCCTGTTCTGGAAGAATCCCCAACACTGTGAAACTGTTCATGAAAACAACAGACCAAAAGCCTCCACCAGGAACATAAACTGCCCTCTTTGATCAGACTAAGGATCTGGCTCACTGTCATGTGCTTGACAGCACCGAGGCACAGCATTTACAGAGCTGTCCTTCACGTATTATTCCCTTCTGATTCTGAAAATCAGAAGCGTAGGAGCTGATAACAAAGAAAGCCAAATTTGGCTCTCTCACATCTCAGGTAATTCTCCATACCAACAAGTTCTTTATAATTTTCAAAAGTTCTTCCTTGTGTATAGTTTTGAATAAAAATCACAAGCTGACATGGGAAATGTTCCAAACGAGTGTTTCTTAAAGCTGCATAGAGTTTCCTTTGTATCAGAAAAATGTCAGAACCTCTATCAAGGAATTTGGTAAAAGAATCTGAACAAGACCTAGGAAAGCTTGTTATCCACAAAGAGCAACGCAGACATGCAGCAGCAAAAATACCAGTGTAAGATAAACCATAGCCTGATGAGAGTGGAATAAAACACAACATGATACTGATTTAGGAGTATTCAGGAAGTGCACTTAGATCCATGCTTCTAATTTCCCAGGCTTGGGCTTGTCCTGCTGAAATAAGTAATGACTGGTACATTCTGCATTAGGACTCACTGTGCTAATGTTAACAAATTTGCTTAGACTTCTATTAGTTTTACTGTGCCAGTACTACCTATTGCATATAATCCCATCATCAAAGTTTCCTGACGTTAACAACTAGGTCCTCAGAGCAAACTCCTTGAGTTATTCTAGATGGTCTGACACAGGTGACTAGGGATAGGTGGCATCCTGGGTTGAGCCTTTAAGAGACAGCACTGTCTAGGGAAAAGAAGATGCTTTTGGCAATTGGTATAATTCGTATGATGGAAAGGTCTTTGTACAAGCTATAGGAAATTCCCAAGGGCAGCACTGCCTGGCATCTCTGTAGCACTACTGTGGACTTGTATAGACCTGGGCCACAGACCTACCTGTCACTTTATTCATGTCATCAGCCCTGAAAAAAGTGAAGAAAAAGGTCTTTGCAAAAAAGGACTTTGGTGCACAGGAGTGCTGGACCCACAGTGATGACCTCTGCCAGCTGACTGAACCCAAAGCACAACTGAAATCTGACTTTGGGGAATGCCAACCAACCTGCTCCATAACCACTATGACCTGTCAGAGACTCAGACTTGGTGCCTGTGGGAGAAGCAAAATAGTAACACCCTCAAAAGCCACCTGCATGACATATTACAGGACCTAATAACAAAATAATGTATCAAAATACATAGCAATTAGGTCCCAGCCACAACCACCAATTACACTGATGAACACCAAGGAAGCACTGGTATCTTCTCAGAAAAAAGGTCTGCAAATAGTTGTTTTCTCTTGTTCACTATCTGGATTAAAAAATTAAACCCAAATATTTCACATCAATTCAAAGTAAAAGTTTTAAGAATTTTGGGGCACAGGCAAAATAATCATTTCAGTTTGAGGAAAAAGAATTCTCAACAATCTTAAGTGAGTTATTCTCTTCTGGGGAATTTCTAGTAACAGAAAGTAAGTCCTTTATTCACAGAGTGAGGAACATGAATTTCTCTTTTCAGGGCTAGTGCCTACCCACTCACAGAATCCTCTGAGTCTTACACTGCATTGTTGAATGTTTTTGTTATTTAGTTGCTGTAAGGAAGCCAAGTTATGGCTGGGATCTTAGAGATGGAAGAGTTTAGGGATCTTTTCTGCAAGTAAGACAGCCAGAGTTTATTTGGCTGAATTTGGGACTGAAAAGGATGTACAAGTCAATAAAGCATGCAAACATTTTCCTACTACCCCAAAGAGAAACGTGTTTTGACACAATACCTCTGTTCAGCCCCACTTGCTCGGTTGACAGTGTTAGTGAAACAAAAGAGCTTCTGGCTAGCAAAATCACTTACAGTGTCCTGAAAACACTGAATCGGATTTTAACTCTTCTTGCAGTCTTTGACTGCAGAGGGAACTTGCTAAAGGAGAATCTTCTACATTCAGAGTCAGTTCCTTATATTGGTGACATACTGATCTAATACAGATCCCCAACAGACTTCTGTTTTGTCCTCCATTGCCTATTAGATATTTCAACATGTACTGCGGTTAAAAATTAGTACATGTCAATCAAGAAGCAGGGTGGATGGTGCTACCCTCCTGAGAAACATAGAGCAAAGGGAACTTTATTTTCAGTAACATCTTTAAGGTCTTCTGAACAGACACCTGGTTTGCTACTCCTGGTTTAGTTTATTACAGTAATTATTCCGCTACTCAGAATTTTATTCTGAATTTTACTAATTCAAGGCCAGATGACAGAGTTACAGTATATCAGTATTAATCCCACTGAACATATCATGCACAACAACCCTCAAGTTAAACCACTATCTGTAACCCACTACTTTTGGAGACTGAAATGATCTTTTGTAGCCAGATTCCAAAGCCCTTCTGTCAAGCATTGCATTGATCCACAATTGGTAATGGTATGTATTCATCTTTTACATAGTTGGTGAAATCTGGCTATCCAGGAACAGAGCTAAATGAACGCTAAAGCTGACATGAGGTGGGCAAACAAATAAAGTAATGAGAATTAAACACGTTTTTTCCCAAGAACTGAGAAAGCAATAAAATCCAGTGTAAAATATAATTTTGTACCTATCACATGACTCTGACATGTAGTCCTTGTCATGGAGTCCTCCTCTTCTTCTTGCAGATTTTCTGTGACTACTTTAGCCTGTGCATAGTACAACAACAAAAGTGAAGAACATCTGTGACTCTGTTTATGTTGCTTCATGATAACTACAGCATATCTTTTCAGAAATAAACCAGAGTAAAGTTACAGGGCTGCTAGAAGTGGCAGTATATAGCCTGTCTCATTCTATGAATGATACCTGAGGATACCAACTTTAACGTAATGCAAATATGCAGCAGTCAAAAAATACTCTTGGAAGATGCAATTCCAAAAAAGAAGAAGTATTTTTCTGCATTAAAAAAAAAGAAAATTTTGCTCAGTTTTCCTGACCTCTTGTTTGTTTTTCTCTAGAAATACCATGCTTCACATTCTATGCTAGAAACAAAGTGAACTTAAGATGTGATGTGGTATCTCTCTAGTTCAGTTTGCAGACACTGAACTTTGGCATCTGTTTCCACCTCTGTTTAAAAGCATTCATCAGCTAACAGAGAGAAAACTTCATTTAAGAATGCAGTGCACACTAAGAGCTTGTATGTGTTATTCAAGTATGTGTTACGCAAATCCCCATGATATTCTATTTTTCTGATGAAAGCATATTTTTGCTCTGTTCTGCATTCCTGTTTTCCAAGTGTATATATAATCTGAGTATCTTCCTAGCATACAGTGAAAACCCCCTCCATTACATGCCATCAGTGGCCATAATTTAGATCCAGGGACATATTTTTCTGCCATGCTATATAAATCAAACAGGAATGAAGATCCTTTCAGGGTGATGAGAGGAGGAAAGCCAGCACTGCAGAAAAAATTACTTTCAATATCTCAGAGATCTTAAATTATTTGTTAATCACTCTCTGCTGTTTTAAACTACTTACAGCACATTCACAATAACATTAAATGTGTTCTGTTATCTAAACCAGTAGAATTTATCATACTTTGCATGACATATCTTTGATCATAGTATATATTCTGCTTGTCTGACTTACACAAGTAGCCCTATTGACCTCTTGTGACTAGGCTCAGTAAGACGTGAAAGACTCACTCTCTATATTTATAAAAGTGCATTTATAATCTCTTAATCCCAGAGATTTGATTACACCTTTTTTAATTCTGAAATGATGCTCTTCAGGCTAAGGAAAATGAAGAGGAGAGTATGTGATCATTTGGCATCAAATTACGGGTAGCACAATTTCTCACATTTGCAGACTGCATGGCGGTCTGCGGCTTGCTGCTGATGTGACATTTCACAATATTAGGATAGATCTCTGGGTATTCCCCAAACACACAGACTGCAGACAGACAGTGCTATACAAAACTCCTGGTGTCTTGATTTTGGTGCCACACTTCTACCTCACAAAGTGAAGCCCGTGGCTTTTCTAAATTACACTGGGCTGTAATAAAATCACAAAGATGAAATGAAGCAGTGCAGCACAAAAATTATTGTGTCTCACCTTAAGCTCCAGCCAAGGACATGAAAAAGTATTGGAGAATGTGGAATATCCTTGGTGTGGGCTAAAGGATTATGTATTTCTGTTGGCTGGCCTTTAGAGCAAAGTGCTTTTTTGATGAACACTAACGGGAAGCGTATCCCTCTGAAGGTGAATGCACAAGGCTGCCATTGGTGGAACATTGCTTTTTCCATAAATTCAGTGGCAGTCAAGCAATAACGTTCTTTCCATGAACAGAATTCAGAGGTAATTGGTGCATATGTTATGGCATAATAGCGCCCCAAGTCTTTACCTGGCACATCATAAGAGAAGAGACGTAATCATCAAAAATTAAATAGGCTTTAAAGGGAAAACTTGCTAGAAAATTAATGTTAAAAAATGTTATGGCCAGGTTTAAAGAAGCAGTTTATATATGATATGCAGTTCTGAAATATAGCAGATTCAGCACTGAACCTGTACGACCGAATGCACTTTCCATTGTTCAACAAAGAAAAGAAATCTTCTTAGTTTAGGGCTTTTCAAAATATTTATGCTGCTTTCTCCAAAAGCATTAAATTTGTCTTTTTACAAGCAAAAAAATGCACAACAGGCCATTCTACTGCATGTGACTGTTTTCAGTCACAACTATTACCCAGTCTTTTGCAAACTGCTTCAAAGTAAGCAGACACCAAAGAATAACTGGAAATGATGGCAATAAGATGCATGAACTCTGAATTTAAAGACTTTCCATTGTTTTTCTTGTAGAAGTTTGGAGGACAAGATGAAATATCACATACTGTGGAATCTTAAGGTATATCTCTTTCATAAATTAGCATTAAGAACTGTAAGCACGGTTTTAATCTCGTTATTCTAGATGTCCTCAGTCTTTTGGCAGTAGATATTTCTTTCAGGAATTAAGTGCCACAAAAAACCACAATATGAAACTCAAAAAGATGAAGCATATAATGTAATTAATCTTCAAAAGCAATACAAAAAATACCCTGATTCCCAGTGAACAAAAGTGTGTATGTTATAGGACAGGTAATGCCTTTTCCCCATGACTAACATGTCCTTAAAAACTAAATAGCGTAATTGCATTTCTCCATTATTTATGTATATTAAGGATAATCTTTGTAGTTCTCTGATAAAATGAAGTGTGTTTCTTGAAGATATACCTAAAGTCCTAAATGACTATTATTGCTACATTTAGAAAGACTTCACAAAATGACAGACAAAAAGCACAGCAAATTATTGCAGCATTAGAAAATAATAAGTTAGAAAGAAATTGTAGAAGCAATGTGTAGAGTTTTTTGTACTTCTGTACAGTGAAGATATACCCTAAGCTGTCAGGACCATATTAAATGGGGCATAGTTAAACTGAGTGGCTCTGATAAGGGGCTCTGCTTTGCTATCAAAGTTCTAGATCAGTTGGATTGAATTTCCTGCATATTGCACATTTCCAGACTTTCATTCTCTCTGTTTCCTTTCAGTGACACTACAAGGACAGCCTTAGATATGCTTATAATTTGTGGTTTTATAATGCAGGAGACATCTACATTTTCAAAGAAGAGATGATACCACAGGAGTCAGGAAGAAAAAGTTTTCAAACACATTCATTCTGCATATGTTCCCCATAAGTTTTAAAAAATGACCTTGCAGATGTTCTTAGGAAAGACGTCTGCATTGAAGTAGAAAAACATTTGCCTGAAGTTGAAACCATGTGTGGGATACTTTAACCTTAAGCATCCTAAACGTCAGTTGTAAGCTAAGAGTTTTTCCAGTTCCCATTATGAAGCTTTTTGAAATTTGTTTTACCCTTGAAACACATCCCAAAGAATTTGTATTTCAAATTCTCTCAGATGAAGTAGTTGCATGTGCTGTACTTCGATAACTCAGTTTTATCAGAACAACAAAAGTAATAGCCTCAACTCCATGTTCAGTATTATATTTGGCAGAAGTTTTCAGACTATTCTGTGAAAAGTGTGATTACTGTTAATAATCATAATAATATGGTTAAAACAGCTATCAGGAATGAGAAAAGAATGCTCACTGAGTTAAAACATCTCTGTTCTCCTGGTACTTGGACTTTAAAACAACATAGGAAAGGCCCTTGCTAGGCAAGAAATTGCTCACTAAATTCTAAGGTTAATTATTAGAAGCTTCACAAGGAAGTGCACCCACTCAGTCTGACTTTAGGCTACAATCCTAGACTGCGTATGCTTCTCGATGCAGAAAATCTAGCCACTCACATAACCTTTCAAGAACCAGAATCTAGCAGCTAACAGAAAATAAAACGATTTTTCTTCTAAATTGCAACATTCCTACTCTCTGGGTAAATTAAAGTATCAGGTATAGTTAGTACCTCATTGAGGCATAAAACTAACTACAGGGCATTAACAGGGAGATTTTCCATGGTAGAAAGAGAGACATGGGTCAAATGTACGTTTTTGCTTTTGAAAGACTCTCTCTTAAGTGACAAATATTCCCAAATGTGGTCAAACACTTTGCTTTTTCCCCGTCAGCAGTGTACTTCTTAGGCTTAATGATTTCTATAATGTTCAGAGGAATGTTCAACACTGGCATGCAATTTTCAGGGAAAGGGGAAAAAATGAAAAAAAAGAAAATAGTCCTATTATTTCACTCTACTACAGTATGATTATAGCATCGTTGTGCATATATCTCCACTGGAATTGAATTGCCAGCAGAAGCAGTAGGATCTTCATGACTAGCTGTATAATCTGGCCTACAGTCAAGCTGCCAACTTTTGTATTAATTCACAATTCTCTAGCTACACAAAATCTTTCTATCATATATAAACAGTTATTATCCTGTTTGTCTGTACTGGCAATAAGGAACACATCCAGAAGTTAAAAAGAAGGTAATAACGTTTTCATATACTAAAGCACTTACCAGGGTCTGATTCTGCATTTCCATATCAGCTTTTGTGTTGCTGTTTTTCTTGTGGTTTCCTTGAGAGCTGATGGAGTTGCCGTGAAGAGAGGAGCCCTGGGAGCTGCCCTTCGACACACTCCTGTAGGAAACATTATTTGATCCACTTTCTGTCTGCTGAGCTGCTTTCTTATCAACTCTGCAGGTAGAGAGTGATTCCTCTGATAAATTACATTGCCCTTCTTCAATCACTCTACTTTTCCATTCCTTTAATGTTTAAAGTAACCTCTCTGTATCTTTCTGTCTCTAGACCTTTGAGTGATAAATGTTCCTAACTAGCCTTGATCAAATCTGTCACTTGCAATTTCAGGTAGTATATCAATTTAGTCTTTCACATATAATGATTTATATTATATTTGGGACTGCTGTGGGGCAAACGTGAAAACACAGTATAACAATCGGTAAGTTCTTCAGTGGCCAAAGGTTGTGGTAGCTAGGAATGTAATTAATTCTGACTAGTTACCAAATATATGTTTGCTGGCTACAATACATGAAGATGGAGTACATTAAAACACGTACCTAATTATCTTCTATCTTTACACACCATCTGCCTAGATTCTTGATTTCTGGAATGATCTGAATTTCTATCAACTTGGATGTAACTTGCTATTCTTTAATTTCAAAGGCCATTGGTTTGGTTAACAAAGTAACATGAACAAAATTATCACCTCATTATCAATGCTTTCTCCGGTAAAGTCCTGATAGTGTACTCACTGATTGCTACTATGCATTCTTAGTCTAACAGGAACATACATTGAATTTAGCATCTGAGCATTCTGTAAAGCTGCAGTGTAAAACAACACATCCTAAATTGTGTTCCAGAGTTTTACCTGTTTAAAAGCTCTTTCATAAAACTGTCTTTTGGTGAGTATGCAGCTGTGGTGGAACCTTTGACTTGTTCACATTCAATCTCACTAGGCGTGTCTTGTGGCGGTTTCATAATTTTGCTTTCCATGACATCAGCTAAAAAGTCACCGTTGTCTGTTTTCCTGTTAATTTCATTTTCCATTTCACAGTGTTGTTCAGTTTTCTTTTTTTCTTTTCTTCTCTCTAATTTTGCCTGCTTAATTCCAAATCCTGAAACTTTCACATCTTTTTTTTCTACCTTTGTTTTAGGAACATCAGTTTTCCTGTTACTCAGTGCTGGGAGCTTACTCTTTCGAAAGCCAAACCAGCTAGCTATAGAGGGGCCAGTCTTTTGTTTGGTCTCTGCAGTGGGAGATTTGGTTAGTCCCTGACCCTTTTGCACATTTTCTTGGATGCACAACATGACTTTCTCCTCTATTGTAGGTTGTAGAGCTGGTGAACTCAAAACATCGGTAACCTTTTCAGAGGCTTCTGCTAACTTTAAAGACATTTGCTGTCTTCGTGACTTTGTTGCTTCCAATTTATGAGGACACTTTATTCCATCTGAGCTCTGAAATGATGAAATTTGTTTGGAAGATACAGTAGCTGATGCATCTAACTCCAATTCTGCTGGCAGAACACTTTTTTTACTCAGAGCTTCGTGTTTAAAACTTTCAGTGCTTTTCTCACTCTGGACAGATAGACTGCGTGCATCTTTCTGAGAAAATGGTTTGTTTCCATCACATTTTGAGGTGTTGTGAAACAAGTCCACTTTTGAAGACGATCTGAAGGGCAGTTTGCTGGGGCTTCCATGCTGGCTATTGCAATTACTTGTATTTCCAAGAGGACCTTGTCTAGAGTAAGAATTTTCTGTGGTTTTAGGAGTATATGAAAGAGTCTCTGGTGTCGCTGCTGACCCAGGAATGGCCTTGATTTGAAGTCCTTCCACGGCTGAGTTCTGCCTTGTTAGAGAATTTCCTCTTTCAGAAGTGTTTGTAATAATCTGAGTCCGTACTTTTCCGAGACCTTCTGTCACAGGGACAGATGGCTTTTCCCCAGTATGAATGCTAAAACTCTGACTACGAGCTTTTGCCCCATTCATGCCCAGAGCTGGCTTCAAGTGCGACTTGTTGCTAGAAGAAACAGATCTCTTCACTAATTTGTTTTCTAATCCATCTACTCTGTCTACCACCAAGTTGCAGTCTTGATGTGAATGAGGTGATGCTGTATCCATACCAAGTCCCCCAGTCAAATTATTTTTTACTTCAGTATCAGACTTAGAGTCTTTTAATTCAACATCTGTTGCACCTCTAGTGGTTACACATACAGATTCATTCTGCTTGTACTTACTTGAACTCACGTTACTTTTGGAAGCTGCATTTATACTGTCTTTTTCCTGCTTCCCTGGTACAGTAGAGCTCTTTCGGAGAAGCTGGGGAGATTTGACAAATAATTTCAGTCCTACAGGGAGACGGGTTTTCATTCCTTTCTCATTACAGTTTTGGGTACCATGTGCAGTGTCACTACCATGAAACAGTGTTGACAACGGGGAATTGTTTACCTGAGATAGTAGAGGCTCACTTGTGCTTGTTGTATGACATTGAGGAGTTGCAGGGAGAATGTTTGGCATCTTTTGTGGCTGATCCACCCCACTGTCACTGGAAATATCTTTTTTGCTGGAATATGTGTCTTGTGACAAAGTTGTTTCCAGTGACGGATAACCTAGAGAAGAGGATCTGGCTGTTTGAAAATCTGTGTTGGAAAATTCACAATTCCTGTGGAGACCCAGCTGATTAGGGTTTTTTGGGCAGACTTGCTTTGTGGAAACTTTGGAAAGTCCTTGGCATGCACTATGGGGTTGCTGAGATATGCACTTATTTTGCATAATTGCTTCTGCATTTTCTTGAAGGTAAGATAATTCAATTTTGGCCCCAGAAGATACATTTTTTGCTTGCATTTCATGACTAGATTGATTATGAAAGCCAGAGTTCACAGTTCCTTTTAATGGTGATGATTTCAGTATATTTTTTGCTGTTTCACTGGGAGCAGCTCCTCCTAACTTTACTGCTACAGGTGGTGAATGAGCATAACTAGGCCGAATCAACAGGGATGTTGACCTGCCTGGAGGAAGGGGTGGGGACGGTGATCGGGCTTCTACAGTTGCTAGATCACAATGAAAGTCTCTGGTTGGAGGTTCTCCATAGTCACTGGGCTCTGTAAGGTGCTGAGGCAACAGTGGTGATGCTGGACTCTGACTCTTTGGATACTTTGACCCATTGCCTCTGCTTGGACGTTTCAAGCTGGGCAGAAGGTGGGCAGGGGACTTTGGGACCTGGAAGTCGACTTTGGAGTCAAAATTACGAGGTGGACTTTGTGCCTTTTTGAATCTTGAAAGCTTTACAGGTGGCAGAGCAGGTGATTTTTCAAGGGTCGCAGGGCCCACTGGTTGAGCTACAGATGTCTCCTCGCTCTCCATCATAGCAGATTTTTGTGGAGAAAATTTACCTCTGCTAGGTATTTTAGTCATTGGCTTTTGATTGATTCCTGCATGCACAGTGGAGCTTGAATTGGCCTTGTTTGAGACATCATACACTGGTTTCACTAGTTTTTGTCGTGGAGTATTTTGCAGTGTCACTCTTCCACAGTGTGAAGATTCACTGCAGGTCATGGGGACAACTGTATTTTTATTCCCTGTATTATCTGCAACAGTCTGTTTCTTGGTTTCATCTTCAGGTCTCTCTAAAGCAGTGTAGTTTCTAGCATTGGTTCCTGTCTGCAAATCAGTCATTCCCTGAGGTATAAGTTCAGTATATTCTGTACTGGACCTAGTTTGTGCCTGGTTGATTGAAATTTCATTTCTTGTTACAGTGACAACTCCAGTTTGATGTGAGCTGAATTCAATAGGCTCACCATCCTCAGCATCAAATATTATGGTAATGCACTCTTCAGAGGAGGTCTTTTTTATAACTTTTTGTTGTTTAATGAAATTACATGTCTTTGGCCTAATGTCTGAGTGAGCAGATATTCTTTTTTCCTCTTTATCAGTAGATACAAACTGAGAATTCTCCGTAACTTTGAGCATGTCAGAGGTCTTTGTATACTTCTCAGTAAAAGGAGTTGCTAATAAATCTGATGGACTTTTCTCATCACTGCTTTCTATATGCAATTCATCCAAGACTTCATTGTCATCAGTATCTGAAAGCTGAAAATTAAGGTCCTTCCAGCCTTTATTAGCATGGCTTTGATTTAACTGTAACTCAGGCAGCTTTGCTCTGGTGCACGATTTTACTTCTGCCTGAAATCCACTGACAAAACTAGTCAATTTTTCAGGTCTTTCCTTTGAATTAAAATATGGACTTCTTTCTGGTAAATGTTTCTTATTAGGATCCCAGTCAAAGAGACTGTCAGAAATGCTGTGAGTTAATTTGTTACCATAGGTCCTGCAGTCTTTGCTTGGTACTTCCTGCAGCAACAGTAAGGATGAAGAGTCATCATCTGCATCATCATGCGAATCTGAATCATAAGAGAAAGTTTTGTTATGTTCAATGCAAATACTTCCTATTTCCATTGGCTTACAATGAGTCTGTTCATTATGGCTGCCACATTTAACTCCAGGGGAATATATTCCTTCATTGGAATTCATGCAATCTTTGTAACCCCATTTTGATATTACTGAAGGTGATTCAAGTAATATTTTTTGCTTCTGTAATTTCTTCAGCCCTTCTAAGATATGGTTTTCCTTGATACGAGTTGGAGGTAGATCATCTGCAGGACTTGAGAGGTTGCTTGGGAGCGAAGACCCAATGCTTATTCTTTTATCCCAGCTCACAGATGACTGTTAAACAAAATAAAACTCATATATTACTCACAAGTGCTGTTATAAAATGGTTACCATTTTAGTAAAGAGATTTAGGAGTTGCATAGGGCATTACATTTCATCTATTACTATTAATAGCAATGTTCTTTTTTAATAAAGGATTTCATAGTGGTGTGAAGGCTGCAGTGAAAGCACCTGAAGGAAGAACAATATGAATGGAAGGATTAAGATAAAGAAGAAGAAGAATTTGCATTGTGAAAGACAGAATAAATGTCAGAATAAATGAGGAAACTGTGAGCAAATTGGAGTGATAAAGGAATTGTTAAAAAAAAATTAAAAGAGGAGAGAGTGAGAAGGAGGAAGATGTTGGGGAGAGAAGCCTTACTGAGTTTAGTGACAACTGTTTTAAACATAAAAGAGAGAAGAAAGTGAAAAAAAAAATCTGAGATAGACAGCTTTTCAATTCATCTTGTTTCAGATGAATTTAAGATAATATATGAAGAAAATTAATTTGATTTACCCTTTTGCTGCATGTCTTTCCATCATTCCAAGTGTAGGAGGAACCACTGGAATATTCACTGCAAGCACTTGAGAGGGAGAGTTCACTGCTACTGCAGCTGCTCCGGGGATACAGGCGGCTAGGACCTGTCGTGTTTAATTGACTCTGGCATTTCAAGACAGGTATACTGGATTTCACGTTCTTCTGGCATTCCTAAAATATGAGAAGAAATAGAAATATCTTATGGGTGGAAAAAGAGCATTTAACTTCCCCTTGATTAAGAAGGACAAAGAAAAAGCAAGTAAGCTACTTGCACCTTCCTGTTGTGCCATTAATACCTGGTGAATTTAATACAGAGAACTAAATTAAAAATTGTTAACATTTTCATTTGGCGGTGGAAAAATCCACAATCCTCCATGTTTTCTTCTTTATTCTTGAGCCAGTATTCTGCTCTTCTTTTGCTAAAGATTATTCTGAGTCTATTTGAATTATGCTTTGTACATAAGCAGCGTGCTCCAGTAAGATACAGACAACAAAGTTATAAGAATACAAGTACATCTTGACAACTGCATTATAGCCCTACAATGTAACAGATGAGGCTGTACACCCTGGACAAGGTAAATTAATTTAGTATCCCAACCAGAATGTCCACTGAGAATGGAATCTCTCCATTACAGTCTAATTTTGGTCTCCTATCTAGTTCAAAGCTTTGTCTAAGAAACTCTCTGACGTAGGACAATCCATCTTTGTGTCGCTCGCAGACAGTTGAAGCCTCTTGCTTATGCAATTTATTGACACTTTATGGCTGCCTTTAGTACTTGTGTAGTTATCGCCCCTCTCCAAATGCAATTTCAGCTGACTGTGACTAAGTGCCAGCTTTGAGGAAAAGAGTAATGAAGAGCAGATAGCACTTTAGGTAAAATATTAAACCTCTGTAGGAGTATCTAGGATGCCTTTAATTTGTTTTCAAACTAATACTCTTGTGCCTAACAGTGTTAGAGCTTCTTTAATGTTAAGTGCCTGCACCATTCTGTTATACTATTCTCCAGTTTCCTTACAGAATCAGAGATATTCTTAATTACCAGGAACACCAGACAGAGTGACATGACTCTCTTTCATAAAACTTTGCTTCAGATTTCATTAAGGCAAGCTCAAACAATATTTACTGATTTTTGTACGTAGATATATCCCAAATTAATTTTGCTTAGATGAAAATTTTACCTTTATATTCAGGAAGACACAAGCAATATAAAGTTAATGAATCCACAACACAATTATCAAAACTGTATATGCAGTAGACACAGCTTCTTCATGCAAATCTCTGGAAAAATGCTCAGTTTGTAGGCACTTTTCATACACTAACATGTTTGTTGGCCTTCTGCTAATTTCTTCCACTTATTCCCCCATGTCCTCCCATTTATTACTACTAGGGTTGAACCTTTTTTCAGTTAAATGGGAGAGAGCAGAATTTTTACTGCTGAGGAGCTCATCAGTACAGCTGTTCATTGCTCAACTGACATAATAATGTTCTGGTTTTGACAAACGTAACTACAGGGCAAATCATTATTCTCTGTCACAGGCAAAACCTATGAATGGGAAAATCATTTAGAGGTAGCAAGAGCACATTTCACCTCTGGGAGTTATTGGTACATGTTCTCCTAGGAAGTCAAATGGATGCAGGAGGAATAGCCTTTAAATACACTGGATACCCTGGCTCTGGGAAGAATACATCTTTCAGCATCAGAGGCAGGCTGATGTCTGTGTTTTTGGCTCTGAAACAGACTTTCTCGCTTTGTTGAGACAAATTACTCTTTATTTCTGACATCATGGTTCCCATGGGAGACCCTCTCTCATCAGCTTTCTCAGCTATGACGGTGTCACTCCCTGTAAGGTTGACTGTATAGAGGCCGATGGCAGCATCCGCTTGTTCTGGCTATTTCGTTGCCTTTCTGCTGTGGCATTGGGAAAACATGTCATGTCAAATTTCTGCCCTTTATACTAGGCTACGTCCCAGTCATCATAGTGTTTAAGGGAAGGATGCCTGTAAAATCCTTTCCTATAAAGAGTCTCCTGTAGGAGAAAAGAGGAGATCACAGCATACTGACAATACTGCCTTCCCTCCCTGTCATCTTCAGCTAATCTAAGAGCCTTTCCATCCCCTCACTTCGTTTCCTTTGCACCTAAAGAGAGGAGAGAGGCATTTGGTCCTACGGTTTTAGCAATGGGAGAAATGGAGATATCTAAGCAAAGCAAAAGGACAGTATATTACTGTAATCATCTTTATTGTTTAAGAGATGAGAAAATGTGCAAAAAATATCATGCCATTACAGATTCTGAAGTAGGATATCTACCCCATTTCTAGATTGCATTCAGACCACTAAAGAGAGAGTGGAATTTTCTCCTGCAATTTGCCTTTATTCTCTAAATTATCTGAGAAAGTACTTTGAATAGTATGTTTATGATGCATTAATTAAATATATTTAACTGGCATATGGGTCTATTAACTGACATGGCAAAGTTTTAGTTTTTTGCAATCATGACTCTTAAGTTATTACTTTTAATGAAATTAGAGTAAAAAGGCCCGAATGTAGTATTACAATTGAAATACATAATTTTTGCTAGAAATCACAAAAAGTTGAAAGAATCACACTATTAAAGACATAAAACTCTATATTAGAAAACCCTAACCTGAAGGCTTAATTACATATAATGCAAAGGGTCGTTAGCATTTTTGTGAGCCTTTGAAACAATGCCTTTTCATTAAAGTACGTATTACAAAGGAGATTACATTTTTGTTGACACTACTATACTTCAAGATCAAAGCCACACACAGGTTCAATGTTCTGTTCTTGCCCTCTTTGTTTCCCTCTATCTTTATGTGACTTTTGTTTTTTAAGCTACTTTTCTCTTTGACAATGAAACATGAAAGCCACACTGGCTAACATTTTGCCAAATAAGCACAAAGCTAACGCCATCTAAAAAAAAATTGCAGAGCCCATGAATTTTTAAAAGTTCATACATAATATATCATAAAAGTAGGATGAATAATACTGTGTATGGGCTTTAATAAAAAGCTCCTTGACCATTTCTCAGAGACCCTGAGATGTAATCAATACCCAAAAAGGTATACTGGGGACATTGCTAAGATTTACGCTTTTTGGCACAGAGTGACACTATCTGCTTACTATATCAACTGAGGACACAATATTGAATTTCAGAGAACAGAAGGAAGAAGAAGTATTGTTATCTGCCTCAACAGTGTTTCAATTCAGAGATCAGCTTTATGGCTCATCCCTGACATCAGACTTCAGAGGCGAAAAGGAGGGTTCCAAATGAGGGGTACAAGGACGGCACAAAAACTCACGTGAATCTGAACATCAGCAGTTCGAGACTGCATCGGGCTTCTGTTTCGTTCTACTTCTGAAAGTAAATCTCCAGGTGAGAGGTCTAAGATGCGTGAATGGAGTTTCTGGGGGGGCAGAAGGGAATGAGCAAAGCATAAGCATTTGTCAAATATGAAGCAGATCAGCATTTTTAAAATTCCAAACTCTGTTGTTAAATTTCAAGGGAAATGAAGACCCCGAGGTACAAGAGGATTTGTTCTAATTTGAAATGTTGCTCTTTGTGCTTACTTTGTCCAGGACTTCCTGTCTGCAGAACAGATCATTCTTCATCCAAAACAAACTCTACTTTTTCTTCTAGTCACTGTTTTGCAACTTATCATTACTTCACAAGCAACAATGACAAATGAACACAAGCCTCACCATTATCCACAGAGTTTGACAGGTTTCAGGAAAAAAGCATAAAAATGAACTACAAAATTAACATTTATAAATCAATCAACATGTTAATGTTGTTTTATTTACGAGCTGTTACACTTTGAGTGAATGATTGCAAAAGTGACCCTATTTTTCAACAGCATTGATCTGCTGAAGGCCTCCTTTGCACACATTTTAACTCAAAGTCATTAATGTCATCTGTTAGGAACAATTAATGTGAATAGAAAATAATTGCATCAGGGAACTAGGGACTCAGAGGAATTTGTGCATTAATATTCACATGCTGTTCGATTATATATACAGTTCTTTTTTCAGTTTTGCATGGAAGGATGGCTAAGCTTGTGTTTTTTCCTCCATGTTCACCTGTATACTAATTACTAAGGCTTTCAGTGTGCATTAAGCCTGATTTGTTTTAATTGCAGTTTCAATAAAATCCATGATTTATGTGAATGTCTTGGCCGATGACTTCAAAAGAAAAAATATCTGCAGTCTTGTCAGTCATTGGACCAACATATCATGTAACAGGCAGTATGGATCTGACTCACAGTCCATTGAAATCAATGAAAAAGGACTTAAAAAAAAACCCAAAACAAAACAGAAGGACTTTGGATCAGGCTCTTTTTATTTTCCCATTAATTCTCCAGGCTTGCAACCTGAGAGACCACATCTGTCCCCTCCTCAGAACGGGGTGCTCAGCTTAAAGGAACAAATAGTGCAGACGCTGCCAGCGCCCTTTGCCAGGGGGACCCTGTGAAGGATGCAAACCATGGAGACTTGACCTGGCTGCATGAGTGGCCCATCACCCTGTCCATCCAAAAAGCCCGGTCAAAGAAGGAAAAAGAATCTGTAGCCACAAAAGCCCTTCCACACTGTGCAGTAATGGCAAGACAGTTCTTTGCAGGGCCCTGAAACATCAGCCACACAGTATCTTATGTCCAGCTACTCCCCAGCCTGCTCTCTTGGTACCCACTTGTCCTGGTTTAACCAGGATAGGGTTAAGTTTCCCCAGCAGTGGGGGGGAGCTCTAGCCGGGTTATTCAGATACCATGTGGACGTCACATCCTGGCAAGTCACATTTTCCTGGTGCGGGAGCGCGGTGCACTCGTGGTTTTGTACATCGTGCTTCCCACTGCTGTATTTGGTAGCTATTTTGCTATGTTCATTGCTGTCACTATTACTGTTATTGTTATTGTTGTGGTTTGTTGTGTTGCTATTGCACTGTTGTATTAATCCTTTCCTTATTTCAGTCTTGGGGCTTTGTATTTTTACTCCCTTTGTGGGGGAGGGGCAGTGGCCGCGTGGTCTCAGACCCCGGCAGGGGCTAAACCATCACACCACTTCAGAAATTAATCTGCTAGAGAACAAAGCAGGTGGCCATTCCTACAGCCTCTGTTAATCTGCATCCTGTGCTTCAGGCATCTATTCCAGACAATCTAGCAATTTTTTTAAAAAACTACTAATTATAAATTTGGGAGTAATTTCTGAAGAGTTACAAACTTATCCAGGTTACTATCTGTTGCAGACAGATTATGGAAAATATTTTCAATGATCAATATTGGTATAAACATATTTTGTCCAATATATTGTTGAACAGATTAAAATGCTACAAGCACTCAGTATCCAAGATACTTTACATTATAAAGTACATCCAGGCTATGTGTTTTTTAACATCAGTGATGCCTATCACCTAGTTATTCAGCATGCACCTTTTAAAGTGTTATTACTAGAGTTACTGTCAGGTGTTTGTTCAAGATTTAAGCTCCAGGTAAAATGCCTTCCCAAACTCACAGACTTACTGACCGTACATGTGTTATTCTTGACAATAATTCCAACTGCACTGTTGAACCACCAGAGAATTCCACTGTTTTCAGAACCAGGAGTGACTGATGTTATAGTAGTGTACTTGCTCTTTACAGAGGAATTAATTACTTTCTTCAGTGAAACCAGTCACCTAATTTTTGTTCCAGAGATATTTCAGTGGAAGTTGCTATAGCTAGATCTGTGCATTAGAGATGATGACTTGGGATATCTGAGATGGATGAACATTTATACCTGAACATTTATTTTCACAGCAAAAAGTATCCGAGAAATAGTACTACAGGAGTTCTACAGTTGTAAAACTGTCTTCCATTCTTCCAACAAGATCTTTTAAATACTTCATTACATAATGGGAACATATATGCATCTCAATAAGGGAAACTAAATGTACCCCTATAATGTCATTTAACAGAATTTAGTGTGCTGCTCTTATTATCCATATCAGACACAAGACCAGAGATCAGCCCAATTGGAACAGGCAGAAAATAAACAATTTTTTGCCAGTGATAAGATGTAGTCCAGCAGAGCACGCTGTGAATGGCTTAGAGTTATGGGGCTCCCTCCACACTGGCTCAGTGACCAGAAGGGCTGGGCTGCACATGGGTCATGCTGTGTTTGAATCACCTTTGGCAGTGTTGAACCTTATAGAACTATAATAACAAAGGTGAATCAACAGACAAATGATTAACAAAGAAGGGAAGTGTGTTCTCAAGATGTATAATGTGATTATATTTCTGTATCAAACGAGATCATCATATTGGGAGTATTTCCCCCCACACATATGCAAATAAACTATCAGACACATCGTCAGCACAATGACTAGCATTAACAAACAGCATAACAAAGTTTGAAATCATTAATTAAATATAGCCACACAGCACTGAAGCAAGTCATCCAATTACAAAAGAAAAACGATAAGAAAATTGTTTTCCTTTCATTTATTTTTTTCTTTTTCCTTCTCCATTTTCTAATTAAAAAATGGGAAAAACTCTACTATTGTTAAAAAACCTCATTAATGATCCACTTAAAATCAAGTAACAGATTTCACCAGGTGCATTGGTGAAAAAAGGAAGACTGGGGAAAATGTGGGCCCTCTCCGGAAGGAAATGGGAGACCTGGTTATCCGGGATATGGAGAAGGCTGAGGTACTCAATGACTTTTTTGCCTCAGTCTTCACCAACAAGTGCTCCGGCCCCAGTGCCCAAGACACAAAAGGCAAAGGCAGGGACTGGGAGAATGAAGAACCACCCACTGTAGAGGAAGATCAGGTTTGAGGACATCTAAGGAAGCTGAAGGTGCAGAAGTCCATGGGACCTGAGGAGATGCATCCGCGAGTCCAGAGGGAACTGATGAAGTGTCTAAGCCACTATCTATCATATTTGAGAAGTCGTGGCAGTCCGGTGAAGTTCCCACTGGATGGAAAAGGGGAAACAAAGAAGACCCGGGGAACTACAGGCCAGTCAGTCTTACCTCTGTGCCCAGCAAAATCATGGAGCAGATCCTCCTGGAAACTATGCTAGGGCACATGGAAAGAAGGAAGAGATTGGTGACAGCCAACATGGCTTCACTAAGAGCAAATCCTGCCTGGCAAATCTGGTGGCCTTCTACAGCAGGGTTACAGCATTTGTGGGTAAGGAAAGAGCAACTGATGTTATCTGCCTGGACTCGTGCAAAGCATGTGACACTGTTGCACATGACATACTTATCTCTAAAGTGAAGAGACATGGATTTGACAGATGGACCACTCGGTATATAAGGAATTGGCTGGGTGGTCGCACTCAAAGAATTGTGGTCAACGGCTCAATGTCCGAGTGGAGAGCAGTGATCAGTGGCATTCCTCAGGGATCGGTGTTGGGACCGGTGCTGTTTAACATCTTTGTCAGCGACATGGACAGTGGGATTGAGTGCATATAGCAGGTTGAGGGAGGTGATTCTCCCCCTCTACTCCACTCTTGTGAGACCCCACCTGCAGTGCTGTGTCTAGCTTTGGGGCCCCCAACAGAAGAAGGACACAGACCTGCTCAAGAGGGTTCAGAGGAGGCCACGAAGATGCTCAGGGGGCTGGAGCACCTCCCCTGTGAGGACAGGCTGAGAGAGTTGGGGGTGTTCAGCCTGGAGAAGAGAAGGCTCCAGGGAAACCTTAGAGCGGCCTTCCAGTACTTAAGGGGGCTACAGGAAAGATGGGGAGGGACTCTTTATCAGGGGGTGTAGGGATAGGACAAGGGGTAATGATTTTAAACTGAAAGAGAGTAGATTCATATTAGACCTAAGGAATAAATTCTTCACTGTGAGGGTAGTGAGACACTAGCACAGGTTGCCCAGAGAAGCTGTGGCTGCCCCCTCCCTGGAAGGGTTCAAGGCCAGGTTGGACGGGGCTTTGAGCAACCTGGTCTAGTGGCAGGTGTCCCTGCCCATGGCAGGGGGTTGGAACTAGATGATAAAGGTCCCTTCCAACCCAAACCACTCTATGATTCTATTCTATGATGACTATGCTAACTATGTATTTTGATTCTAATTTCTTCTCAGATACACAAAATGTACTTGCTCCTTTATGGTTATTTTCAGATGACAGCCATGTCATGCAATGCAACAAAAGGTAGACCACAGCACAGAATGACTTCCACAGAGAAGATCACATCGGTTTAAAAGAATACTTTAATATGAATCTGAGGAGTTACAACTATAAATCCATGTCACATGCCCCATTTGTTGGTGCCCTATATAATGATAGGGGGAAACTCGGCAATATTTGTACATGGTGGGGAATGTCTGGGCCCCTTTGAGCACAGGAAACCATCAGGAGTGCAGAAAGAGTGCAGAACAGAAAACCCTTATGGAAGTGAATACAACATTGGCTGGGCCAACTTGCTTGGAAATTACCCTGTACTGAGTACTGCCGGGGCAGGTGCGGACTGAAAAGGCCATAGCGTCTCAGCTAGACTGGACCCATGTCTCTACAGAAAGCAGGTGCTGAGACGTACATAGGCCAGGGCAGAGCAGAAAGGGCCTTTCTGTGGCTGCCTGTGACCAGTAGCAGGGAAGTTCCACCTTCACCTGTGAAGACTGATGCAGAAAAGGCTGTGCCCTTTGTGGCTCAATGTCAAGATTAACTCCCGTAACCCACATAAAAAAGAAAAACAAAGTAATTGATAATTTAGGTGGAAACCTATTATATCAAGTGCAATAGGAAATACAATTATCTGGCAGGCAGATAACCAATCCATCAAACAGTAGGCCAGTTCCCCCTCCCCCCAGCAGCATCCTTATTAAGGCTTTCTAGGAAGATAAAAGGCGGCTACTACGTGCTGGCCTGAGGCACTATTACAGAGAGACTCCCCTAACTATTGTGCCTCTTGACTGTATCTGTGCAGAATATCTATCAGTTTCCATCTCCTTTTTGAAACATCTAATGGCCTGCAGCATTGCCAGAACAATTTTCAATGAATTATGCCAAACTGTACACGGCTCTCCAATACTGGATAAGTTAATTGCTATTAAATCAATTGGCTTTGCTTTTCTCACATGAGCCAAAGTCCATCATTCACAAGAAAGAAATTCTCTCTCTAGGTTCTAAGGAGACATTTTCACCCTGGTGCTCCATGCCAGAGCTGTAAATGTTTGTTTGGTGCCTGTGGCCTTCTCCCATCTTTGCTGTTATCTATCTGGGGCATCACAAACCTGAACAGGCATACTCTGAACTGCTCTCCTATATAACCTGACCATTGTAATTGGACTGGCAGGGAATACCTTTTCTGCAGCCCTCACACTGCTCATTTTTAATAATTCTTTGCACGAAGAAGATTCCCCTCAAGTCCACAGTCAGCAACACCACCGCTCCAATTCTACCCATTGTACTAAATGAGTTAAGTCTTAGTAACTCCACCAAAAACATGCAAAAAAATGTGCAACACAAGAAGACTGCTGATATGGTGATCTCTTTATAGGTGTGATGGAGGGTCATGAAAGACAAGAGCTCTTTCTAGCTGACTTTTTTTCACAATCATCTGACCTGTCTCACTTTCCTGATCCCTTGTTCATCTTTAACTGTCATATCCATCAGAAGCAGAGTGCAGCTATGAATTAATCACATCCAGGATGAGCTTTAGTTTCAAAGGTCTTGCAGAAATCATACTCTATACTATATTTCCATTGCACCATAAAAGATAGCAGACCAAAGAAAGAAAAACATACGATTAGTTATGCCATTTATGCAGTATTAGCTTATGCAGAAATATAATCTTTAATGAAACTAAATCTTGATTTTTTTAGTCCTTAGATACATTGCAGAGGGGATCTTCAGCTGGAGATGAGAGAACATCCTTCACTCATTCCATCAGAAGTTACCTAGATTAAGAACACGCACTACTCAAAGTATGAAGTGTGAACTTCACATACACTAAATACTCTGAAATAAAGGAGAAAATTACGTATAGTTAAGGAAAAAATAATAAAGCCTCTGAAAGTAGAAACAGATTTTGCCTTTAGACAAATCAGAGTTTGTAATACATATGCTTTTGACATATGGCAATTCTGCTTTCTAAAGAGAGCATAACAAGTGGTTGTCAACAGAAAACAGCCGAATATGAAGCAAAAGTGAAAGCTGCAAAAAGATGCCTCCATTTTATTTAATTCTAATAATCACTAACATAGGAAATGTACTTGCAACTGTCGACTGTGCACATACAGCAATGCCTGATGTTTTATTATATATAATTGATGCCATGAAAATAAAATTATAATAATTTTTTCAGCTCTTGGAAGTTATATATTTAATAGAAAATTCAGAATTATGTCCTACTTTCCTACTATTCACTTAGTATAAACAGAATTTCATGGCCACCACTGTTTAACTTTGTAGTGAAAGAAAATTATTCTTTCCATTTTCACAGTTTATAATGGCAATACCAATTGTCATACCAAGCACTTTGCACTAGTTAACCAGCTTGGTTAGGAACTTGCCTTCATTCTTTCAGCTGCTTACTGCATGTGAAGAAATGCAGCTTCCCAGTAGAGTTCTTGTGCGTGGTATATGGCATCCCAGATTCCTTTTTATACCTATCCTTTAGGGTAATTTCAGGGACATTTCACTGTGGAAATAGCTGTGCTTTTTTCCTTCTAATTCTCTAATAATTTGCTTTGCAATCATCATTTATCCAGACAGTGCGAAGTTAGTTCTGACTGTGGCTATTTCTTATAAATATTTTAGACTAACATGAACACCAGCATTATGGTAGTTCAGCTGCAGAATACAGTGTGTCTTTAAGAAGCATTCCTGTCCTTTTTACCACTTTTCAACAGTGCCTTTACATGAAATAATGTCCCCTATGCAAAATCATATTTTTGTATTTCTGCCCAGAAGTCAACAGTTAATAATGTGATTTTTTTGGTCTCAGTTCCAGGAATAAAACATGTTTTTATCTTATAAGCTACATAGGAACATCCATGTAGGTGTATGTCTCTCGAGATTTTCACAAGTGTGTTAAAAAGAGACCAAGATTTAAAGGATGAGGAAATAAGAAAACAACTGTTATTCCTGGGGGGAGGCAGGGAAGAAGTTCGGTATTTTCAAAGGAAGAAACACTAGGTTCAGTACTAACTTTCTATGCTCTCAGCATTAGGGTAGTGTTCTGAGTCCATGCTCATATTCCCTGGTAGTAACATGACAGCTCAATAATTCTTCTGGATTTAAATCTTTTGTTTATAAAACTTGCTACATGTTTACATGTTTGACTATGTGAGATTATTTTGCAATGAATATTTAGACTTATGTTTTCACTTGTACATATAGCAACCATGACCAAGCAATTGGTACCTGTGCATTTCCTTAAGGACCAAAATTTTGCATCAAGAAGCCAGGGAAAAGAAAATGGCAAATTATCAGCAAAGCATAGGAACAAACAGAGGTTCACCACCACAGCTTTCTTCTGCCCCTATTCTTCTGCTGCAGAACATCCCCTAAAGAAAGTGAATAAAGCTATGTAATATGGGTAACAGGAGTTAGTGACAGGAGACATCTAGGAGAACACGTGATATGCAGTCAATGTGTCAAGTTGACCTTTCTCCTACTGTTGGGCAATGCTTAACCATGTACAGGATTGGGGCTAAATACATTGCTGCTAGGGTTTTCAACAGCTGTATCGCAGGAGGCTTACCACTATAGCTGGTTGTATTTACTTTTGGAGGGAGGAGGGCATTAATACACAGTAAGTGAACCCCAGGATAACTCTTACAGTGGTACGTGCAAGCAATTGGAGACTGTTATTTATTGGTCTTACCTACAGCTGTGTAAAATACAGGAAACAGAAACATGCAGTATTGCTCAGTGGTAACAGGAGGAAGAGTTATACATAACATAAATATTAAAGGATTAACTGTAAAATACATTTCAGTAAGCTAAAACAGTTCTTAGCACAAAAAAGTAAGTTTTCAGCTATTCCAGAAATTTCAAGTCAAGTGGATTTGAGTTTTCCATTAATCTAATAAAAACACTTCCATGAAAGTTCTAATTTGATATTTTCCATTTGTTTCTGTTGTTCTTCCCTCCTACTAGGCTGACTTTGCTAAAAACCCTAAAAGCCTGATGATACAGAATATGCTAGACTTTAAATTCAAACTCAGTATTAATAGTGGTTTGTCAGTTTTGCTGGCAAATCCTCCAGGCGAGTTTACTGAGACTTAACTGACAACATCCAAGACAGAGTACAAGCGTATGATATTACAAACATTTGTATGGAAGATTAGGGTGCTAAAACTACATCAGAAAATCCGGCTAACAAGGCAAATCCAGCACAAAAATATAAAACAAAGGTTTCATTTGCATCTGCTTCAGATTTTCCAGGCTTGCTGCTCTCTGTTATTATCGAGCCATCCAGAGATGGCAAAAACCAGTGAATTAGATTCCAAAGTAGCTCAGAAGGTTGGAAACTTATATCTTAGGGTATAAATTGGGAGGTATTAAGCAGACATTTGATGCATAAACATAAATAACATAATCTCTCTGTATTCTTCAGAGAGTTGACAACATTAATGCAAGCCTAAAATTACTCCTGTTCCAAATCCCTTAGTTTTATTAATTTTTATAAACTGCTTTAAGTAAAAGTTACAGTGAAAGACACAAAGTAATCCTCTCTGATCCTAGTTTTCATTTTATAACTCTATCAGTGTTTTCAAGCTCTGAGACTCCAAAGTAGTCTCATTTTAATAGCACTACGGTAGGAGTCTGTAAATATTATAGTAATAATAAAATGAGCTAGTTTAATTTCTTAGGAAAACGCATGTATAAAGTTCCCTGTGGTTTATAATTACTGTAAAGTCAACAGTGTACATCAATGACCCGCTAATCAGCTAGTCAGAATGTAAATAATTAATGAAATAAATGTTTTCAGTGAGCTTCCTCATGGAAAACTCCTTGGAGAATGGTAAAACAGCAGTTTTGTGAAAATAGTATTCTAGAAAAGCCTCTTATTAAGTACATATTTGTATTTAGTTTGTTATTTATTTGGTACAAAACAGTAAATGTTTTTTGTAAATACCTTCCTATTGATCTAATATTAATTAATAAGTTAGTTTCACTTTGCTAAATATCATGTAGGTGCTGTGAATTATGAGAACATCAAAGAGTGAACGGCAGACTCCTGCACATCCTGACACCTTCTCTTGTTACATTTCTCATAAACGAAACCATTTTTCTCTTAACATTTCAACATGGTCAGAATCAGTCTAGGAAGCAACTTTATACTGAACTGTGACAAGGAAGAACTATACCATTAATCTTTTACGGCATGCCCTACACATGCTATCTATGCTTTAGCAGTAAAAAGGTGGGCTGTTTTTTATTATTTCACTGTATTTAAGAAATGCTTTAACAGGAAAACACAGATGAAAAGTACTGGTGTTTCAGTCTCCAATAGGCATTGCATTATCAATCATTATCTGACTAAATGCTACTCACTAATTTCAACACGCTGCTAAATTGCTGATACTATGACAGTCAGTGATACTCCTGGTAGCATAACATAATTTTGGACTTTCTCTTTGTGATTCCTACAGTTTAAAATTCATTTTCACATTCACTTTCTGACTATGCCCCAAAATCATCTAAAGGAATTAGGCAGACCTCAGTACCATCTTGTTATTGACATTTATGTTGATCGATGTTGGCTCTTACAGAATTGGAATCTACAGATCAATTCCCTTATTAGATTCGTTCTCAGTGCTGCCATGATCATTTTATCACTGAAGCTGCTGCCATCAAATGCTGCTTTATCACTTTATAATGGGATAAGCTGAAGCTTTCCTCTAGCACATAGTTGGAAATGAAAACTGCCTGAACTCTGAATATTTCTTTCACAGCTTTTCAAAAATATTCTTATAACTGCATATGTCTATTTTAAAAGCTATTTTAAACTCAATTTACCTAACCAGTAATAATTTTTGCCCACAAGAAAATTCCAGTTCTCATGGTGGTAAAAAAAAAGGCTAATACTGGAGACTGCCCTGGATTTATTAATCACTTTCTTTCTGCTAAGTGTACAAGTCAGATGATAGAAAAAATAAGGCTAAGAATGAAGATATGACAGACAAAACAAAATGGTCTCAGGAATATTAAGTAGCATTATGTGAACACACAAACACACATGCAAACACTCAAAAAGCACACAGAACAACAAATACATACACAAGCTTTGTTGCAAGTATTTTATCTTGTTTTGAACATATGCAGGGCCATGGTATTTTTGTAAGAGTGGTGTTACAGCTCCTGTTGAGAGAGGAGTTCATCACATTAATTTAAATCTCCGATAAAATAAATTAGCTTTTTTATTGCCAGGTTGAACTACGGGGCTATGATTGTTATGTATTGCTACAATCTAAGTCTTAATGGCATTTTAGCCCTGTGGTGGTCAAACAGAAACCATTTCAAACCTTCTAAAGGCTATTAAAACATGTGCAGATGTCTGGAAAATTAATACTATTATCTAACTCTAACCTTTTGCCTGTAGGAGGAAAAGGAGAGAGAAGGCTCAGGGAAGATGTTTTAGATCAATACATGGCAACCGAGGAGTGTAAGCACTGTTTCACATGGAAGTTCATTGGCTGTGAACAGGTGATTCAAGTGAGCAGATTCATCCTTATTTGGATTTTGTTGAAATCATTCATTTACTCAGAAAAATAATTTTGAGAGATGAGCATCATTTTTACAATCCTTCCTCACTGCTGTTTCCCAAGGTCCAGCAAGCTAGACACTGGAAAGGTTCATTCATTTAAATGACAAGAGCACGAATTTGTCAAGGTTAATGTTGAACAAGCCATATTTTCCTTGCCTCAGTATTATGCATTTAAAAGTTTCCTCCATCCCTCCACCTTCTTCTTTCTTTTTTTTTTTTTTTTTGGTGTAATACTGTTGAAATGTCAGATGGACTGAAAGCAGATTAAAAGTAGGAGGATTTTAAGACATACTTTTATCATTAGTTTAAGGCTTTTACATACATATTTTCTCTCTAACTCTAATGCATTGTTTTTGGCTCTGACAGAATAATTTCAAATAAGGAGAGAGTTTTTAAGAAGGTTTTCTTGAATACCTGGATACAAGGTACTTTATCCTTTTTCCTCAAAGCACTTACTTGAGCTATAGTTTAGAAAGAGTAAGTGGGCAGATTCCCAGCTATTAAGAATTACTGGCTCCACTTCTTGTATTGAAATTAAAAGAATTTCTGCCAGGTCAGGAGTTGTCCCATAGACTTCCCAAACTTTTGCTGCTTTTCAGAATTAAAGCTTCTAGAAGGTCACAGTGTGCATGTGTATTTCATTCCTGAAAGACTCAAATCTGACCACAAGATCTCCAAATGCAGTTCAAGTTTTGCAACATTTATCCTGATAGACAAAAATCATAGGGCTTGTGTGCAGGACAGAGTACAGTTCTGTAGACCTGATGATCTGAATAAGGATCTCAAATCCTGGCTTCAGACCTCTGTAATTCCACTGACCTGCTCCAGAGCAGTGAGAAAACGTGCAAGGATCTCGCAAATCAGCCTGACCATGCAAGTCAAGAAATTTTAGTACGGCTGAAACACAGGTGAGGTGGGAGAGCCAGTGCTGGTACCAACAAGGAGGGTGCACCATACTGGACGATAGAGGATACAGACCTGCAGTGCCCACGTTCATCTGCACCTCGCTCCTATTGCTGTAGTCAGGAGGAATACCAGGAAATGGAAAATGAGAACTGTCAGTCATTGCTCCTGGGCCAAACTGTGCTCTTGCCAGGGAAGGTACAGTGCCCTCTAAGTACTATTTAGGACCTGGACCAACCTTGGGAGTGCTAGGACCTGGCATACGATGGCACTGAAGAGAGTCCCCTCTCCCGCCCTGCAACCAGTACCAGGGGCAGCCTGACCCCAGGCTCGAAGCAGCTGTGAGCTTTAGCTCTAGCATAGATGGCTGATAGCTGCAAACCCTTTCAGCAGCTGTCTGTGCTCAGGAGAAGTGGTGCCAACATTTGATTAGGAATCTGTGCCCTTGCGAATTGATTGTTTTTTCACTGTAGATAAAAGCACTGCTTAGGAGGTATTATACAGGAATTTCAAGAGGGGTCAGCTCCCTGTTTGGCACCAAGTAGCCAGATTATTAGAAGTGCTCAGCACAATGCCCGAACACCTGAAAGTCTGGTCCCATGTGCATGAAGAACCTAAAGACCTAAATTAAAGGTTAATTCCATTTGTTATTCCCCTATGAACTGGTGAAGACTGGTAACAGAGCTGAGTACCCATATTTCTAATTATTGTCAAGATCTCCTAAGGACCATTTAGTGGAATAAATTTAAGTGAGGCTCTAAAATACAGCGCTAATCTCTGATTCATGTTCACATTTGCAGTATCAAAAATCCATAATAATTGTGCCTAGACCTGTGCCTGTATCAACTGTAAGGAAAAGTACATAAGGTTTCTTTAGAGAAGAAACCGGAGTTAATAGTAATAGGAAACCTAAAAAAATAAATAAATAGATGTAGCAGTTCTGCTTTTAAAATAAGACTGAATATAAAAATTTAGGATCAAAACACTACACAATTAAGTAGTTCATCTCTGAAACTGTATACCAGAAAGATGAACTGAAAAGTATGTGCATATTTGAGACTTTTAAAGCACTGATATTAATTCAAGATGCCATTACTTTGGCAGTCTAGTTTCCATACTCCTAATGCCATAAGATGGAGTTTAATTCATAAGGTTGAAGATGCCCTTGTAATGCACACAGGACGCAGACACATCACTGCTCCTCCCTGCACCCAGACATCAGTTAGTGACTAATGAAAAATGGCTTGCTCACATCCAGAGGAAGAAATGAGCATGAAAGCAATCTAAAAATGCTAAAAATACAGAAAGACTCAAGTCTGTCAATATCACACTGTTAAAGATTTAATGACAAAGGTAACTTTTCCTTTTAGCTTGTCCTTATCAAGAGAGATACCCAGATGGTAATTTAAGAGTTAAGGCACTAATGGACTCTTCAGTTTCACTGAGCACCGACGTGCTGATTTTATCTTGCAATACAGTATTTCACATTCTCAGCGAAGTCAACAGAGATTTAGTCAATAGTGTCACGGCCTTTGGATGAAAATTTGAATCTTACCAGTATCCAAACCATCATTAAAGAAGATAGGCCATTTGGGAAACAAAGGACAGCATTAGTAAAATTCAATACTAAAAGATGGGGTTGGTTCAGTAGATGTTTTATGATTCATTATGAATAACATTTTATTCTAATTAACACCCCTTTCTTCTATGCACGGTATGCATAAAAGTATACAAAACAAATGAAGTATATCACAGGAAAATGAATTTTTTCATAAGAGACGGCAACAGAAAATACCCATTGAGTAATCTTATGTGCCAAAAGCCACTTAGCATAGTGTTACTTTGATTCATTTGATGGAATGTTGGTTGTTCTCACTAACAAGGAGGGGCTGGTGGGGAATGTGAAGCTCAATGGCAACGTGGGCTGCAGTGACCATGAAATGGTGGAGTTCAAGATCCTTAGGGCAGCGAGGAGGGCACACAACAAGCTTGCTACCCTGGACTTCAGGAGAGCAGACTTTGGCCTCTTCAGGGATCCACTTAGCAGAGTAGCACGAGATGAATCCCTGGAGGAGGGGCCCAAGAAACATGGGTGATACTCAAGGATCACCTCTTCCAAGCGCAGGGGTGATGCATCCTGACAAAGAGAAAGTCAGGTAAGAACACCGGGAGGCCTGCAGGGATGAACAAGAAGCTCCTGGACAATCTCAAACACAAAAAGGGAGCCTAGAGGGTGGAAGCAAGGACAGATAGCCTGGGAGGAATATGGAGAAACTGGCTGAGCAGCCAGGGATCAGGTTAGGAAGGCCAAAGCCCTGAGAGAATTCAATCTGGCCAGGGACATCAAGGGCAACAAGAAAAGCTTCTATAGGTACATCAGTGAAAAAAGGAATACCAGGGAAAATGTGGGCCCTCTCTGGAAGGAAATGGGAGACCTGGTTATCCGGGATATGGAGAAGGCTGAGGTACTCAATGACTTTTTTGCCTCAGTCTTCACCAACAAGTGCTCCGGCCCCAGCGCCCAAGACACAAAAGGCAAAGGCAGGGACTGGGAGAATGAAGAACCACCCTCTGTAGGGGAAGATCAGGGTCGAGACCATCTAAGGAACCTGAAGCTGCACAAGTCCATGGGACCTGAGGAGATGCATCTGCAGGTCCTGAGGGAACTGACAGATGAAGTGTCTAAGCAACTATCCATCATATTTGAGAAGTTGTGGCAGTCCAGTGAAGTTCCCGTCAGCTGGAAAAGGGGAAACGTAACCCCCATCTTTAAAAAGGTAAAAAAAGAAGACCTGGGGAACTACAGGCCAGTCAGTCTCACCTCTGTGTCGAGCAAGACCATGGAGTGGATCCCCCTGGAAACTATGCTAGGGCATGTGGAAATAAGGAGGTGATTGGTGACAGTCAACATGGCTTCACTAAGGTCAAATCCTGCCTGGCAAATCTGGTGGCCTTCTACGGCAGGGTTACAGCATTTGTGGTTAAGGAAAGAGCAACTGATGTCATGTACCTGGACTTGTGCAAAGCATGTGACACTGTTGCACATGACATCCTTGTCTCTAAATTGAAGGGACGTGGATTTGATGGATGGACCACTCAGGGGAGAAGGAATTGGCTGGGTGGTTGCACTCAAGGAGTTGCGGTCAACGGCTCAATGTCCGAGTGGAGAGCAGTGACGAGTGGTGTTCCTCAGGGGTTGGTGTTGAGACCGGCGCTGTATAACATCTTTGTTGGTGACATGGACAGTGGGATCGATTGCACCCTCAGCAAGTTTGCTGATGACACCGAGCTGTGTGGTGCAGTTGACACGCTGGAAGGAAGGGATGTGCCATCCAGAGGGACCTGGACAGGCTGGAGAGGTGGGACCGTGCAAACCTCATGGAGTTCAACAAGGCCAAGGGCAAGGTCCTGCCCATGGGTCAGGGCAATGCCAAGCACAAATACAGGCTGGGCGATGAGTAGATTGAGAGCAGCCCTGCGGAGAAGGACTTGGGGGTATTAGTGGATGGAAAACTGACTATAAGCCAGAAATGTGCACTTGTAGCCCAGAAAGCCAACCGTGTCCTGGGCTGCATCAAGAGAAGTGTGGCCAGCAGGTCGAGGGAGGGGATTCTCCCCCTCTATTCTGCTCTCGTGAGACCCCACCTGCAGTGCTGTGTCCAGCTCTGGGGCCCCCAACAGAAGAAGGACATGGACCTGCTCAAGTGGGTCCAGAGGAGGCCACAAGGATGCTCAGGGGGCTGGAGCACCTCCCCTGTGAGGACAAGCTGAGAGAGTTGGGGGTGTTCAGCCTGGAGAAGAGAAGGCTCCAGGGAGACCTTATAGCAGCCTTCCAGTACTTCAAAGGGGGCTACAGGAAAGATGGGGGAAGAACTCTCTATAAGGGAGTGTAGTGATAGGACGAGGGATAACGGTGTTAAATTGAAAGAAGGTAGATTCATGTTACATCTAAGGAGGAAATTCTTCACTGTGAGGGTGGTGAGACACTGGCACAGGTTTCCCAGAGAAGCTGTGGCTGCCCCCTCCCTGGAAGGGTTCAAGGCCAGGTTGGACGGGGCTTTGAGCAACCTGGGCTAGTGGAAGGTGTCCCTGCCCACGGCAGGGGGCTGGAACTAGATGATCTTTAAAAGGTCCCTTCCAACCCAAACCATTCTATGATTCTATAATGTGAAATTTAAAATTACCAGCATATTATCAGCAATTACCTGATATAATCTGAACACCTTAGATGTTTAGTTCATTTTAAGTAAGAGCCATAATTCTGTATTGCTTCATGTCTGCAAAGTGCCACTATATTTAAATAATAGTAATAAAGCCAGTTATTAAATATAATTTAAATGAAGTTTTCTGTTTTGAGTGTAATAACAGATGAAATTAATCCTTTTTCTGCTCTTATTTGTTTCATATACACATACTTTTGCATAGTTATCTTTAAGTTTCAATGTCTTCAGAAAACAAAAATGAACTACGTATTTAGCTCGATTAATGCAATAAGAAGAAAATGATACATCTGTAATAATAATGTTTATATTTCTATACTGCTTTAGAATTTCAATAGATTCCTACTTTACCACAACAAGAAGCCTTCTAAATCTTTGAGTCATTTAATTTTATGCATTCTTTTGGTATTTCATTTGGGAGTTACAAAGTGTGAAATATGCACCTTGATGAGAAAGCAATTACCTAGCACACCTGTTGTTTGTACATACTGTATTTAAGTAGGGCTTGCAGTGCCTATTATTTTATTCCACTGTGAAATCCAAAATGGGGAGGCCTTAAAATTTGACCTGATGACATGAACTTGCACTTTTATATGTAACACATGGCTTGTACTTACCACATCACATGCTATGATAACATTAGAACAAATCCATGCTAATTTTTGCTATCAGAATGTCAGTGAGAAAGATTTTTCCACTTAGAAAGGAAACCTGAATGACTCTTGACTTAAATACACCAAATATATTAAAAAAAAAAATTGTAAACTTCAAAGCTAGAAACATACCAGACAAAAAAATTGATCTGTTGGTCACACTAAACATAAACACATAAGTAATTCATAGAGTTTTCATGAAGTTCACAATCTAGAAAAAAGGCTGCTTCTAACCAGTCTCCATACTTACACGTGACCATTTATGCAGGGATTTACATGGTAAGTTGCTAATACATCCTGCTAATATGTTCAGCAAACAGAGCAGGCTGAAATAGCTTCCAACAGGTTAAGCTTTGTTATACATTAAATATAACTGCATGGAATAAAAAAATAATACCTTTTTAATGCTTATTAGAAGTTTTAAGCACAGGGCAAGTTTGGAAAGCAATATAGCAATACCATTTTGTATTGTGGAACTCCTTCCTTTTTTCTTAAAATTACTCCCATACTGAATGTACACAGTAATAGGAAAAACCATGAAAAACATTCTTGTACTTAATGAGTCTGCCCACATACTTGCTTAGGGTTTCAAATACCATATTGGATTCCTGCCATCATGTGTATCATCACTGGTAATAAAAATCTATGCATAAAATAAAGAGAAATCTGTGGTTCACGCAGTGTCAGTTGCATATTTTATTTTGTCTAAAAAATAGGCAGTAAAATCTTACTTTTATTGTTAAGGCCTGTCACATCAGTACAGCCCCACAGTTTTCTTGACAGGTGCTTACTCTGAAAAACTGTCTTTGCTCTTCAGAACAATGCCTATATATTTCTTCAAAACTTAAGAAATATTGCTCTCCTCAGTCAAAATCATTCATAAATACTTCACCAAAGATCACTTGTGGCTTTCCTAAAGATTATTTGCTAATTTGATTTACTGTTTTTGGTATCGCTTTAGCAATTTATTATCATTAAGATAATGGAAAAAGCTCATTTTTAGATCTGATATCTGAAAATTATATATTTAAAACTGTATCACAAAATGTCATGTTTGTGTAGATACAGAAAGCCTTTCAGTCCTTTTCTTTGGAACCTTTCAAGACTAGTTAAAGTACTTGGACATAAGAAATTCTAGCAGTTGGGGGTAACTTTCTCTGAAAAACATTATTATTCTCATCAGAACTACATGCCTAGTGAGCTACTTCATATTTTCTTTTTGTTTGAGAGCAAACTGGTAAGAATTCAAGTGCTGAAATAAGGAACACAGTCTGACAAGAAGGGAGATCACCAAAACACAAATTACAGATGGAGCAGACCTATTAGGTCAGTTGATTTAACTCCCTCATAATAAATTACTGTTCTCCACTGAACCTCTAGCTGTGCTTTGTTTGCTTTAGTTTTAAGTGTTGTGAAGAATACTGCCCTACCTCTCCTCTCATACATCATGCCACAGTCCAAAACAAAAATATTCTTTTATCAGCCTGAATTAGATTTAGATCCAGTAAATAATTTCGGCAAATGTTTTATTTTAAGAATGGAAGTTTTATAGTTTCTCTATTCAGAAAAGAGCACATCAGGATTTCACTGTGTTACAGACTGGTCTTCCTGAAGGACAAGAAAAGCCACCTCAGCCATTTCACTGACAGAATCTCACAAAGCTTCTTGGAGGTCTACACACTGTGGCCATGATTTACATATGTACAAGCATAAGTCCCTGTGACTAGAGATGGCCTGTAGAAAGCCACTGCTGCGGATGACATCCAGTGATTCTCAGTGCTCTGCCAAACTTCTGCTTATCTCAAAGCCTCCTTCCAGAGCCTAATTCTTTCAGGTATTATGCTGCTGCTGTTCATTTAAAACTAGAAGTCATATGGCTTAGGGAGGTAAGATGGAGTTTCTTCAGAGGGGGAGGTTTCCTTCCCTAATCACTGACTTTGGTCACCCATTCTCTAACCAGTAGGCTCTCATAAATACTTCATTTCTGTAACGTTTCTTCAGCATACATTTGGAGCTGCAAACAGGGCAAGTGAGAAATATGGTTTATAATGTATTATTACATGTTGATGATTTAAGCTGAGATGAAATACAGAGATTCGAAGCTTTGTATTTCTGTCTTCTCTGATGTTACTGGTGAGTGAGGACATGACAGAAATAGAAAGTAGGTACCAGTTTACTGAGATAATTGAAGACTGGAAATAATGACATCAGCATCCTCACATAAAGAAATGTTCCATTAATTTGTTCTTGAAAGTCTCAAAAAACTTTGAGTGTTCCCTCCTAGATCACTATCTTGATTCTTGATACACAGAAGCATCCTCATAATATCTCACTGCTATAAGACTGGATGCTCTTTCTTGGGACAAGGTCTTTGTGACAGTAATTGTGCACCTTTGGTAGCCCTGATCTGGAGAAAGCACTCCAGCTGGGTTATGGCCTGAAATCTTTGGAGAACTGCAAATGGTGTCAAAACCACCACCTTACTTCTTAGTAGGTGCTCTACTGGCAATGTAATTCTCGGATAAAGTTTAATGTACTAGTTTAAACTTAATATACCTCAAACATACTTTAAATTTATGTGATTACCCTTTTGTCTGTTGATATAGCCCTTGAGATTGTCGTAACTTTTAAGCAGTTTTCCACTACTGCTGAATTAGCAGATTAGCAATTAGCAGATCTGAAATTAATTTCTCCTTCAAGCCACCAGTCCTGATTCCTGTGTAAGTAAATATCACTACAGATACTGTGACACCTGATTTATATTTATATGTTTACTTAGAAGAAAAGGACAGAATTTGTTCTGGAGCTGGAATTTTTCAGAAGATTTGCAGATAAATTCCCTGGCAATCTGAGAGATACAAAGGAGCAAATGTGAAGCAAGAAAATAAGCAGGTCAACTGCAGAAGTTTCAAAACTTCAAACACAATTTGCCGATCTTGGTGTCAAGTCTGCCTGCTTTCTGAAGAGCCTGGAGGCACAAGGCAAGGACTAGTAGCTGGCTTCTGTGAGATCAGAATTATACTGCTGCTCAGCATATAAGGATGCAGTTATTTACATATACTTTGGACTGCTGACAAGCTGTTTTTTAACAGTGTGTGATGATCTTTAGCTTTAATTTCAAACCCTCAAATACCTACTTTCTAAAACACTTAAATATTTCATACATCTGATTGCTGTAAAGCAATGCAACTTCACTTTTAACCTTCTGCATTCAGACATCATCTTGTCTAACGATGTCTGAACCAGAGGTCAGACTCTGAGGGCAGATATTCCATCTCCTTTTGTCAGGTGTTAGGGCAATTAATTGCCCTCTTTTTCTTCTCATATATAATAATGTCGCTGGTGCAATTTACCCCTTCCTGCTAAGTTGTACAACTGTTTCCATCTAAGTATGTACAGCTACACTCTATCTCATATGTCAGGGCACAGTTGTCAGGTTATTAAAAGAGCTAATATCAATGCAGTTATAACAAAGTAGTTATTATTTAAATTGACCTTCTGAGAATTCAGCAGACTCTGCTGTAGCATTCTAGACAAAATTTTAGACATAAAATTAAACAGTGTGGATGGTCCATGAGTAATAAATGAAACTAATTCTAGCCAGAGAAACACAAGGAGAAAATAGATGCTTCAAGAGCCCTTCCTGCTTTGTTCTGGGCTTGATAAAGTAGAATTTTTATGATGGAAATAAAATGGCAATGAAAATATAGTTCAGGATCAGAGATGTTGTAAATCTTATGATTAGAAATATTATTTTATACTTTCCCAAGTATGAAAATTTTATTACTTATTTAATCAAATAAATCAACTCAATAAATGTTGCTACTTGCCCCTTTTTAACAACTTTCCCTGCATGCTTTATAAAAAAAATGTGACAGCAAATTTCTGGGTGAAAAGTGAAAGGAAGATTTCAATCCACTGGAACAATTCAGCTAACAAACATGGCATTTATGCAAACAGAGATACATAATATAAACTAATTATGGTGATATCTATCAGAAGGCAAACCCTGATCCCTGTTATCCTCAGTAACTTTATAGAAGTCATCATTGTTGTAAAAGAAGCATATGTAATATCAGAATCAGGTTCAATGTCATTAGTTACATTTTCAAGTACGAGTGGAAAAAGAGGGCTAACTAGAAGAAAAAGGTATGTGAGAAGATCTGTGTCTCAAGACTGAGCAGTCTATACCAAATAAAGTCCAAACAAGTCTGTGAGACAGCATAGCTAAGAAGTGTAAAAACACTGTAATTTAGTGATTTTAGTACTTTAAAGTTTTTCTGAAGAAAACATTGTGTCATTTAGAAAAAATAAGGCAAAGATAGAAATATAGAGATATTGACATTTACATTTAAAAATATTTCATAGATGCTATACATGGCCATGGGCAAAGCAGAAGTGCTAGTTTCATCTAAGACTTCTTATTCATACTCTTGTATCCTCTTTATATTTGTCTTATCCCTTCAGCAACCTTTTGTATATCACCTCCACAGAATTTGCTCTTCACTTCCAATCAGTTTTGCTCTACTCAATTTTAAATCTTATTCTGTCTATTATTCCCAACTATTTCTCCCACTTGCAGATGAAACACAAGGTGGCTTACTAAAATGGAGTTCCTGGTTTTCTTTCCCAAACCCCTCTTGCTATGACAGGCAGAATTTAATCTCTTTTTAGCAATCACATTAACTGAGGAAAATGAAGGTTGTTTGGGCAGAAGCTAGTCTTCTGTGCTAGGTTTTAACCAAAACTATTGCTCATCCTCAGATGATGCTGAGACAGAAACACTTTTCCAAGGCTTTGTCATTTTAAGAAAGTTGTTTCAGAGAGAAGATTGCCTGAATAAAATTTTTTTTTTTTTTTTTTAAAAGGTGATCAGGCTCCTCCTTATTTATCTATCCTAATACTGGTTCTGTAAATCACACACTTCAGCTAGAAAGAATGTCCCCAGAAAGATAGGGTAGCTCTTAAAATCGTCTACAATATCAAAGAGGTGACAAAAAAAAAAAAAGCCTGAGTTATCTCTTTCTCGTCCTTACATTTTGCATCAGAGAGTGCATTACTTAATCTTCTCATGACAGGAGTGACATATCCTCTGTGTCACTCCCTACAAGCAGTAAGCACACAGAAATTTCTAGTAGCAAAGAACTTACATGGAAATATACACAATCACATGTCTCAATAAAACACACACATTTCTTTTAAAATATTATTAGGCCCTTCAATTTCATAATGACTTACATTTCTCGTAAATGCATGAAAGTATAATACTTTTAATAATACTTTTATAGTGAAGGTTTCTTGAAGCAGTCATGAAAACCTTACCACATGATTTTTTTTTAAATTGGTAGAAATCAGGGTTTTTTTGAACTGTGTGAGAAGCATGAGGAAAAACAACACAGTGCAATCAGTACGGTATACAGGCCATTACTCTGCAGTCAAATTCAAACTACTTGTATCAATCTTTTCACTGAAAAAGATGTGAATGATCTGATTTCTAAGAAGGCACATGAATCACGTATTATTTGCTTGAAATCAAATATACAAAAAACTTAGGGTAATGGTTAATTTTTTAAAAAAATATTCTAAAAGAAATCTATATTTCTGTTGAAATCTGAGATGTCAAGAATGTTTATGGTTTAAAAATAAACTTTCTCTTTAATACAATAGTCTTCTAACACCAATCACAGAATAATTTGATGGTAATATACAACCAAATCACAGAAGCTGATATGCAGAAAGAGTAACTAGTATTATTTATTTTTAGCTTATACCCTCTTCTGCATCATTCTTCAAAATGTATAGTTGTACAGAGTGTGAATACTCCTAGGATGAGATCAGCATTACATAAATGGAACTGTATTGTGTCAGACAGTACAGGAAAGTTGAAACGAACACCATGCGCCCCCTGCCCCTCCCCACTTAGCAGTATTTGCCGAATCACTTTGATTAGGGTGATATTTTAACAGGCATGTCCTTAAACACATATTTAGTACTCTTCTGTAGAGTGACAGATTTAAACAAATATTTAGCTACTGCTCTAAATCTGGGATGTATGTATTTCCAAGAAGACATAATCCAAACTGTGCTTCAATTCTATGCAGGCACAACAGTATTTGCTTAATTTCAGTCCTAAGGAAACAAACAGCCTTCTTCAGATTTTACATGTCAGACTGCAATATCACAGACTACACACTATTTATTCAAGTCTGGAGTACACTTAGAGGATAAATACACTTCTGGATATATATATAAATACACATATTTACTGGGTCTTTTTTGTTGGTAAAAAAAGACATATGAAGTGTTTTAACAGAAGTTCTTCATTTTCTGATGTACACTGCAACTTGTTGTCTGGTTTTTTTCCCCAGGGGTGTAAAATAAATTTGTTGATAGCAAGAGTAGGGACATAACAGCAAATTTTGCTGCTGTCTGGGAGACCTGGACATTGTGAATGTTCCTAATTTTCTTTCTTTCTCAGCCAGTAAAGACCAAGCAAGTGAAAAGGGGGCTGGGGGTGGGGGTGGTGGTGGGGTGGGAAATCTATACACATTAGTTCCTGCCAAACTGTGCAGGAACAATGATGTGAAATAGTTTGAATCCCTCAGGAAAACGTGACAGATCATTTGGTTCTTTCTTCCACTTGATGCAGGTTCATCTCTTTCAACTTCTTTCACAGCAGTGACACAATCTAGTTTCAAGGAAAGCATTGATTCCACTTTCCAGATGCTATCTAACACTTCTACATTTCCAGAATAACCTGGCTTTATTGTTGCCACACAAGGAATTGGTAAAAAGAGCCATAACTGTAATAAAGAATGTGCAACGTATGACTTCTGTGCAGTCTAACCCAATACTAACATAGAGTCGAGTCAGACACTTTGGAAACAGAAAGAAAGAAAAAGAAAGAAGAAAAGGAAAGAAGGAAGGAAAGGAAGGAGAGGAAGGAGAGGAAGGAAAGGAAGGAAAGAGACCCCAAACCAGGAAAAAGGAGCAGGTGATGTGACTGTCAAAAGCAGGACAAGTGAGCAATAAAGGTCCATGCTGTGGTGGATGTGTCAGAAACTCTGCATGGATAAAGAGAAATCAGTCTTACACAGGAGTCTGTGAAGGATGAACAAACAGGGAAGTAAGCAAGGGGCAAGAGGGAAGAAATCAGAAGAGAGAGGGTCCTTACCTAGCACTACCTAAATCAACACAAAATCAAGAGACAGAACAAGAACCTGAGGATAACGCAAGAATGCAGATCCCTGTGATGGTGACCTGCCACCACTCTGCCTGTGCTTGAGCTTCACAGTAAATAAATACCACTATTTGCCCTCACCATGGGGATTCCCTTGCCTTTAAGCACCAGTTGATGAGCAGCCCTCCATAAAAACTGAATTTTTCCTCCATAAACAGCCCAAGCTGATGAGAGTTAGCAGCCCTCAGCTGTTCAGCAACAGTGCAAGGGCCAGAGATACAGATGCACAGCATCAGAGGATTTAAATAAGATATTCATTTAATACCACTAACCTAGCTGACATGAACCAAATTTCTCCTCCAAAATGAATAAATGTTTCTCTAATAAGAAATAACATATATTGCTAAAGCCAGAATTTGCCCTATTGTTAGAAACCTGTGAAGTTTTAATTAGTCCTCATTTACTGTTCTCCTAGCTCACGGTCAGATTTGTTGGAACTTCTGCAAAGCAATTCTACTTCTACAAAAGCATGACAAAGAGATGGATTCATTCACAATAATGGACTGTGCCAAATGAAAAGGGATACTGAAACATCTCTTATTATTCCAGAACTGTAAAGGAGTAGGAGATGGGTCAGCTGGTTTCTCAGCTATATCCTCCCATAAAACATTGGAAAAAACAATCACTCTAAGCCTGTGAAGATGTACTTAAGTCCTTGTAACACATATGGCAAAAGTTAAATAAATGGGCTGTCTTCTCACAGGAAATTACACTGTTCACCATCAAGCAGAATGTTAAGGAATCCGAGTTTCTCCCCTGCAGAGGGATAATGAACCCATATAATTCCATTTATCATAGTGAAGAAGCACCTAAAAAAGTAAGTTACTCTGCAGGTGTGTTCCTCTCCCCATATTTGCACATAATATGTAGTCATAGCTCATTGGCATACACTTTCAGTTTCAATGGTATCAGACTATAGAGAACAAATATTCTTCTTATACATTAAATCTATCAACTGCCATTTCACACTTACTGACATCACCTCAAAAAGAAGAAAAATATTTTATAATTATAAGAAGTATAAAGCTCATAGCTTGCTTTCTGCAAAGGCCATTTCCTACCTGAAGAAGGAGGTCAGAAGCTGGTTTGACTTTCTGTTGGAAAAGTACACTTAATGTTCGATTTTGTTGTTCCAAATCAAAAACTCTTGTTTTCAGCTTTATACATTCCTCCCTCAGATCCTGAAGCACAAGGGAAAATAGGAAGATTAGAAAGCAGGTAACAGAAGCACTTAAAAAGCTCTAAGTAATGTCAGATACTAAGAAGGAATACATATACAACTTAAAACAGTACAAATAAGAAAAATGTGCTACTTCATTTTCTCTGGTTGTTTGATCATCACAAGATAACATTAAAAAAATCTTGTAATGAGAAAGAGTAGTTACTTGACACATCTTTTTGGAGTTTTCTGTTAGTATAAAAAGTGTCTTTGCTAGTAATGTGTTTCATTCTGCTGCCAACACAAAGCAGAAAGCAGCAATTAAGATATGAATATTGTAATAAGCATAAGCTAAGGAAGAAGCATAAGCTATACCAAACCAGGAAGAAGTTCAAAGTGGTACTGTGCCTTCAAGGTACTCCTCTGAAGTCTAATACCCTCCTTGCTTTTTCTGGAATGACCAAGTCAGCATTGCAGCATATTGTGGATGGTTTGTATTTTCCCTACTGTAACTTGTCACTGTAGAGCTGGATAGGCCATAGTGAGATGTTGGTGCATCAGACATGTGTGGCAATATGATCCTGCCTGAGATTTCCAACATGAGGTACCAAAAAGCCTTAAAATAGGCCGTTAGAAACAGGTGGAGTGTAAAACCTCTGCATCTTAAGGCACAAGACATTACTGTCAAAACCAAAAGATGCAAGTCTTGTAGCCAAGGCTGAGTCAGGTTCATCATGAACAAACCATTAATGGTTTTCAGATACAGCAAATTATCTATCTATCTATCTATCTATCTATCTATCTATCTATCTATCTATCTATCTATCTTCAATGTAAGACCAGCTTTTCCTGGCCACTTGGAGGAATACAGGTTTCTATCAAAAAGAGGATTTTGGAGAGAGAGCAGAATCTGACACTCAGATTTTCAGCATAATTTGTGCAGTTGTCCATTTTGAGGTGTGAGAGCTTCACAAATCAGGAATAGCAGTCTCCTAATAAAGATTACATAAAAAAATAGTAGCTGCAGCCATATCTAGCTTTCTTTCAAAAAAAAAAAGAGATATCTCCAAAATACTTTCCCATATTCCTCTGAAATTAGGACAGTTGCTGCCCTGTGGTATTGCCTAGCTGATACTACTTTTCCCATATGAAGGTGGAGAAACAGGCCTCTGGATTCCTATTTGCTGTCCTGTCAATACCGTTATCAACATGATGACCTGGCTTTATGAGAAAACAACTCAGAGGAGGAAACTGTAGTTAGATGTAGCCTAAATTCTTGCCTACAGTTGATCTAGCCTCTGCTGTAACCGAAACTGAGGTTGTAAGAGGTGAACACATAATAAAATGAGCTCATCTTGAGACTTTCAGAAAATTATAAACATCATTTTATGCATATAGTATGTATTTGATTTTATGATACTACTGGATGAATGCAGCTATTTTCTCTTGAGAGTTTCTTAATATTTGCTTTGTTCACGTAACATTGCTAGAGCCTTCCAACATGACCCCCCAAAAATCTTGAGTTTGATGTTTTGCAAAGCCCCAAAGCTTTGATTTCTGTCACTGAGACCTCTTATCTCTGGTCTTGCATCAGGCAATCTCTATTAGGAAACTGCAAGCATCAAGACCCATCATTATCTGCCTTTCACTAATAATCAGAGAATTTAAAACAGAGCCTTAGCTGTTACAACAGTGTTTAACATGTCCACACTACTAAGTGCACTGAAAAGGAAAAATTATTCACAGAAACTAACAATGTAGAAAAAAATTAAATCTTAGCAATGCCTCTGCTCAAATCCTTCCTGTCTTACAGTTTTAAAACCATAAGATTTATGTTTCAAACTTTAGACTTTCTGTAAAAAGTGAAATATAAGATAGTAGATTACCCACCCAGATGCTATAAACCATGCCAATGGTAATACCACACATAACCCAGAGGAGAAATGAGGCACATAAAGGTAGCAGTATTCTGGTAAAATAAAGTCTGAGTTTAGGAAGTTGAAGTCCTAAAATTACCAATTAATACAACTACCAAATATCTGAAGCATGTAATTCCTCTCCTGTGGGGAAAATGGCCAGCTATTAAGACTGTAATCTCCAAAATTTCTAAGGTATTCCTACAGTCTCACTATAGCAATATCTTAGCATCTCTCTATTCTTACTTTTTCTCTTCAGCATCAGATTCACTCTTCTCCACAATGGGATGCAATGCCCTCATTAGAGGTTCCAGAAATACGCTGCTCTTTCTCTGAAGATGCTTCTTCTGTTTTAACACTTAATTAACTTATTTTTTATTTCATTGACAAAAACAAAGAAGAAATCACTTTCATACAGAACCCAGAGTAAAAAAGTATTCTCCTGAATACACTCCTGTGGAGGAGGCTAATATGCGAAGAGCAGATACACAGACAACAAAACAATTTCATTAAGTGGTGTAACTCAAATTTCAAAATGCTGATCCAGATCTATCATGGGAAAAAAAAAGAAAAATTCTAGTTCCCAGCACTCCTATCATCTCATGTGATATGAGAAGTCTTTGGGTGGAAGGAGAAAGAATGGATGCTTACAGTAAGTATCAGAGCATACAGGTTTGTCTCAAATAATTTTGTTGTTTTTCTGACTTCTTAAATTTCCCAGAGGTAAAATTTTCTATTAGCAAGTTGTAGAAAATCCATATAATTTTGCTACATAGAATTGTGAGATTTTGCTGTGTGGCTAATTCAGCACAGATCTCAATTTAATATAGTTTCTCCATAGTCACAGTAAAAAAAAAGCCACTCGTATTAGAGAAATTCTATATGTATTGTAACAAATTATATACTTGAAAAGTGCACATTTAAGACTGTAATTCCATTTCAAGGTTTCAGTGACATTGATAAATCACTCAAGCTTTGCTCACTCAATTTGTGTCACCAGAATCTCTCGGTGGAATCACAGTCTTTTCAACATACTGGCAAGTACACAGTGCTTTATTCGTTACATTACAGCATGTACTTAATTTAAACAAAAATTAGTCCTTGAGGGACAATTTCAAATTCACAGCAAAGCCTACGCAGTGTGCGTTACTGTACAAAATCACTCTTCTCCATTTTCTGAAAGCTCTCAGCTTTTCTTCATGTCTCACTATGCCCCAGAGGTGTGTTATCTCACTGTGGCATGACTGGCTCTGTCTTACTGCTTAGCTGCACGATGGTAGATTTATCTGTTTACTAGTTACTATTTGGATTCCAATATCTACCTATTTGGGACTGGTGTGAGGAGTCCAATTTCCTCTTTATTGTATGCTATTGTGTTTCTGTCTTTTCTTATAAAAGGACTTGTATGAATGGTGTCAGGAGCACTGTAACAGTTAATATTCATTAACATTTAGAAGAGTACCCTCATTCCTCTTTCTATGGATATTAAATTAGCTGTTATTATGCAGTAATAGGTAAGCAGCTGTTAAATCCCATCAATACTAAGTAAATCACTTTATTAAATGTATTCAAATCTGTTTTTATTGTATCCATATGAACTCCTTGGCTCCTATGGGTTTGGGAGGATTCATTATTGAGAAAGTATGCAGTCATCAAAATGTCTGACACCTTTGCAAAGGGACTCAGGAAGCTCCTCTCTTCATTTGGGAAACAACCATAGTATTCCCAAACTAGAGATTAATATACTGAGATTAAACCTCTGGTAAATATTTAATCACATATGGTATTATATTACAAAATGTGCATGAGTTTTTTGTGTATATTAATATGAGAAAATGCCTCCATTTCCATTTGAGCTGTATTGAAACACAGATTTGGGATTTTTTTAAAAATAGCTGAAGTTATGTTTCTAAAGGGTGTTACAGCAATAGCTCTGCAGATTGCAGTGCTCTGATGAGACACAGACCATACAGCATATGTGTACACAGAGTACAGGAAGAGTAATACAGCACAGATAGCAACAGTGCAAGCTTCCCCATATGTTGTGGTTTGCAAAAATCACCTCCAAGCTACAATACTTCCAATTGCTGTAAGGCAATATCCCTGTTCTAGAGTAAAAGGATTTGCTGTGCATCAAAAAACCAGGATTGAACAATGATTCTTTCAACCCTAACCTGTGGTATCAGCTGTGTGGCTGTTTTGTGGCCACAGCTGTCGGGTGAAGGGATTTAGGGAATGATATTACTTCTGGATTCCTGATGTGAGCTTGGGCCACAGGAATGCGTCATCTATATAACAGGCAACTGCACCCTCCGGAGTCTTGCATCACTCACCTACAGGTCACCTGGACATCTCTGTCTTCAGGGCAGGATACCTAAGAGCAGACTTAATGGGGTCAGAACATCTCCCTGCGCATCTTCTAATCTAACCAGAATGTCATAAAATTGATTCACAAAAAATCTGCTCAGTAAGGAGCCGAGAAGGGTATCCAGACTTCTCCCTGATGTGCAGATGGCCAAACACAACATTCCGCACTTATTTACCACTCACTTAGGCGCAGATGGTTATGGATGCGGATGTTTGTCTACCCTGCTGCCAGGGCACAATCCCCACTTTTAGGAGTTTAGTTGGCAGTGTTCAATGTCATCTTGTTCATGTCTGAGCCACGCAGCAGCCACCTTGCAGCTACACCTGCACCCAACGTCCTTGATCCTGAGCTGTGTCAGGACCCCCTGGCTTCACTTGGACCTGCCTCCTCCCCATGGACTTGCCCAGCAAACGCAGGACTGAGGCTGACCCTGATCACTGCCTCCAGACCTGACCCTGACATTTGGTGCTCAGCACCCTGCCTGTCCCCCTTGGTCCCTGCTCACCCCCTTTTTGGGGGGCATTCTGAATGACGTTCTGCTGTTCTGAATGATGTCCATAATAGAGGCTTTGGAGGCAGTCCTCAAAATCTATTCCAATACTTCACTATATTTGCATCTAGAAAGCTTTTGGGCATGTGGCAGAGGTTTTTGATTATCTTAACGTGGTGTTTCTTGCTGCACTTTAAGAACATTATTTCTTCTCCTGTCATTCAGTGTAGACAAAACAGTTTATATTCTTTGCACTATCTGCACTAAAAGACTGTATTTATGTCTCTTTCAGACTCCTCTTTTTAAAGCTAAATGATCCAAAGCATTTTAATAATGCCACATTCATCAAGTGGTCTAGACCTCACAAAGGATCATTTCATGAATATTGAAGGGTTCATAGCTTATTATTATAGATTTCATATTTTTCTTGTCTTTTCTCCCAACATACTCAACAAAATAACATCATGGAGTCATGTTCAACTAAAAGACCACTTTTTTGTAGAAATGGCCTACTAGTTATTCCCTATGTTCTCCGGGCAGCTGATTATTTCATAGAATAACAGAATCATAGAATGGTTTGGGTTGGAAGGAACCTTAAAGATCATCCAGTCCCAACCCCACTGCCATGGGCAGGGACACCTTCCACTAGACCAGGTTGCTCAAAGCCCCGTCCAACCTGGCCTTGAACCCTTCCAGGGAGGGGGCAGCCACAGCTTCTCTGGGAAACCTGTGCCAGTGTCTCACCACCCTCAGTGAAGAACATCTTCCTTAGATCTAATCTAAATGTACCCACTTTCAGTTTAAAAACATTATCTCTCGTCCTATCCCTACACCCTCTGATGATAAAGAGTTCTTCCCCTACCTTCCCTGTGGCTCCCTTGAAGTACTGGAAGGCCGCTATAAGGTCTCCCTGGAGCCTTCTCTTCTCCAGGCTGAACACCCCCAACTCTCTCACCCTGTCCTCACAGGGAAGGTGCTCCAGCCCCCTGAGCATCCTTGTGGCCTCCTCTGGACCTGCTCGAGCAGGTCCATGTCCTTCTTCTGTTGGGGGCTCCAGAGCTGGACACAGCACTGCAGGGGGGGTCTCACAAGAGCGGAGTAGAGGGGGAGAATCCCCTCTCTCGACTTGCTGACCACACTTCTCCTGATGCAGCTCAGGATATGGTTGGTTTTCTGGGCTACAAGTGCACATTGCTGGCTCACAGTCAGTTCTCCATCCACTAATACCCCCAAGTCCTTCTCCGCAGGGCTGCTCTCAATCTACTCATCGCCCAGCCTGGATTTGTGCTTGGCATTGCCCTGACCCATGGGCAGGACCTTGCCCTTGGCCTTGTTGAACTCCATGAGGTTTGCACGGTCCCACCTCTCCAGCCTGTCCAGGTCCCTCTGGATGGCACATCCCTTCCTTCCAGCGTGTCAACTGCACCACACAGCTCGGTGTCATCAGCAAACTTGCTGAGGGTGCAATCGATCCCACTGTCCATGTCACCAACAAAGATGTTATACAGCGCCGGTCTCAACACCAACCCCTGAGGAACACCACTCATCACTGCTCTCCACTTGGACATCAAGGTGTCAACCACAACTCCTTGAGTGCAACCATCCAGCCAATTCCTTCTCCCCTGAGTGGTCCATCCATCAAATCCACGTCCCTTCAATTTAGAGACAAGGATGTCATGTGCAACAGTGTCACATGCTTTGCACAAGTCCAGGTACATGACATCAGTTGCTCTTTCCTTAACCACAAATGCTGTAATCCTGCCGTAGAAGGCCACCAGATTTGCCAGGCAGGATTTGACCTTAGTGAAGCCATGTTGGCTGTCACCAATCACCTCCTTATTTCCACATGCCCTAGCATAGTTTCCAGGGGGATCCACTCCATGGTCTTGCTCGGCACAGAGGTGAGACTGACTGGCCTGTAGTTCCCCAGGTCTTCTTTTTTCACCTTTTTAAAGATGGGGGTTACGTTTCCCCTTTTCCAGCTGATGGGAACTTCACTGGACTCCCACAACTTCTCAAATATGATGGATAGTGGCTTAGACACTTCAATCGCCACTTCCCTCAGGACCCACGGATGCAAATCCTCAGATCCCATGGACTTGTGCAGCTTCAGGTTCCTTAGATGGTCTCGACCCTGATCTTCCCCTACAGAGGGTGGTTCTTCATTCTCCCAGTCCCTGCCTTTGCATTCTGTGATTCGGGTGGTGTGGTTTGAATCTTTGCTGGTGAAGACTGAGGCAAAAAAGTCATTGAGTACCTCAGCCTTCTCCATATCACGGGTAACCAGGTCTCCCATTTCCTTCCAGAGAGGGCCCACATTTTCCCTAGTCTTCCTTTTATCACTGATGTACCTATAGAAGCTTTTCTTGTTGCCCTTGACATCTCTGGGTAGAGGCTTTTAGAAGGCTTTAGCCTTCCTAACCCGAGCCCTGGCTGCTCAGACAGTTTCTCCATATTCCTCCCAGGCTATCTGTCCTTGCTTCCACCCTCTCTAGGCTCCCTTTTTGTGTTTGAGATTGTCCAGGTGCTCCTTGTAGGTGCTCCTTGTTCATCCCTGCAGGCCTCATGGCGTTCTTACCTGACTTTCTCTTTGTCAGGATGCATCACCCCTGCGCTTGGAAGAGGTGATCCTTGAGTATCACCCAGCTTTCTTGGGCCCCTCCTCCAGGGATTCATCTCGTGCTACTCTGCTAAGTGGATCCCTGAAGAGGCCAAAGTCTGCTTTCCTGAAGTCCAGGGTAGCGAGCTTGCTGTGCACCCTTCTCGCTGCCCTAAGGATCCTGAACTCCACCATTTCATGGTCACTGCAGCCCACGTTGCCATTGAGCTTCACATTCTCCACCAGCCACTCCTTGTTGGTGAGAACAAGGTCCAGCAGAGCACCTCTCCTCGTTGGCTCATGTATTACCTTGCTTTCCTCACTGTTTAATTTCATCTTACTGTTTTTCCAGATCATTTCTTCATTTCAGCAAAGTAATTTCTAATTTTACTCCTCCCACTAGGTTCTATTTGAAACAACCATACTTCATATCCAACCATTTGGATTGTGAACGGTAATTGCAGACGTGACTTGATCCAGAACAGACCTTTATAGATGCCATAGTGAATCTTTTCATTCTGCCAGGTTTGCCATCACCCTACAAGAATTTTGCCTCTGTAGTACTTCCCTTGCTTACCCAGGAGAATGGAGCAGGAGGGCATCAAAAGAGTTTTTAAGACAAAATACGAATTCTCTACTGTTGGTCCCCAGCCCACAAGCAGAGTAGTTGAATCCCCAGGCTACACACAGAGCCTTCTCTTTTACTCAGGGAAGCACAGGCCCACACCAGGAAGTCTCTCCTTCCACTGACTGTGAATGAGCATGCCAGCTATTGACACACACTGTAATTTATCTGTTTTATGTTCCACAGGAATGGACTGTGGGAGTCACATAACTTGTTATGGATAAGGAGTGGAAATATCACCATCTGGAGGAAGGATTTTCAGATGCTATTTGCTCAATATAGGTAAACAATGAAAACTGGATATGGGTCCAATATGATCAAGCCTTAAAGATGTACAGTCTCCTTGATTTTTATTCACTTGGACTACAAAATACTTGACTTTAGGCCTGACATGCAGCAGCCTTGGTAATTAAACGTGTGAATATCATTTAAAAAATGTATACTATGTAAGAATATATATCCCTCAAATGAACAATGAACATCTGCAAGCTGCAAGTTATACCACAATACCAAAACCACAACTTACCTTTTGAGTAAGTAGAGCCTGAACAACCTGATTAGCTACCTGAAATAAATAAATAGAATAGTTTAAGTATGCTATCATGTGTGTTAATGCATAACAATACCTTCTTTTGTGGCTTTACACTCCACTTTCCATCTACAACCACCACCAATTCTAGTATTTTTATTATTTACTAGTATTTTCATCAGATAATAGTAATAAGAATACATGAAATGCAAGTTAACTACTTCTGTGCTAGTCCTCATTATAAACAAATGTGTATTGCATCAATTGCAGTATAACATGATGGACATTTGGTTAAATTCTGTCATCTCTTCTTTGGACTAAACTTTCACAGTAGCCAGTGTGCATCAGCATGGATTGATTGCATTTACTAGCACTGATTTTTACCAGCCAAGGATGGAATCCTGAATGTTTTCATTAAGTTTAATTGTTTCTTGATTCAATATTGACAAAATGGTACATCTATCATGACAAGCAGAAACCATAAAGTGCCACGGAAAATTAAAGTACCTACTGTCATCAGAGTGTGGTTGGAAGGCATTCACACTACACAGCATAATTGACTTGAATGAGATTACACACCATTGATCAGTAGAACTATATATTCAACAGGGAATTTTTGAAGTTATTTATTTTATACATCCTTTCTAATTTATGTTTACCAGCAGGCATAGGGGCAGGGAATGGGAAGAAGGAGGGACAAAAAAGCAGGACTGCGATAAGATTTTCTGTTGATAATGTCTGACTTCTCTATTACGTTTCTAATGCAATTTAAAACTATATATGCCTATGTTATCACACAATATGTTTGCCTATATTTTTGCTCTTGCATTTAGGCAGAGCATCTAGAGATCTCACTCTGTGCAAAAAGAGACAGTAGTTATGATTTCTGGTTTGGTTTTGGCTTTCAGAAGTTACAGTAAAGCATATGCAAGTATCACCAAATCTTCATTGATTCTTACTCTTGGCAAACCAAAGGAAAAAAACCACACCACTGATGTGAACTGAGCTGCGAGGAAAGAGCTGAAGCTAATTCATTTCTGTAAATAATTCAATTCTGTTAGATCCAAAAGTTACATGTGATTCATACTCTCATAAAATTGCCTAGTATCAATTTTTTTCTCCAAACTGGTCCCTAACTTAGGGCAGCCCATGGAACAATGCTCCTATAAAACAGCTCTATACATGATTTAACAGACGACACAGACTAATATTAGAACAGTAATAACCAACAGAAGTAAATATATTACAGTTTTGAAAAACCATGTGCTTTGCCCTATAGGCTTTCAGGATCTACATCCAACAGTGTTCCTTCTGGCATGTACTTTTAACGTCTGTGTGCTCTACCTGAAAATTGAACAAACCATATCAAATACATTATTTCTTTACTTTCTGACATGGAGTTACTTTACCAAGGAAGAACTAAAAGGTTCTTTGGAGTGTGTACTAGTCACAACACAATAACCTACAAAATTACTCCAATAGCTTTTATATATTGCACAGAGTGTAAATGGCATAATCTTCCAAATGGGAAAAAAATGAACTTGCCAATGCATATGTGACAAATTTTCTAGCTTTGAGCGTATGAAGTTAGGTATCTAAATGAAAGTACCTGCCAGTGAACCATAGCTCCCATAGATCTTAATAAGAGAGATATGTAACTAGTTTTTCTACAAAATGAGGTTATTTTATTCTAGTATCTAGCAACTTGGCAAACTGTGTTGCTATTACCATTCAAAGATTTTCAGGTCTGTATTCTTGGTTTTCAGCAGGAACAGAGGTGGGAAGCCTTCAGTGAAATGTTCTGCAGTTACTAAAACTAATTTAGCAGTCAATAAGCGGAATCATATCCAAACTTCTACATTTCAAATGAGGTTGCCATTCCACTCCTACAGCAGTGCTATGTCCAGACAGAAATAAACTGCTAAGATAGCAGATCTACTTCATTTTTACTTACAGGTATCAAGAGGCACCATGGATATGAATGAACAACATAAGCCAGCACTACAAAACTGGTAGTCATAATTACCAAAAACCGAGCAAACTGAGACCACTGAAGGCAGAGGGACTGACTTCTGAGATGCAGAACATGTGAAATTCCCACTGATACGAGGCAGAACTGTGGCTCAATCCCAGTAAAAAGCAGTCTGTAAAATGACTTGACCTGTGATTCATGCAGTTAATCAAGGTGAGACATGGAATAGAACAGAGATGGTCGGTTCCTTAGTCTGTTATTATGTAGGAGATGACACTGCCTACCTTCACACTGACTGCCTTGCCTTTGAACTTAGGCAAGATCTTTAGGTGAGGTTTCCTTTTGTGGATTGCAATAAAAGAGATAAAAGCTTCACTTTTTCCTTACACAATTATGTTTACATACACTTTATAAAGTGGTCTTAATAGAAAAGGTAAAAAGAATGAATCAAAGAAAAGAGATCCTAGTGTAATAACTATTATACCTTTTACAAATACTAAGATTTTACACAGCTGCCTTTAATGTATGATTTCATATGCACAAAGACATCTCAAGTGTACTAAAATGAAAGCTCTTATATTTTATGGAAATCTTGAAAATAGAAAGCCTTTTCAACTTTGTATTTTTGATTAGCTAATTCTTAAAACATCAGCAAAAATATAATCTAGCCTAAATTGCATAATTTCCTGTATGTAATTATGGTGAAGCTTGACAGAAATCTCAGCTGGTACAGTGTTGTGAATAAACATGACATTACCAATAAACTGACAGCTGAATTCCAGGATAGGAAATTAGGATTAAGCATGTTAACTTCAAACCCCAAAGGTACAAGAAGACAATCCTGGGTTTTGCACTAAATTTTTCAGAGACAGAAAGATACATTTATGGAGTATGTCTGAAATTAAATGTGCTCTTTTCATATTTATTAAGTACTAGAACATTTCAATGACACCTTCTTCCAAATACTGTTCTAAAGTTGTTTATATGTACACTTCAGAGATGAACAATTACTTTAAAAATCAGTGAATATTTATTAAAAATTCATAAAGGACTCACTTCAGCTTGACCCATATTCTTTTCAGATTTCACCTCTATGAACATTTGAGTTTCACTGAATTTTACCACGAAAATAATTACAGAGCATGCATTTTTAAGTCACAGGTGCAAGCATTCATATAATATTAAATGTGGGACATTATATCAATTAAAAGAACTATGTAAAATAATTGATTAAAAAAAAGAAAAATGAGAGAAGATAATGGCAGGCATAGCTTTAAAAACTCAGCTCTGGTATCTTTTTGTCACACACAAACAGAAGAATCACAGTGGTTATTTTTACTTCCTTCATATGCAGCTTAATGGCCACCAACACCTCAGCAGAAAGCACACTGTGCATAGCAAGTGCCCTTATCACATTGCTGTAGAGGCCTGAGGGAACAAGCAGGGACACTATTGGCAGGGTGGCCAGATTAAATGATGCTTGAGTGCCCTGAGCAGAGTTTGCCTGCGCCCAGGGGAGAGAAGCTGCAGTTTGAGGATGCTCAATGAAGAGTGAAAAATGGCAGCATTCTCCCAATAGTTATCAAACAATGCTCCCGACCTTCATTACCTGAAGGGCCTGTCAAGCATCCCAAACATGTGACTAGCCAAAATGGCTAGGTATTAGCTTTGGAGGTAAGCGTTCCTTGTGCACCAGCCCAGGAGAAGTTCAATACACTCATAACTAATTGGACTGCAGAGGCAAAATTAAAATAATGGTTGTAGCAGGCACTCAGATTTTTTGGTGGCAGGCTTAGCTGTCTCAGATTTGGGTGTGATCACAGCCTTGTGTTCTCAGGAACATTTGTGTTCCTTCCTTTAAACCCATCAGGTCTCCCTGGGGCAAAATGGAGCTGCAGCACAGACAGATACATAGTTGTAGTGGATACATCTGCTCCTAAAAATTGCTGAGGAAGTCCTGAAGCCCAAACTAGGGAAGGTCTGAAGAGATTTTCATCTTCAAGAAGTGGGGATGGTGTAAGATGAGTTATGAACAGAGGAAGCACCAGACTTAAAATCTTAAAGGAATGAAACTTTTTTTTTTCATAAAAATATTTACGGAAAGCGTTTTATTTTCTTAAGAACTCCAGTAAGAATCCCTGTTTGGAAATGACTTTGTCACATACAACACATCCTCAGAAGACTCTGGTTGGAAGTGAAGGTTCTCACAATCATTGATTGGGTTATTCACTATCTACATTTATATCTCATCTCCTATTCTCTTTATTGTTACTATAATGAAGCAGGGCGAGAACGTCCAATTTCTTGTGAAGCTCCACCATGGGAATGTGCTCAGGTAGGGGCTAGCCTGGGACTCCTGCAAAACTTGCAATTATTTAATACGTTTTTGTTGCCTGAGTCACTGGCAACAACTTCTTCACCTCAGTGATCAGAAACGATTAGGTCCAAGTTTGTGTCAGCTAAAACAATGCTGGTTGCGGTGCCACTGCCAAAGTATTGTGGGGGCTGAAAAGGGAAGGAGAAGAAAAAAGTGATACCAAGCCATGGGGAAGGACAAGAGAGGTCACTGGACACAAAACAGAAGACAAAAAAAGGAAGAATATAAGCAAACAAAAAATAAAGCAGGGAAGCAAAAAACCACAGGTGATGAGAAGCACTTTCTCCTGAAAAAGTTGACACAGTGGGAGAAGATTGATACAGCTGTGATAATATGGAAGAACTGAAAACAGCCAACATAATGTTGAAGATAACAAAGTTCAGAGGATAGTTTGATACAATTATTCGCCCTTTAAACTGCAACAGCATGTAAAACCACAACACAGGATCAGAAATCCATCATGTTACTGCAAACACAACAAAAACATATCTTCTGTTCATATAATCTGTCTGAAGTGTTTTGCTGGAACGGACAGTTATGGTGTTTTACTCATTTCCAAAAATAATTATGTAGGCAGATTTTGTCCTAGACAATCAGAAAATAATTTTAAATTAAGCTCTGTAATTTAAACGAAAGTTAGTAACTATATGGTCATTTCACTCTTATCACCAAAATATCCAAATATCATTCAAGTGTGCACTGAATGCAGTGACTCAGGCCAATGCAGACCAAGGCTCTGCTGGTAACCCAGTGCCACAGAACAGGCAGAGCATAACCTAGTGAGAAAGTGTATCTGCAAGTCTTTTACTCCAGCTTCCTGATAAAAATATGCTATAGTGGCAAAAGTGTGGATTTATTGATGAAACTCTGCACTAAACCGGAGGCTTCTTGTACCAGAGCTGGATTGCTCATGCCAGTAACACTTCAGCAAATGCTGATTAAAAATTTAAAATGCTGGTATGAGGACATGAATTGTCATCTGCTACAAGTGGTTTGCACACTCATGCACTCTTTTCTCAAAGGTACAGCTGAGAAGCCAGTGGAGTTCTGTTTTGTTTTGTTTGCATGTTAGCTAACTACTTATGCTGCTATGTATTCTTATTATGGAACAGGTGAATGATTTCTACTAAGCAATTCTTTGAGCTACTAGAAGTCTTAGAACTATTTTAAGCTCTTGTGTATGCTGAAGAGCCTTATTTCAGGATAAACGGGAGGAAGAAATAAGCATCAGTATATACATGGAGAAAGCTGCATGCAATAGGAGATACTAGACCTTTCTGGAATGGTAAGCATGGCTGGAGTGCTCAGAGAGTAACTGATGGGTGAATGGTATTGTAGCTGTAACTGGAAGGTCTGATCAGAAGCTGAGCAGTGTAGCAGAAGTAAGCCAACAGCTAGAAAAAACTCAGCATGAAAAGCTGTGTATGTAACCCTAAGGGGAAGCTGAGAGGCTGAATTCCCTGGCTACAGAGTACATTGCATAGGAAAGCTGGGGAACTTCTGATGGAAGAAGCCACTGCCACCTGTGTTCCACTCTACAGAAAAGGAGTACACCACACCTAACAAGTACATTATAATTTTCTCCTTCTAATGAAACAAAGCAAATACTGGTCACAAGGATATCAACTTTTTGGTGAAGAGGTGTCGTCAAAACAGGATTTACAGCAGAGGTCATGGAGAAAAATATCTACGACTGCCAGACACATGTTCTTGGAATTAATTAGAATGAGGTAATACTATAAAATTGCAGAACAGTGTCAACCTTCTGAGAGGGAGAGATTCATTTCTATTCATTTAATTATAGTACCAGGTAAGAACAACCTTTTTATCTACCTTACCTCATCAAGACATCTTTCATACTGTTCTCTCTGATTTTCATTTTCCAGAGCCAGTGCTGAATTCTCTGCCTACAGTAAAATAGAATAAATAAATAAATATGTAATTTAATCAAAGCGTATCTTGTACTACATGACAATTCATAAAAATTCTCAAGGTGCTTACTTTGTGTACTTCTTCAAGATCCAGAATAAAAAGCACCATGCAATTTATTTTGCTACAAGTTGGTATTTTGAGTAAAAACAGAAGTGACATTCATTTATAAGATTATTCACACCATGCATTACAATTTAGAACAATATCAGAGCAGATATTCCAAGTATGTCCACAATCTCATCTTGTCAGGTGCAATAGAGTTGGCAATGAAACATAATGAAAGACATTGGTATATCTTTTCTTCCTCCCCCTTTTCTGTTTCGAGCGAATTTGCTATCTGAGAAAGCCACTTGGAAGCAAGCAGAGGCAGCTACTATCAAAAGGAAACAAAAGGCAATCTTATGTAAACTTTTAACAATGGCAGCTCTTCATAAGTCTCGTTCTGCAGTGGGTAACTCCAGAGGCACTGGTCAGACTACATCTAATTGGTGAATGACACCCTTTAAGTGAACCAGATGAATTTATAGCCTTTACTTAAAAAACAATTCCTATCATTTCAAGAGAGAGGTATTTTACTACATCTAAATGCAATTTTAAAGTCAGAAATCTTTTCTCAAACATATGTCAGTTTAAATATGATAAAGTTTCCTGTATAGTAGTGCCTTTCGTCTATTTTTAATTTCCATTACACTCATATTTTTGCATAGTGCAAACTTCAAAATGGCACAATCTGGTATGTAAATTACATTAAATCAATGTATTTTTGTATATATTATGACTTGACTTTAGGAATTCTTACAGTGTTGGAAAAGGAAAATCTCTAAAGTGTGCTGTACACAGTTGCATCAGAGCAACTTTGAACTAGTCTTCTCTTAAAGACTGAGAAACTAAAATGATATATAAAAATCTATGAGTTAAAACTGGCTCTAGAAACCTCTTTGCCTCCCATGCATAACTTCACATCATGTAACCATAACACCAAAATCAATGCATTCACATAATTACAACTATTATACAATTTACATTACTTGCTTCACTTTAACCTTCTGACAACCTATAAAAGTTAAACAAATGCTGCTTCAAAAGAACTGTGGTTATACAAAACAACAGTCATAAATATAGTTAACATTTGTAATTTTAGAGAAAAATTTAATGTAATGTACTGTGTGGAGCGATTCTATGGAAAGATGCAGTTCTCTCTTCCTTGTTCAGAAAAGTCAATGATTCAACAAAATGATTCATTAACAACAATTTCAAAGTCAGCTAAATCCTAAAAATAAGATTAGGAAGAAAAAGTAAACATACATAATTATCCAGCATATTGAAAAAGAGTAAAGAATAAAAGGGTAGGAAGTTACAAGGGCATATAGAGTTTACTTATTTACAAGTCTAAATAAACAACAATAGAATCAGTGCTCTATCTTGAGGGTACAATCAAAGCCAGCAAAGGTGGTAAAATGCAGTGCACCATATTTTCACAATGTCACCTACCAATGGATTCAACATATGGCTATAAAAAGTATATGGGTGATCCTGCAGAGAGCACTGAGAGACGAGACAGCAAAAAGTACAGATGCAGAAGTAAGTAACAAAGTAGAGCAGAAGATGAAAAGCAGCAGTAAGAAATCAGAAGCTGGAGGGTAAATAGTCCTCCATACTGAAGAGGCTATCATATACAGTTATCAGTTTGCTTTTACAGACACATTCTTGCAGATTGATTGACAAAAATAAAGAGATGATTGCTACATAAAAATGTATTTGAGTTAAAGTTTTTCAAATGTTTTCTCTATGAATATCACCCTAAAACGCCATCCAAGATAAATTCTTCTTACTGTTTTGAAGCAATCATCGAAGGATTAGTCTGCACAGTCTTTAACTCATTCATATTGAGATACCTATGTGTTTTTTTTTTTTTTAATTATCATTTTCACTAACATAAAAATATATTGTATGATTTTATCCTAAATAGTTAGGGCAGACTGCTCCCATATAGAGATGTCTAAAAGAACTACAACACATAGTTGTACTATACAAAATAGCCAGAGAGCTTTCCATATTTCTCTTACTCTTTTTTTTTTTTTTTTTTTGAATGCCTTAAGGCTGTAAAATGGAAGCTAAGTCTTCTTGGGTCTGTTAGCTGAATCTCTGATTTCAGTGAGCTATTCCCTTACAAATAGGCTACCAAAATTAGGAAGTCTGAACTTGACAGCATTATAAATAAATGTTACATTTCCCCTCTTATCAAGCCACAGTGGAAACATCTGTATAATAAAACCCTTTTTCACGCCACTGCCTTCGAAAGTGTAGTGAAAGGATGTAATGCACTCAATGTTAGCTTGACTTTTGTGCTTCTTGATTGCTGAGCAAATCATGCCTATTTATTTGGCATTTTTGTAATGAGGACTGGACTAGAAGGGAACACTTGACTGACTTTGCTTAAGATCCTGTGCCAGTTCCCACAACATGGGAAAACCAGTACTTGATATACTAAATCACTCTACATTGCAACTGAATACTTGATAATAATCCTCATTCCCCCAAAAGTATTCATTTGGAAAATTTGTAATAGCACTTGTGGTCTCAAAACCCTGCCTCCTAATCCAAACCTTCATTTATTTAACAGAAACCACTGGGTTTTGGTGTTATTGTAAGTCTGCTCAATTTTTGCTCAGAGGGATCTGCCTACCTCAGTATTGCATATTTTAGGCATCTTTTGCCAGTTAAGCAAAGTAGGTCTCTTTGGAGGAAACCACTATTACATTTTATTTTCATTTTCAGGCCATACTTACACTAGGCTAAGCTGCAATAAGAAGCCCGCACTTCTCACAGCTTGAAAGCTATTGCACACTTGCAAGCACCCAGAGGCAGTGGTAGAGACGTACTGACCCCTAATGCAGCCACTTCTCCTATACATAACCTGGCAGGGGACTACGCAGGAAAAAAACTAGCTTACTGAGAACAGTACTCTCTTAGGTATCAACTGATTTCTATAGCAATTTCTAGTTTCAGGTATAGCTGTCCTCTAGGAATTTATGTATATTTTACGTTACACATATAAATAAACCATCTCTGCCCCTCAGCCTCATAAACACTGAAGGTGATGCTGCCCAGCAAACTGCTCCAGACAAGGAACATTCAACACCTGCCACCAGCGCCTACAGGCAAGCATGTCTTTTCTTGGGGGGGGGGGGGGGGGATGTGTCAGCTCTCAAAGCACAGTATCATTCCGTCAGCCAAAAGTAACTGTGGCCTAATTTACCATTAAATAAAACATTATATGTTGCTTTTGGATCATTATAGATTCAAGAATCCTAAAATGTCAAAACAGCTACTTCCTAGTTCCGATTTGGAAGGAAGTATTTTGCACAAGAGTCTCTGCAAACATTGGAAAATGTAAAGATTTCAATCATGGCTTGGCTAATGCTAAACAGCCTTCAACTGCCTAAATTAGAGACAACTTTGTTCTGAATTGTGAGACTGAATTTATAGAAAATCAATTTGAAAGTGAAAACTTCAGACTATTTTATATAAAACAGAGGCTGCCTTGTATTGATACCATTGCTAAGATACAGTCATTACGAGAGACTTTGTCAACTCCGATTTTAATCCCTTTCTCAGGATGGAAAACATAGCCCTAGTAATGATGAAAATTATCTTTAGGTCAGCTAAGAGCTTTCTCTCGCCTTCACAGATGTTGAAGAAGACTCTGTATTTTCTCTTGTGGGGCAGCTGTTTGCACAGTTTCATTCAAGTCTAGTAACAGACTACAGATCTGATGCACTGAGGTCTGGTCCTGTTCCTCCTGAAGTCAGTAAGAACCTGCCATTTATTTCCCATGAATGTAGATATTTCCCAAGAATGTAGACGTGTAGATCCACGAAATAAACTGTGTTTGTTTCACAATACACAATGTTTCCTTAAAACTTCTCTGGGTCAAGAGGAAGTTCCTTGGTTCACAATTTGTTGTTCATTATGCTACAGGAGAAACAAGGAGACAGACAGCAGCCTTAGCCTTTTTTATGTTTCTATAAACAGGTTATATACCGGGTCAGTAAAGGCAGACCAACTAATTACAAGTCTTAAAAAAAATTCTAAAATGATCATGATAATTAACTTTCTTATACCCTTAACAACAAAACACAGGAAGCATCCATTCAGGCAGTACAGCCAGCTAAACTTTAAATTCTTGTGAAAATGCATCTTCACCTGAAGTCTAAAACGCATCTCAAATATATCCTTAATGTGGTCATACTTACTTTTTTGGTAATGAACAACAAAAGACACTACAGCTTTTAACATCATAGGAAAAAAACAAATACAAGCACTGCATCCCCCATCCCACAACAGAGAGAAATTTTTTCTCCCAAAAAGTATTCATTATCACTAGGCTCTGAGCCAAAAAGTGCTCTGCTCCTTTCCAGCTCACAATCTTTTTTTCTAGGTTTACATGGTCAAAGCACAAGATCTCCCATCACCCTCACTGTGTCAAATCTGAGATTTTTTGGGGGTTCAGTCCTTACCTACAGTCATAGATCATGGCACCTTTCAGTCGAATAACAGCACCAGACCACAAATAGCTGAAATAAATATGCACATAATATATTCTTACACTGATACAGACATTTAGGATGATTTCTCCATTCTCTCCTCTTTCTTTCTAATGATTTTTGAGAGATTATGACAACAGGTTAAGGATTGTCTACTAACTATACTTCGTTCAACATTTACCGGTGTTTGGTAGAATTGGCAGATGCATACTCATGTCTGAGAATGTCATGAGACATCCATGTCTCCTCCAGATTTGCCTCTCTAAGTGGCACTTGAGAGGACAACTTTCACTTAACATCCTGCAAAAGCCATTCCTGTGTACCTCTTGAAAGAGAGAATTGAAGTGCTTAAATGATGTTTGAAATAAGATTTGGATTTAAGTCCCTGAAGTGTTTTTCAAAAAGTTTAAACTTTACCTTCCTGTGCCTTGATTTTTTAAGTCAAGAGAACAGGAACAACAACCTTTTGTTACCTAGCTAGCCTGTTCCAACGATTCATGATTTAGGACATATTTGGTGCACTGGGGTCTTTAAGCAAAGAACTATTTCATTTACCTATTAGGAAGTCTTCAACAGACAATCCTCTACACTTTTATAACCACAATGAAATGAATTAAACCACTGAATTTTCTATTAGAAGGCATGAATAAAAGAAGCACGTACAAGACAGTTTTGCTTACTCAACCATTATAGAGTTGAGACAAAACAAGAGGATGGGAGGAGGAAGAGAGAAGAAAGCGGAGAGCAGTATGTATTTTGCACTAAAGGAAAAGGAGGTCATAGAATCATAGAATGGTTTGGATCAGAAGGGACCTTTAAAGATCATCCAGTCCACCCCCCCTGCCATGGTCAGGAGATGAAGGTCTAAAGGTTGTACGTCAAGTTAGCAGCTCAACATGCTTTGAAGGAATCATCAACAAAGGTCAAGAGGAACAAAGTTATGACAGTGAACTTTAAAATCCCTGACAGAATGCTACAACACCGGTTACCATGTGAACTCCTTTGTTATTCATACTAAACCATTTGTCCATTTATAGAAAGCTTTATTGATTTACACAGACACTCACGCCCTATGCAGTATATTAACAGCTGTCCAAGCACTTCAAATGTGCTCAATTTTTTCCTGCTTTCAGCCTCTGATTTTGTATATTTTTGTAGTCACAGCTTCACACAGCGCACATGAGAGGTCAAAACCTAGGTCAAAGTCTGCTGTTGGTAAAGTAAGAAGTAATGTTGTTGCAGTCTTTCCTTAATTCCTTATGGCATCTTTTTGGAAAGCTGCTGTTCTAGGAAGAGTTTACCACCTGAACAATCTTCACATCTTTGGTCACAGGAAACTCTTTGTATTATTCTGTCCATGTTACACAGAGAATTTGTCCTTTGAAAGACTGACACAATGACTTGTCAGAGAAAAGTTTAACAGCATAGTTATGGTGGTTAGAAGTACTGAAAATTACATCTGTTTTTAAATCAACATAGTAATAGCAACAAAAGCCTTAATTTAATTCTAGCACTATAAAAGCATTTCCACTGGCCACTTTCCAGTGCCTTTTATATTGCTATAGACAGCTCTTTGCTAGGAGTAAAATGGGAACTGCACCTCACGACCTGCCTGTCAACATTTGGATGTTTCCACCTTCTGCTTTATGCTTTCCACAATAAAGCAACACTGGAGCGACTATGGAGCATCTCCCTGCTGAACAGCAGCCCATGTGCTACAGCTCTGCTCCCTGGCCTCTATCCCCAGGACAGTAACTGAGACTGGAGAATGGTAGCTACTGACGAAATAAGCAGTGAATTTAGCAGACTAATACTTAAAAAAATATTACTGTATGCTTTTTCAAATGTCCTGGTCTTAACTACTTCTTCCAGCTCATGGAGACAGGGGAAAAAAAACCCAAACGGGACAAATTAGTGGTATGATGACAGCCAGGCTTCTCACCCTTGCTTCAAAACACATGGGCCCTTAGCCTTCTTAGTTGCATCATTTTGTGATTTTTTTTTAGCATGATAAAATAGCCCATTCTCTTTAGCCACGCTTAAAACATTTGACACATTTTATCTGAAATACTTAGCCACTGTTCAATTCACATTTAGGTAAAACATGGCATGAAAGTAACACATATATGATGTTAAATAATAAAGTACAGAACCATACAAGCATTAATTATAACTCTGTCTATAAAAAGGCCACATTAAACCTTTACTGGGCAGTACTGGTAGGGATCATTCTTGCAATTCAAAATTGTAATAATACATTTTTTAATTCTTTACTAACACAAAAACATAGTGTTAGAACAAGCTACCAAGAAATCTCAAAAGCAGTCATAGCAATCTCATAGGCCATGCTATGCTATAGCTGTGCTACCAGTAAAATGGGTTTGTAGCCTCATAGAAAGCAGTGTAACCTTCTTCTAATTACACTAGAAATCAGATGATGTTTATTCAACATCAGAAAGCTAACCACTTAAGATTACATGAAAACTTGGGTTTACATGATCTTAACAAAAAGCAGCCCAAGGTCTGTGCAGCTGCATATGATGTTTTACCAATTACTGATGAGCTGATGCATGTATTTAAACATAAATTTACACCAGAAATTATGTTAACAGCTTTAAAAATTGTATGGATTTCATGCTGCCAGAGATCAGAAAACAGATCTTGCTTGTTTATCTGCAGATCTGCAGCAGATTGCAGGGAGACACTCCCACCCGGGGTCCTGTACAGAGCTCATAACCACGGAGCTCTTTTCCTGTCTGTCAAGTGTTTCCCAGCTCCCACGAGAAGAAACAACGGGTGTTCGACCTAAATGATGAAGCCTTCTTTTTGGAAGAAGGGATTAACTAGAATTTAATCCTTCAAACCTACTTATATTGGATAAACATATGAACTTCAGGAGCTGAATCAAACAAACCAAAACCAAATGAGATCCATACACTGCTGATGAGACCGTCTCCTAAAAATGACTAAAAGTAAACCTTGTATTCCTGGGAATTCTTCTGGGAAATACCTTTACTTTTTTGGGGGCCTGGAAATTTTTAACTGGTTCAAGAACGGTAATATGTGTCTATTTTATTTTGGTTAACTCTAAAGTAGTTGAAAATGACAAGCTTTTAAAACCTTCATTTTACCTTCTGACACCACAGAAATCTCTGGAGTTGACATTTTAAAGAGAAGATTAGGAATATATCTAGCAATACAGATCTAGTAAAGACTAGTTGAAAACCACTGACTATCTATACATCCAACAATGAAGCTTGATAAAAAACTTTCAGTGCAGCCATTTTCAAAGAATATACTTGCTTTGATTTGAAATGAAACATTTTGCTGAAAATTTTAATCAAATTTAAAAGTGACACTGAAACCATGCAATGTAAGTCCAGGCTTCCAGCAAATAAATATCTAGGCTACTAACAGATATATCAATAATATCTTTGTATGTTTGCCTGCATGCAAATTGTAGAAAACAGCAAATTCTACCATTATTTACAGCGAATATAATAGACTTACAGACAGGCAGCATAAAGCTGTGCATATTTCTGAAGTTAAAGACATACATACTACACATAACAGTCTAGATAATGCATATACACTTGATAAGGCATAGAAGTACAAGCATGGAAAACCAGAAGTCCCAGCAAGACTCCTATTTTTTATCATTTATTCTCTGAATGAAGTGCTGAGCTGTGTGCCCCAGTGCAGTGCATTGCTCTGCACAGAGACCAAGGCATTCCCCTTCCATAAACAATATTCCTAGGCTGCCTGAACAGAAGCACCTGCTATTAAAATAGAGGGGTAAAATGACAGACAAGAGAAAGCCCTCTCACTCACAGTCAGGCAGACCCGTGGAGCTACGTGATGCCAGTCCTGTCATACAGCAAACACTGATTTGGGCAGTCAGAACGGAGAAATGCTGAAACTCAATCACCTTTCCCAAAACTGTCACCGGTCTGACAGCACAGGGTGTCTCCCTAGAAGTGCACACCCAGGCACAACATTACAGGCCACGATGCCATCACACAAAAGTAAGACGTAAGACTGAATTTCTATGCAAGGAACAGCGTGTATATGTTGTGAAATTTGTTTATTTTGTGATTTTTCAATTTACACTCAATGATCCTTCCTCTTGCTGTTCCCAACTGTGAACCAGAGGCAGTTGTTCCATCTCGTTCCTTTTGTTCCTCTTAAGTGATTTGTTCCGTTATGGAACAGTTCTTCCTTAAGAACTGAGAGCATTTCACTCTGACAGACTTACTGTGCTTCCCCATGTAATATTAACAGGCAGTTATTTCCTCTATCAAAGAACTAAAAATAAAATCCTTGGTCCATGAAAAAAGTATGAGATCCTGAAATTCTAAGTGAAACTAAGATTCTTACAATTAACACAGGCAGATAAAGGCAAGCGGTGTGGAGTCCTGATTAATCTTAAAAGGCATTTTGTGTTTAATATCAACACATGTATAAACTTCTTCACATTGAAAACTCTTACATAAATTAATCACATCACATTTGGTCAGTTGCATTTGTTTCAATTTTTCTTGAAAAAAGACCAGACTCTGCAGGCAAAATTCTAATTCTTTGAAATTAGTAAAGACTAGTTGAAAACCACTGACTATCTATACATCCAACAATGAAGCTTGATAAAAAACTTTCAGTGCAGTCATTTTCAAAGAAAATACTTGCTTTGATTTGAAATGAAACATTTTGCCGAAGATTTTAATCAAATTTAAAAGTGACACTGAAACCAGTACAAGTATTTGCAGGGCTCTGGGCCCTTCTGAAATGATGCATAGGGCAACCATTTTTTAAAAAATTCACTTGCCTAATCACAAAACAGAGGGGTTTTTTGTTTTTTAAATTCAGATCTTGAGGAAAACTCATACTTCCAGGGCAGTTTTTCAAGCAATAAGAAAGGCAACTTTAGAATTTACTTTAAATGAGTTATCCTTCAAACCTTTGCAATTTTGATCACGAGGTTACTGACACAGTGACAGTTTTCTACTTTTTGTGATTCCATTATTCACACTTTCCTGAGTAGCAGACTCGACTTCAAGGTTAAACTAATGTAGGGTTTGAAAAGAATAGGGCATTTCAGATCTATGTATGAAAATTAATCTTTGGGCAACTTTATTCCAACAGAACTCATCTGTTATTTTTCCCCACTTGTCTAGTAAATAGATACATAGTAAATACAGGCAGTACTACTATCGATTCATGGTGCTGGGAAGCAGGTATGGAAAAAGGAGCCCAAGAGACACAGTTTGCCTTTAGAGCACACACCTCAATATCTAATTATAGGAGCAAGACACAAAGGCCTTAAGCTCATTTTCTTCAAAAGTTGAAATCCAAGAATTCAGCCATTCCTTTTAGCAAATTTAATTTATCTTTTCAAATGTTGGCAGGTCACACTAAAATATTCAGTTCAGGAATAGAATGTAATTTTAGAATCTAATTAATTTTAAAAAATTGTAACTTATTTTTCTTTAAAAACGAAGATAAATTAAAAATTATAGTCAATGGAATTAAGTAGAAAACCTTGAAATAAAGTACCAGGAAGCCAAGGATTACACGTATGTATATACAGGATTTTTTTTTTTTAAATTCTAGAAATTCTATCTATCAAGAGCAGCTCTCCTCCTTTAAAGTGGCTTTTACATATTTTTTCTAATATCATTGGAATGAACATGAAATATCATTTCATAGATCAGTGCAAAAAATGGTCCTAATGCCATAACTGGTACTTCTAGGGTGCTCCATGCACCTGAACTGAAGGGCTGTTACTAAATGATAGTAAACAGTTCAAATTTGGAGCTAAATTTGGCAGTATTGTCAAGGAACACCAACCTCCCTCCCATTCACCCACTCTACTCCCTCAGGAAACTAAGCAATTGAGTATGCTTGGAGTTGATGATTGAAAGAGAAGATTCAAAACTTTAATGCATTCCTGCTTTTTCCACCAGTGTATCTTTTAAGGTATAATCAACAATGCTACTAATTGTCTCCCATAACCAGTTATTTTGGCTCTCACTGGAAGGTGAAGCAACAGATGTTTTGTTCTGTCTTCAGAGAAAGCGGATGCTGAATTTTTATCAAGAAATACTTTTTTCCAATTATTTATCCTAAGTTTCTTCATTTAGATCAAACAAAAATAATTAAGAAATAAAGTGATTTAAACTGACAGCCTGGAAAACACTGGCCCCATATGCTTAAATGTCACATTCTCTGGCTGTGTGATGGGAAACTCATATCAGTTCCCTGTTATCCAACAATTAAGTAGGAAAACCTCATTTTTAATTTTTGAAATGCAAAAAAAATATACAACTAGTTTTCCTTTTTAAAAATATCCATTGAGCTTATTTTAATTTTAATTCTGAGAAAAAAAAAGACTTTTCTTTGCTATACTACGCAATAGATTTGAAGCATGGCGTGATGTTATAATTGATATTGCCACAAAATATATTTAAACAGAATAAAATATAAAATACATTATTTTCCTTCTCCTATGATGAATCATTTTACTATTTTCCTTTAAAGACTTTGAGCTAAAAGGTTTCCACCATAATAAGCTATTAATGTCAACTGTTTCACAATTCATTACATAAATTTAAAACAAGTTTCTCTGTTTTTAACTACACGGGAGCACTGAGTTATTTCTGAAGGCAATGTTTCCTGCAATTTCACTTTCTTCATCAGAAGTCACCCATAAGTCAACGGCCCCAGGTATTTCAAAATGAACTTCTTTTGATGGCTTCAGTTATTTCTCTCCCTTCCAGCTAAGGAGGTGTGAAGCAAAGCGAAGCAGAACAGGTATTGTTGCACTGTATTACAAATAGGATCAAATGCCATATAACATGCAGCAATTGTTTTGTAGCCAATAGCTAACTTCTAATAACTGAATCACAAAATTACTGTTCATTTCTTGCTAACTGAAATAAAACTCTATTTGCAAACATCACCTTGCTTTTCCTGAAAGCTTTGAACATTTTTCTCTTGTTTTATAGGCACAGTAAGTAGCAAACAATGCCTCTTACTCCACACAGCAATATGAGGTAGGTTGATTTCTGCACTGACATTTGTCAAATTAAAAGTTCTGATTCATTTCATTTTTAATCTTTTAGAGTGGAACAGTGAATTTACAGAGTAATTATATTTTCCTCAAAAGAACAACAACCCAGACCCCAAATTCTGTCTCTTAAAAGCTTCAACAGTTTGGAGTTGCATCCATTTTTTCTGCCCTGCAGACTGTGCTCACTTGGAGAAGATGGATGTAGAGGGAGGGGATCTCTTAGAAACTGTCTGATGTGGCAGCAGCACCTGAATGTTATTGTAACTAGTCATACTAAACTTCTTCTGTTGTGCTGGCTGACATCAGGTGCATCTACAGTGGCTTTTTGACTTGGATGAGCAGTGAGTGTCCTTCTCAAGTGATTTTTCGGATCATCGTGCTGACTGGGCTACAATTCATACCGCAGTGTGGCCTTGGAGCCAACGGACTGGGTTTCTTTTACATGAAATTGGAAGAGGAACTCCAACCACTGCCCGGCTTCGCTGGAGCTCAGCCAAAGTGAAGTTCTAGAAATGTATACAATGTGGATGTCAGGTCCCCAGCACAAACAGCTTGGCTCTGAGGATCTGCTCCTGTTATGCTGCACTGCTTGCTAAGGTAGACATACAATTATAACAGGCTATCTTCAGATCCTAAATTTATAGTGATAGGCCTAAGGAAGTCATCTGCCAGGACAAGAATGTATCCCGTAACACCAAAGTAAAAGATAGGCCCGTTGGGAAGGCTTTTTCCTGCATACAACAGAGATGTGCCCGACACTTACTTGGATAATTTTACAGCTTTGTACTTTATGAAAATAGAAAATATTAAAGTGTACAGAAACATATACATTAAAGCCAGCTACATGGAAAGTAAATCCTATTTTAATTATATATTATTAAGTGCAATACTAAATAGTAAATATTTTCCAATTATTTACTTAATCTTGCTCTTCAGCTTATAAAATTTATCTCAGATTTTGTTCTTTGTACCTATATTTGTTGGTAAACTACATCCCTAGGAGGTCCAAGAAAAGCCTTAGACTTCACACTTTGGGAGAATGTAGAAAACTCTAGAAGTTCTTAAAAAAACAAGCTTTGGATGACAATAACAGTCTCATATGGAACACACATTAAGTCAAAGCTGATGGGATTCGGTGGTGCTCTGGTAAGAAGCTCAGGCATGAAAAGCAAATTAGCATCACGTGTAAGTAAGCACAACTCACGTGCAGCCACTGGAACTGCACCTACCTTCACATGTCCAAATTTGATAGCCAAATACACTAACACTAGTATCAAACATAAGGAAATGTGACTGTTATCTTATGCCAAGCTGCTGTTCAAGAGCACTATGTGATTAATCGATTGGCCTGAAGGGAAAATGTGGAGAAAAGAACAAAAATAAATCAATGTATGAAATACTATGCAATGTAATATATACCTAGGATCGATCACATTACTGCTTTGTCAGATTGGCCTGAAATTGGGAAATATTCCTGCCTGGCAGAGGTCACTAGCAGGGCAAATCAGTTGCTTAAAAACATGAGAAGTTCTCATCTCTTATTTCTATTCAATTTCTCTGTGAAAAATACAGCTTTTTCCCTAACTTTTGCAAGTTCTTTTTTACAGTGAACTAGGAATACCTGTTTTTACCCATCTAATTGGGTAAAATTTTGAATAGTTACTCTAAGGTCACTGTGAAGGACAAAATATTTGATAAAAGGAGTACAAAGAAGACCACCACTGGAATGAAAAAAAAAATATTCTGCCACACCAAGAGGAGCCAAGAGGTAACAACACAACCTGTTTCCTTAGCAGTGAAGTTATGTCAACACTACACCAAGCAGCTCTGCGAAGATCCACTAAGGCTGGCTCAGGTTGCTAATGCATTGATCTAGTGGGACTAATACCCTGGTTTTCAAGAAGAATTAATTAGTTCAAATGAAAACTATGCCATGCAGCTACACTGCTTCCGCTACCTGAACTACCTTGCATGACAGGGCACTATATAAAAAGCCTATATTGTGTATAAAGTTCGTAACATGGTCTCTTTCTTTCCTCACTCCTCCTACCTTAATTTAATCAAATTAATGTATGTATGTACGGAACAGCTTTCTCTGCATGGCACTGGGGAGACACTACAATGTCTAACAAAATTGTTTTTGTGATGACACAGATCAAATTTAAGGTTACAGAAAGAACATTCATTGCTTATTTAAGAAAAAGAATATTACAACTGTCATTATTGGTAATAGCAGTTAAAGTATAATGACATCAAATGTAATATAGGACTGAAGAAAATTATCAAGGAGGAGGCAACAGGCTTTTCTCTGGCACATGTCTAAGGTCTAAATAAGCAGACTCCATAAGGTTTAAAAGAAGAAAAAAAAGGAGCTATTACAAGGCAAGTAAGGAGAAACTTCAGCTGTTTAAGACGTATGACCTCTTCACTGAAAAGCCTGTCTCTGCCCATTTCCAGCTTACCATAAACTGTTAAGAGAAATGCTAAGTATTTCAGCAGAAGAGATGCAATACAATAAATGAAGATTTTAGCTTCTTCTGTCTAAACACACAACAGTCTCACATAATGTGCAACCCTCAGATCCATCTCTTCAGCTAACCTGAAACTGTTGCTGCCATAACTTTACAGAGGACTTTGTCTAGCAAAGTAACCGATTTGTAAGTACTCTTTTTCTTACAGGTTACCAACAAGCTGAACGACAAACCTAGGTCTTACTTCCTCTTTTTAAAAGAACTTTTTCCTGAAGAACTTCAGCATTAAGACTCAGAGGATTTAAAATCAGGATTATTCTGAAGGAACAGACCATTTGACTGACTGAAGACAGGGAAACCTGCAGGCTTACTAAAGGGAATGAGTTGTAATTACTAACTGAGTGTTTCTGTTCTCCTAAGTAATTTCCAAGCCTTGGCCTTGTATGAGTACATACTAACCAGAAGAGGAATAGGAAAATGCATGAATGAGAAAGATGAATGAGCACTGTCACCAGATGTGATGGAAGGCCAGCAGTTATCACAGGTATTCCTGGGGGAAGGGAGGAATCTCTGCCCTCTAGATGGCATTATGCACCTCCAGATCCCAGATGCAACTGGGGAGCCCTGCCAGGCAATCTGATCATTTTCACCTGCCCAGGAAACATGGGCTCGTCTGTCAAAAAGATCAGATGGCAGTTCTTGCTCTCAATGGGAAGGCCACAGCTGCACACTGCTAAACAGCAGAACAGAGGCTATCCTGGGGCAGAGACCCTGTTTTAGCTGTTTGATGTGGGAAGCAGAGGAAAGGTGCTCGGCCTAAGTCAAAACAGAATGGAGGATCTCCCTGACCCTATATGGGGAAAAGCAACCTACAGCTGGCAGGGATGGGCAATATGTGAAAACATGTAATTAAAAAAAAAAACAGGAAAAAAATGATCACTATGAAAAACCAAAACTCTCCTACTTGGCATTTAATAGTACTGCAGAGCTTAACCAGACAAAGGTACACTGAAACACGTATGTTTGCATACAGGTATACATGTCCACACATATAAGGTTATATTGTACCTACTGTATATATGTATAGCTGTTTTGATGATACACTGAAATTGAATAATTAGTGAGTGAGTAGGTATCTACAGAAGTATCAGCGAAAATCAGAGTCAAGCATAATGGTCTGAAGTCACACTATTCCACGTTTGATTTATCTATTCTCTTTATATATTTATAAGTAATCTTAAAATCTCTGCTTGTCACCATGACGGATGAAGCAGACTTAAAAATAATTGTTTGAGTATTTTCTGCTGTGGACTATTAAAGTGGCTGCATAAAAAAGCCAGTGAATATTGAATTTCATGAATATGTTAATCATATAGATTTCGCACGTGTAGTTAAACATATGGCCACCACAGGAGACAAGACCCTTATATTCCAGAAGCCAGCACAGCTCCAGTAATTCTAGCAATATGAGTGCAACTGTACCTGCCCAGAATCCCAGCTATAATCTCTAATTCTGTATTTCTACAAGATGAAAAAAAAAGGAATTCACTATCAAATTAAGAAAAAGTGCATCATCATGCAGATCTCATTACTGTTTCATCATTTTCCAAGGCCAGGAAAGAGAAATGAAAAGAGAGAAATTATTTTGCTATGTAAGAGTTGTAAGGGATTCAGCTGTAACAGCTGAGGCAAATTAATTGGGATTTCCTATGCAGCCAGTGGAGAATGTCCACAGAATACTGGGATTTTCTTAATAACGTTAGTTTGACAGAAACTGCAGCTATTTATTTAGTTTATGAACTACACAACTGTCATTACTGTCAGCCAAATTGCATGCATTAGTATGCAAATTAAAAATATAAGGCATGATTCGAAAATCTTGTCACACAGAATCCTCCCTCTGAAAGAAGTGCCACCGTGAGCAATGAGAAGGCTCACCGAAAGTGCTTGTGTAGAATCCGTCCCAGAATGCATACCTGATAGAAACTATTTAAAAAAACTACTGAGTCTCACTCTCTGAAATGATAGATGTGTTGGGATAAACACAGTCACCTAGATCTATAACACAGTGTTGGGAAATCTCATTTCATTCAGCGGAGAGTGAATTTTCAATTGTACCACATGCCTGATTGCTAAAAAAGGTAAGTTACATTATCTACTGATTACGTGCAAGAAGGCACTATACATGGAGAGAAGGGCACTGAAAAACTATCATTATTTAAATTATAAAAGTCAGACTGAAATATCAGATTCCTTCACTGCAGCCTAGCAAGGACTCTTTGCAGAACACGGTTAACATTTATTTCAATAGAGAAAATCTGACAGGTTTAATAAAACCGAGACGATTTTCCTTGACTTCTGTGACTTACCTTTTCTTCACTGACTACACCTATTTCTTAGACCTTCTGGCACCGAATCATTATTCTTGTAGCCATATTCGATACTTTGAACTATTTAAAGAGCATTTGTTATGTCAGCCAAAGCAAGTAACACAGAGCTTTCTCTGTGGTATATAGCTGTAAGAAAAGAGCCATTGTACTGGAATTTGAAATATCATAGAAAAAACTGCATTTATAATCTGCTTTTACAATAAATATATGCAATTACAATTGGTTGTGCTGAAATGAACATTAAATGCTTATCTATGTTCTCATTCTTTGTAAAAATTTCAGAGGTCCTGAGGATCCTATAGTTCACCTATAATGCTCACAACTGCATGCACCATAATTCAGGCAAAAAAAAAAACTCTATAGGTAAACTAAAGGATCTTCTAAACAGTAACCTGACTAAAATATTAATGTGAATTAAAAATTGCATATAAGAAATGTTTCTTCCATGTGGAGATGTTGGATTCCCTTTCCCTGCCCTGGAAAAGGATATTCTATGTCATTCTATCTTGAGAAGGTACAAATCAGGAACAGTGTAAGTTACTCTGCCTTTCCAATGTTCCTTGTACCTCACTTGGACAGACTGATGTGTGGCGTAAGAGCACTGAAATATCTAATGCTAGAAAGCTAATAACATTTATTAAAACCTAAACTGACTGCATGAGCAGGCTAAAGAAGAAAAATTCTGATATGCAGCAAAATTCCCTTTATACAACTAGTTGATAGGGTATGACATGATGTCACACTAAAAACAATTAAATGCAGTTTTAAAATTTAGCAGAATAGGAACATCAGTCAGAGCATATTCTGTTGAGCACTTCACTGAATTAGCAAATTTCGAGAGATTACTGCTTCGTAGGTATCTCACAGTAGAAAGCAGAGAGTTCTGATCTGAAAGTTTTTACCTTTTCAACATGTGCCAAAAACTCAGAAGCTCTGCATGTTGTGACCCAAAACATTTAACTTCTGCATCACTGCTGTGGTGTTTCATAGGAGATGATATTCTTTTTTTTCCCTAGACTTAGTTAGAAAAGAAAACAATACCATCTGTTACTCAGACTAAAATTCCCAGGAGGCACCACGGTTGATTTTAGAAACTAAGTATTTTAAGCTGTCATTTAACTGAATAGTCAGAAAAATGCAGATATGCATGGCCTCCTCCATGCCTCTTCCACCAGTCATGGAGGCAATGACTTAATGTACAGACTTATTTATATTAAGGCACTCTTCCATTTCAGGAAATGGAACTGTTTGGTGGAACAGTGGATCAGCAGTCTCTCTCTCTAATGATAGCAGCAAATGGTTACAGCAATGAAAAACAGCAAATCTGAACAGCTCTTCCTACATCCAGTGGGCAGAGCTATTTTCAACATCCCTGTGTAAATTCATATCCCTGCTAGATCATCTTGATTTTTGCATGCCAAAAAAGAAATTGCCTTGAATTTTGACTGGCTTAGGAAAAAAACGTGTGAAAGGAGAGAGAAAAAATGAAAGTCCTTTTAGATCCTCAATATTTTACTGTCGGCAAGAAATACTCATCACATACTAACTGAATTTAACTCTCTGCCCACAAAAGGTTTCTATTAGTCTTCATCTTCTATATGAAGATATTATTTCTATTACCATCCCAACTGATAAGGTGCATCAGCCACTGAGAGCCATTCAGTCTCTGTGCCAACTATGGAGAATGAAGCTTCATGCACTCGTAGGCAGCGTGTAGGATGGATGGAAAAGCCACAGTGGAAGATCTGAACAGCAGGAGGGCATGAGCTGGCAGGAGGGAGGGTAAAAACATCTGGGAAGGCGGTGCATTTAAACACTGCAGCAGGAGTGGGTGAGGATAGATGGCAAAGAGGAAAACACCCCAGAGCACAAAGGCAAGGAGAAACAGGTAGCAGCCATGAAATTTGCTTCTCAAAGACTCGGAACAACTGAGCCACTGAAGACCTACAGTAGAAGAGTTCAAGCATCAACAGATTATAGAATACATTCAGCTTGATAGTACTTGCTGGTTTTAATTTAAAATTTACTTAGTTATTGGGAAGCTAAAACAGTTTGCCAATACTATTACCGGCAAAGAGCTGGAATAAACTGGGCTGGTTTTGAAACCAGTGATGCAAGTCAATGCTGATTCATTATCAGCCACTGGGTAAGTTTGGAAATAAGACTTTCCCTGCCTCATTGTCTGATCCCTGGCTTTAAAAAAAAAAAAAAAAAAAGAATTCTTAGGCACAGTTCAGAAAACTAATTATAAAAGTCTCCTACTGAAAAGATATAAAAGTAAAATAATCCAATAATTAGGATTAAGTAGGTTGGCCTTTGGTGACTGATCAGCATAATGAATCTTAGCTATGTGGATGGCCAAGGCATTGGGCTAAGGAGAGGCTTCTGGCTGAATCAGATTAAATGCATTGGCTGGAACAAGACTGGTTGCTACAAAATATTGAGAACATTGCTACAAAATATTTAAAAGTTTCATGATTTTTCTATGCATCTAAGTAAAGTGATGCAAATTTCCTATAAACCAAAGTGAAGCAGCTGACTTTCAATAAACAAGTTTTTCCTCAGTTATTTTCAGAAACTCAGGCTCTTTGCCCCTGCATACTGCATGTTTCTTTCCATGAAAAATAATATAATTATTAATTTTCTTACCATTTTACATCGTAGTACACGGAAAATGAGAAAAAAATGAGAAGAGAAAATAACGTAAGAGCAGAACAAAAACCACCAGCATCCCACTCAAAATAGTTATCCTCTCAACCCACTCAAAGGAAATATGTATCCTTCTCATATTTCTTTTTTATCTTTTTTATAGTTCATTGATATCATGTCTTTCTTCCTCTGCAGGGTAGTAAAAACATAATATCGGAAATACTTGACATACTTCCTCATTTGTTTAATGGTGATGATACAAGGGAAATTACCCTTCTAATATATTTGAACATTTAGCTTATTATCCTGAGTGAGTTTTCTCCCAAAGCTCAATTTATTAAAACAAAACACATCCTTCTATGATGAACTGCAAAGGGCAAGAGGGCAAAATTCTATAATTAAAATTAGAGTGGTTTCGTGACTCTTGTCTAGCAGATACTGCTTCTACTGCAGCTTAGTTTACTGAAACTTTCATTGAGTCTCATTCACCCGCGAGCAATGAGATTTTCACACATGAATTAGGCTTTTCATTTGATAACTTCAAGGTTACAATTTAATGCTACCCTAGTGGCTTGCTATTTGGTGAAAAAATCAAGATTGTGAGCAGCCTTCAATCATTATTTTTTGAGGTCAGTGGAACTTGTGCCCATTGCAAAACTTCTGGGAGGGAAGGGGGACACTCAGCAAACCAGGGAAACCACTTCCTTCTTGACAATGTTTATTTTAATTTGAATGTAAATACTGTGTTTTTAGCAAGGCATTAGTTGTGTGCCATCACAGGCTAAGGTGGGTAAATCATCTCTTCTGAAGAGTGGACACTGCCCCCACATAACCAAAACCCATGAACTGGCCATAAGAAGGTGATGGTACACTGCTCATCTAATGGAGGGCAGTGGAATGGGACCGTGTGTGGTCAAATGAGGCATGTTCATACAGCCATGAAACAGAATAGGTGCTAGCAAAAACGTGTGTCCTATCCTAAACGCAGGCACTACTCACCCCAGAACAGACAGACACCTTGTCATAAGACAAGCATGATGCACCATATGATGCAGTGTACATGCTGACTTCTGCCATACAGAGCCACTTACAAGCCTCACAGGAGGGAGCACGCCTGCACTCTGCTTACGTGAAAGACTTCTAGTGATTTCTGGGAGAAAGGACTCTGAGCTCTTCAGAAATGCAGAGAAGAAGTCAATCCTGTGCCTACATTCATAGGGGAACCAGCACAGAGAGAGGGTTAGAGTGAGCAGGGTCAATTCACATTCTTTTTTCCTGCAGAATGCATCTAGGATCTATAGTTCAGATGTTCCTTATACGTGGTAACTCAGCATCTAAGAGCTGGACAGACACCTCTAGACTTGAAACCTTAATTCCACCTCTTCTGTAATGTTTTCCTCTTTGTTTCCTGTGTAAAACATGTTATCCTACCAGACTAAACCAGGGCATTATGACCCTCTCCTCTGAAGTGTTTCCAGTTCCAGTATAAGAATACATTCAGATGGAAGAAGCCAGAGGAAAACAGACAGCTTCCCAAGGTATTTGAGTGCATGCCATACTCTAGCTCTTTACCTGCCTACAGATGTGGTACCAAGGCACAAATAGATGAAACAGACTGTACAGAATGCAGGAAAACCGCAACTGAGATGGGAACTAAATCTAGTCTTCTTGAGTCTTCATCCAGTATCTACTCACACTCTATTTCTTTTTGAGGAATTGAGAGGACATGCAGTGTGTGAAAGGATGTAACACCACCAACAAATTTGTGTTTCTTACGGAATCCCCTTTATACTGGCAAAGCAGAGCATCGTCCAAAACGACCTCCATTAAGTACTGTTTGGTCATTTAGTTCGGAGCAATGCCAGTCAGCTTACTTTCTTCATAACCAACCAAAAGCAAATCCTTTCTAAAAAGTTGCACTACTGCAGTTGCAAAGAAGGAAGTTCGGAAGAGCTGGAGCATTTCATACAGTTAGACACAGTTAATTCATACTGAATTATCTTCACTGTATAAATGTCTGTGCAAATGACAGACTTTAACAAGCCTTCAAAGCTGACACAGTATTTATCACTGATTAAATCTTTAAAATCAAAGTAACTATGGCTTTTACAGACATGTTTAGATTAAGACTGACACTAACTCAGTATATCAGTTTAATTCATTTGCAATTATGCAGGTGCTCAGGCAGCCTGTACTTCAGTCATTTAAGGCTAAACTGGGGCAGAGAGCCCATAGCTCCATACTGGATAATGAAGCTCTGGGACAGTCTTAAGGCCTTTACAGACACTGGTTTTCTAATATTTTCAAAGCTTTCCTCTGTGCACTGTGCCTGTGTAAACTGTTCTTGCTGGAAACAAGAAATAGTATACAGTTTTGCAATGAGAGTCCATATAATACTTAACATACCCAAGAGGGCACATTAAGGTTCTGTGAAAAATTTCCAACTTACATGCATATGACTTTAGAAATATAACATTGTTGTTTTAATGTAATTGTGTATATACCTACATATACCTGAAATTGCTATATGAGGGTTAATGCGTGTTCAGAATAAATTTTTTTTTTGTACATTTCTGGATACCATTTTATAAAAAATTGCAATTATTCTGGTGATGAAAGCAGATTAAAAAAATGAAATTCCACCAAGGAGTTGATATGTTATTCACCGTACTTCATTAATATTTCATTTTTTTCAGCACTCCAAATACACAGAGAAGTTATCAGAGAATTTTTTTTCTTTGTAAGAGTTAGAAAGCATTTGATCATAACTGCTGAAGTAAATTAAGTGGCATTTCAAGAGCAGCCAACTAAAAATGCTGAAGGCACAAAGGAGTTTTGATATCCGGGAAATCACAATTAATTTCAACTACATAAAATGGGATACAAGATGGTATGAACCATTTGTTATTTGTCATCTGTTTCATTTGATTAGAAACGTATGGTATTTATCAGTCAGTAGAGTGGAAATAGAATTTGCTGTAAATGATAAAGGATGTAAAAAGATTATAGGTAAAAGGAGCAATGGAAGAATATGTATATATATTTCTTATCAAAGTATATGATAGCTTTCACTTGGGCTGACTACAAAGACACTTTATTATACTGATTTGTATTGTTCGGTGAGAAAATTTCTAGGTTAAACAGAAGTTAATAAAATCTAAAAGGTATTACAGAAATTTATTTGGCAATATATTTGACAGCACCCAAGAAAAAAAAAAAAAGTTAAATACAATTCCACTGATATGGAAGACATTTAAAAAGAGTTTTCTGTGAAAATGAAACCTCACTCCTTTTTTCACACTTAGATTTGATAATTTCCGGGTCCATATCCAACAGTCCAACATGACTACATTTTTCCTCACATCGCCAGAAATTCCTGAAGAGAAACACCACATATCTCATATCTACCATGCCAGTACTTCAGGAAGGGCAGAAACAATTTATTTCATGTATGTGTCCGGGTTTCGGCTTGGATAGAGCTAATTTTTCTTCTTTGTAGCTATAATAGTGCTGTGTTTTGGATTAACTATGGGATTTGGTATAAGAAGAATGTTGGTAAAAACATTGATGTTTTTAGCTAAGAAACCAAGGACTTTTCAACTTCCTATGTCCTGCTAGTGCGCAGCTGCACAAGAAGCTGGGAAAGAGCAGAGCCAGAGCAACGGACCCAAACCAGCCAATCAAATATTCCATATCATGTAATGTCATGCTCAGCATATAGATGAGGGTTGGCCAGGAAGCTCACTCTCTTGCTTCTGGGATTGTGGTTTCAGGATCTTCTCTTCTCTGGGATTGCTACCCGGGAACAGGTGAGCAATCACACTGTGCCTTACTCATTTGTATTTTCTATTACTACTATTATCATAATTCTTGTTTTATTTTAATTATTGAATTGTTTTTTATCTCAACCTTCATACGAGGAGCAGCTGAGGGAACTCGGGTTGTTTAGTCTGGAGAAGAGGAGGCTGAGGGGAGACCTCATTGCCCTCTACAGCTACCTGAAAGGAGGTTGCAGAGAGCTGGGGATGAGTCTCTTTAACCAGGTAACAAGGGATAGGACAAGAGGTAATGGCCTCAAATTGCGCCAGGGAAGGTTTAGACTAGATATTAGGAAGCATTTTTTTACAGAACGGGTCGTTAGGTGTTGGAATGGGCTGCCCAGGTAGGTGGTGGAGTCCCCATCCCTGGAGGTGTTTAAGAGTCGGGTTGACATAGCGCTGAGGGATATGGTGGAGTTGAGAACTGTCAGTGTTAGGTTAATGGTTGGACTAGATGATCTTCAAGGTCTTTTCCAACCTAGATGATTCTGTGATTCTGTGATTCTCCTTACCTTTACCCAACCAATTCTCTCTTGGCTGCCAGCTGGGTTTAAAACACGACAGTCCTTTTTCCTGTTCCCACCTAGCAATCAGGCAGGGCGTGAGAGTCGTAATCTCAGGGTCATGGGTTCCAGCCTCACATTGGGCACCAAACAGGAACTCTTTTCCCATATAGATATTCAAAATAAAAGAAACTGAATAATCTATTATATTGTGTATGTACCAGCTAAACTACTCATTTATCCCTGTGCTGGTGGATAGCTTTTCTCTTTTGGTACTTTATTTACTTGAAACTTAGCTCAGACTTACCGAGCGTCTTTTGTTTTAATGTGATCAGTCAAGAGAAGGTATTTACCACAAAAACGTTACCTGCTGAATCTAAACTTTTATATAATAAAAATGTTACACCACTTGATCAAACTTTTTCCTAGATATGCACTGTCATATACATTTTCATACTCATATATAGATACATACATATGGTCCCTCATTTCAAGAGAAGCTCACTCTATCAACAGGATGATGAATACAGGTAGGGAGAAGGATGGAATAATTTTACAATGCTCTAACAGACTGGGCTACATCTTGTCACGAGCTAAATTTGAGTAACAAACAAACAAATACAAAAAGATATTAAAAGATTTCTTTAAAGTGCTATATCAATGAAATTATATTAATAGGCATTAATAGATTAGGTTCCCACATTTTGACTATTACTTTTACTAGGTTCTGTTTATAGGCAGTCTTCAGATTCTACACTGCACAGATGGAGGACCAACTTTAGTAACTACTTTAGCCTTGCTGATTTTATTAATTGTGTATGATACAGTAACATCTAATCATGTAAAGTAAGATTAAAGATTCTGACACCCACAGCACAGGAACTAACAAACAGTAATTTTTTGTTCCTTTCTGTATAGACTAATAAAATATTTAGAATAATTAGTCTGCCAATAGTAAAGGATTAGAACTGCTAATTGCATATAACTTTAAAAAGTATGTCTCTTAATTAATAAACCATTAATAAACCAATTTATATTCTTCAAGAGAAAGATCAAGTGCAAGGATATATAACATTAAACAACACACAATTAACAACACTTTGTTTTAATTATCTTGGGTCACAATTAATGTTGGCCCTGCAGTTCATCTTTTTACTTTGATAGCTCCTTAGGCTATTTATGTAGATTAATTATTGAAGTATTGGCATTCACTAATCCGTGTTTTGAAGAAGCCACTGCACAACACTGACATCAGTGAGATCTATTCACCGACCTTCCAGAACTAGATTCTATCTGTCCATAATGTTACGTTATGTATCTGGGCAATTTGCCACAACTGATAAAGGTTGTGACATTATTGAACAACTTCCTAACAACTGAGGACATAAAGAACTGCAACTGTCATGCAGACTGATTAAGAACAAGGTGAAGCAAACACAAATCATGCATATTTGGAAATAAAAGACCACAAGGAACCAACAGTCATTCTTCATCGACAGATAAAGCAAGGCTATAGTAAACTGTACATTTATCAGAGTTTTATGGGTCTTAAAAATTTGGTATCATATGTTTTTTCCCCAGGGCAAAATTAGAGTTAGTTAGTAGTAAATGTGTTTATTTTACAGACTTTATTTTAAGCTTTTAAAGGAAAGAAAAACTGTATAGACTGCCTATACTTTTCAGTTTTCAGATTCTGTATTTAGATCCAAACATGATTATAACTATTCATGTTTTACTTTTAACAAAGTCCTCAAGAACAAAAATCCAGAGTATAGGCATAGTGATGAAGTCTTTGTTTACCACTAAGATCTTTCTAAGGCATTCATTTATCCACACACATAACACTACATAAATACCTGAACAGAAGAGAATGGAGGAAACACCTGACAAATTAAAAATATGCCTTTGTACTAGTTCAAAATTATATTAAAATATGCACACTCTTGGTTTTTTATACACATTAAAGCCCATGCTTCTATCGAGGAGCACAAAATAAGTTCACATATATAAGCAGTTACAATCTTACCTGTACCTTGTCCGTGGTTGCTTAACAATACTTCAGAACTTTTCCTCTAGTTAGGAATTACCACAAGGTGCACTACTTTGCACATCCTAATTTTCCAGAAATGCACTCAAAATCTAGAGTGTGCAGTTTTCCATGTGGTCTACAAGGAAATAGATTTTCCACAATCTAGCAATAAAAAGACCTGAGGTCTCCCAAGCAAGCAGTCCAGCAATTAAAAGTTGAGCAATAAACTACAATGAAGCAACACTGGTTTTATGACAGTTGTTAAACCACCTATATTAATCTTACAATATTAATAATTTAAACAAAACCAGTAAAAAGAATTTCTCTTATTAAATGGTCTCAACTGAATTAAAATACTGTATGAAGTTCTTTTTAAAGGTATCTGATGCTCAACATTAGAGAGGGATCCTTTCAGCAGTTCTAAGATTAAGCTTCTTGTTCATCCTTGGTAAATGCATCATAAAAAAATACCATAACATGAGTACAGGTGATCTGTGAAATACTGGATTTATACTACAAGGTGATTCAGTGCCAATAAATGAATGAGGCAGGGGGTAGGGTGGTCTTTTATGTGTGAAACCATTGTACTTCTTACCTCCAGAGCTTTCAAACGCTCCAATAGCAATTTTGTCTTTTCTTTTTCTTCTTCAGTGTTGCTGCTTTCACTTCTTGCATCTTCATCTGCTGGCGTGTGAATTTTTTCCATGCCTTCTTTACATTTCCTACTGTCTTCTGACAGGTTTTCCTGAAATGATTTTTTAAAATGTCATTACTCACAGGTGGAAATGAAGTTAACTATGCAAATAGCTTCAAATCTCCCTTGTATACGAATGAAAAAAAAGACAGAGCAAGTTGCTAGTTACATGATTACAGTACCAAATAAGTGGAGTCATGAAGGGTCTATGAAACATGCTGCTGTGCCAATTCTGCAAAAGTGTATGCACAACTTAACTGCTACACCTACTTAAGATTTTTAAAAAGTGGAACTCATCATCTTTTTAATAAAAAATCTTGCATTTTCTTCTTTTAAAGTTGCAATGAAAATTAAGCATACCAGCTTTCAATGGAAGCATTTTGCCACTGACATATAAAGCACTTTATTGAGGAAAAGCTAACATATGTTCATGTCTAATGTATTTCACCTTTCTTCATCTAGAGCTAATATTTGAATTACTAAATAATGGGCTGAGAACCAAGCTCCAACCTGAATACTGATTTAAGATCCACACTAATATGTAACTTTTCAGAAGCGCCCCAGTCTATTACAAGTCAGTCAGATTGGGTTATTATTAGCTGCTGCTGCTGAGTGGACTATGGCTGCTGAGTTTTACAGGAGGTCTATAAAAATCATAGGATTGAACAGTGTATCCTACTAACTCTATTAATTATGTGTCCAAGTTCTCTGTTGAGAGAGACAATGAGAGAGAGCAAGTAAAACACTGAGATTACAAGCTGGCAATGTAAAACACTGCCCAAAATGACAAGGCGAGCATAAGAGGAAAAAAGAGAACTACACAGATGTATGGAGTGAATTATCACCCGAGTGCAACACTAAGTGGACAGTCTCTACCTTGTAAACCATGTTCTCTAACTATAGAAGCAGATGCAGTGTGACAACTAATGGGAAGATTAAGATTGGAAAATGTGATGTAAATCAACATTAAATAATGGGTGTCAACACAAATCTAGAGAAGTCCTTTAATGAGCATTTAGTTTTCTTTGTGTGCCTTTTTGATAATTCTTATATACAAAGGCACATACTTCCATGATCTTTCGGTTAGTCTATAAGTGAGATGTATTTTCCGTAAACTACTACAGAACATAAACTCTGTCTAAGCATGTATTTTCATGAAGAACAGTTCCAGCTTGAATAACTGTGCAAATATAACTCTTTGAGAGTTAACAGCAAGACATTATCTTAATTAAAACCCATAAACACAACAGAATTAAAAATCAGCACTGTGAATCACATTTCTAACAATGTCTTTTTAAAATATTAACTAGCTTAGAAATTGACTATTACTATGTTAAAAGTTTAATCAACAATCAATTTTATAAATTGCGGGCTTAATCACTGAATACTCTTACAGAAACCATGAGGCACAGATCTCATTCTGAGCCTCAAAACATGAATGTCAAAGAGCCATTCCATCAGATTTTCAGCATTAGTGCTATCCTGATCACAAAGGAACCATAAATACAGTAGTTGTGCTTTTTTTTTTTTCTTCCTACTACTCACTGGTGCAACAATCAAGCATCTGTAAAAGAGCCATTAAACCATTTACCCTTCAAGTTGTGCTGGTGAGTGCACTGACATAAAAAATTTCTGTGAACTTGGGGAAAAAAAATTGACAAAGGTATCTCTTAGATGTAATTCAAACACAAACAATCATTTTTAGGAGAGAATGTGACATGAATTAGATGTGGCTAGCTATGGAAGAAAATATAAACGTCTGACCAGGGACACCTTTCCTGCTCAAACTAGAGGGCAGCAATTTCAAAGGACAGGTAGAAGAAAGCATAGGTTATGACATTTCATCACATAAAGGGGAGTAATACAACTTCCCAGAGTAAATCCCAGTCACCTAAAGAAATAACCCATTCATCTTCTAATTACAAAATCTGAGGAACTTACCTTGCACACTAGTACATATCCTGTTTTACTATGATGTTCACTAGAATACCTCGATACTTACTGCTGTTACGCCTGCTTGAGTGTTTAAGTACACATATATATTAAGTCCCCATTTAAGTACACATATATTCAAAATTAGTTTATTACTGAGTAATAATAAATGAGTTGTAGTGTTTCAGGCATGGGCTAAAAAGGTCCCTGATATGTCACGTACCATACCTGGAAAAGCTGCACAACAGAGGAAAACATTACTAACCTTAGAAATCGTGTTTAGGCATGCAATTTACTGGGGGCGCTGCCCTGTCACTTTAACCAGTTCTATCTGGGTGATATGCAGTAAGGGTAGAGTGAAAAATCCATACTCAAGAAAGCAAAGAAAACAGGTGCTTCTTAAACACCTTTTGTGCTTAAAGTCAAGTCAAGTAAGAGGGAGGATGACAAAGGCTTTTGGAATGACAGAATCCTCTTAAGAGTGAAAAATCTGCTAATATCAAAGGCAGCTGCCTGCTGGGGGGAGGCAGGAAGGGGCAGAGAGAGATCTGCAAGAGGAAATGTCTATCTCCTGCATGACGTTGATCAAATCCTACAGAAGGCTCTGCAGTAAGCATGCTGAAGGCAGCAAATAATGGCGTAGAGTAGCTTATTCCTTTTTTTTCCCCTAGATTCCTATCCTTTTTGTGTTACCTCAAATAAAGACCACCTTTTGAATCTTTTAAATAGTCTCTGTTGTATGCCTGACATTCACACAATTAAAGGTAGGCTGGGTTTTTAAGCTGAATAGCAAAATAGTCTCCAGGTCAGAAGTCCACCAAAGGCAAAGTAAGTGCTATCCTGCTGATCAATGCAGTTTTGTTTCTGTGAAAACGTAACAGATGGGAATGGTGCTCTGGAAGTAAGCTGGACAGGTAAAAAAAAAACAAACAAAAGGTAAAAAAAACAACGACCCAACTCTTGGTCTCCCCAGACCAGTAAGAGTTTAAGAAATATGCTTGTACCATGAGAGGATGCAAACACAGCAGCCTTCTGAGAATTCTAAAGGCTCATCTACATCTCTAATGCTCTGTGTCAACAAAGAGACAATAAAAATATTAAATATGCAAATCTTACTAAAAGGAAACTATGATTATGCTGCTCATTGTAGACCTGTTCCCATGGAAATTAATGAGAAACTTAACAATCAAGTCCCACTTTGCTTAAGCTTCTCAAGCTGCCATTGCTTTTCTGAAACCAACAGTATTTTGCAAATCTTAAATGACATCCTGCCCTGACCATTATTTCTAAGTATTCAGTTTGTTCTATAAATCAAACAAACAGTACACTGATGATGAACCCTTTGAACAAGCACTACAGGCCCTATAGCCAATAGACAACAAGAGATGAAAACAGACCCTGCAGTCTGGAAATGGCAAGCTTTCTAGAATCAATGAGGAGATATAAATCACTGAAGTCACTGATCTATTGAGCTGTACAATGCAGCAACCTGACTGAGACTTACCAGAAAGCTGGTTTTCAGTTAGCTAAAGTAGGAAGGAGCAGTATAATACTCCCTCTTCCCACTAATAAATAAAAGTAAGAACAATAAACTAAGAGAGCAAGAAATCCACCTGAAATTCCAAACGATAATTTACTGGAATTTGTAGAATATAAAGAAACATGTAGAATATAAATCCAATCTTCTCCCTTCCACCTACCTTTCAGAATACTGAACAAAAAAGTGTTCTCACTGTTTATAAACAAAAGGAGTAACTCTAATGATAGAAAAGATCACATGGAAGCTTTCAAAAGAGATGAGACTTAACTGTCTACTTCAGAAATTACCTCCTCCTTCATCCCAAAAAACCCAAAAGGCTGCTGACCCTCTGGACACAACGTTAGTCATTGGGATGCCTTTCCTCTAAGACTCATCACCTTCTCAAGGAACAGACAAGAGTCAAAGGGACACTTAGCCAGCTATTTCTTAACCATTATTATTTCAGAAATTATTATACTCATAAAGTTTTAATGGTAGCACCATCAGTTGACTGTTCTTTGCCCTTTCTTCTTTCTTAAGATGCTTTCTAGGAATTACATTACATATACACAGAAAAAAGTTGGGAAAAAAATGAGCTCACTTTAAAACATTTCTGTTTGTAACTATGAAAGTTCAAACCAAGAAGAGTAAATGTCAGATGGCACAAAGAAAAAAAGGTAGTTAGCAAAAATCTATTCTAGATTTTCTTTTTTACAGTGAAAACCATGATTAGGCACTAATAGCAATACAGGCTCTTTTCTGGTAGTAATGAGAAATACATGACATGAAATGATCATATAGTTCCCCAGGTAACTCCTGTTCCAATTCTTCCTAATTTGAGATTTTACAGTGCAGGAACTACCTACCCAAGAAAGAAGCATTGAAGAAAACAGAAATCATTAACACTGTTAACCAGCAGATGGGCAAAGGAGGCCAACCAGAACCAGCAGCAGCACACCTGCCACAGCTCTCAGCAATGGGAAATGCAAAGTCCTGCCCGGGGGGAGGAACAACCTCATGCACCCACAGAGGCTGGGAGCTGGCTGCATGGGAGGGTATCTGTTGCAGGGAAGAGAGGAGATGGAGCCAGACCTTTCTTGGAAGTGACATGATGAAAAGACCAGATACAATGGACCCAGCTTGGAACATGAGAAATTGCAATCAGATATTAGGAAAACTTTTTTTTTTCCTCTTGTGAGGGTCACCAGAACAGGTTATCCAGGAAGGTTCCTGAATCACAGAGATATTGCAAAATTCAATGGACAAGTGGCTACAATAATACAAAATAGCATAATGTAATCCTGATATAACTGGATCTGGACTCTACAGTACTGATTATAAGCAGCAACCTTTCACAAGGACATGTGACAAAATTCTGATTGAACCAGATGAATTAAAACAAGATCAAGATCTTTAAAATGCTGATTTTCCCAATGAGCTCTGGGTGACATGAATTGCTTGTCTGGAAACTGATAAGTAATAATTAGAGATGACACCTTTGCTTAAAGAAGCTAAAGATCATTTTCATGTGATGAACACAACTCCTCCAGAGAAGTGAAGTGTTTCAGATGCAATGTGGTAAAAGATCCCTCAGATACAAACAATCTCTATTTCAATTTTGGGTCAGATTGTAATGCCTGAGTAGAGGGTTTTTTTCTGAATTCCTTTTAATTCTTCAGCTTCTGAAATTTATTAGAGAGAATGGTTTTATAATGGTTACAAATTCAAATTCTTCTGAGAGTCATGCCTGCAATTTTCCAAAACCACACGTTAATCACACATTTAACCCAAGAATAAAATACATGTAGGATATATAATTAAATAGTGCTTCTGATAGCTCATAACCACTTATTTGAGAAAAAAACCTCAAAATGATTCACAATGTAGTTATTAACAGATCATATACAGAGGCAATGGTAACAGGCATCCACGAATCCAATCAATTGGAACCCAAGCTAAGTGGCTAACTTGGCATCTCAAAACATTTAGCACCTTCCATGGTGCCTCAGGACCTTCTCCAGGACTTTCTAAATAAGATATTTACTAACTAGTTATCTTAGATTTCAGTAACTGAATTTGGTGACCCAGGTACACTAAATTACACTTCTAACACTCTTTCCTCCTATAATGATGGCAGACTCTTAACCTCCAAACACAAACTGCGATTTACAGATCCATATACAGAATTGTTTATTTATGCACTGGTTCTGGCTGGGATTGAGTTAATTTTTTTTATACTAGCTAGAACTGGGCTATGTTTTGGATTTGTGCTGGAAACATCTTGATGATTCAGGGATGTTTTGTTACTACTGAGCAGTGCTTACACAGCGTCAAGGCATTTTCTACTTCTCACCCCACCAGCGAGGAGGCTGGGGGTGGACAAAAAGTTTGGAGGGGACACGGACAGCTGACCCCAACTGATCCCAGGATATCCCAGACCATTATGGCGTCATGGTCACTATATAAAGCTGGGAGCAGGTTGGCTGAGGGGCTGCTGCTTGAGAACTGGCTGAGCATCAGTCAGTTGGTGGTGAGCAATTGTTTTCACTTGCATCACTTGTCCTTCTTGGGTTTTATTTCTCTTTCTGTTGTTTCCCTTTTTGTTACAATTTGTTGTTGTTATTGTTAATATTGTTATTATTGTATTTAATTTTATTTCAGTTATTAAACTGTTCTTATCTTAACCCACAAGTTTTCTCACTTTTACCCTTCCAATTCTCCTCCTGCCATCCTGCTGGGGTAGGAGTAAGTGAGCAGCTGTGCGGTGCTTAGTTGCAGGCTGGGGTTAAACCATGGCAATATAATAATAAATTGTGAATGTTTTTTCTTGCAAGGCCATTCTATAGTCTTGATGTATTCTTAGATGATGTACTTTCAGTGTTATTTCCACTGCAGACCTCCTAGTGTTCAGCACTATTCTTCACTGCAAGTGAGTGATATGAAATGAGAATTTTCAGACTGTTGATGTAGATAAAAACTGTAGATGAGGGTTTCTTTGTACTTTCATGGAAAAAACAGCCCCAAGCTATGCACAAGTAGCTCAGTCTGATTGCACAAGTTGAAAAAAGGCAGCAGTTGCTTCAATGATTACTGGCTTAAATTTCCAACAAGGTTAAAATTCTTTTCCAGTGGCACCTTGCTCCCCTTTCTCCCCCCACCATGACCTTTTTTCCCTTAATCATAATTAACACTTGTTTACCGTGGCTCAAACCCTCTTAAATATGCCTTTTGAAAATTTGCTATATCTTCTAATATACTTTATAACATATTTCATTCAGCAAAACCTTAGATGTATAAAAGACACCTGAATGTTAAGTCTGAGCAATGGATGAATTCACAAAGTCTTTCCTACAAGATGCTTGGTACAGGAGTAGTCACTGATATCACTGTGACCTGAACATGTCTGTTCCATTGGCAAATTTTTTTTAAATTTTCTTTATTTGCTAATGGGAATCCCATCAAACACATGACCCAGGTCTGGAAAAAACCCATAACCGAGCACACAAGTTAGAATGTAAAAAATAACTGTGCAACTAGACAGTGCAATCTTAATGATCTCTGAGTCTAAGGCTACAAATATGACTTCTGGTTTTACCTTGCTTAGTTCTATCTATGTACTCAGCTGTTTTCTCTTGCTTTATTTTCTCCCAGTGGAAGGAAAGACTAAAATATAGCTTTGCTTTAGATAGCACATCAGCAAGTGTAATAATATATTTTTGTTTAGCTAACAGCTTTTGTTCAGAACAAGCTAACCAAAATTGAAGGAAAAGAAAGGAATGCACATATATCACAAAATTTTACAGAAACATCCCAAATTGTTCTCAGTTTAACATTAGCATTGTCAGGAAAAAAATATACAATTCTTCTTTTTCATCTCTCGATTTCACTTACAAAGTGAACAGAGTGAGCAGTAACATTCCCTAGATTAAATACATGTGATGGATAAGAGAACAAAGTACTTTCTTTATGTTACCGATACGAGCCTCCTACCAGTCGCATATCAATCTAAATGTACTACATATTATTCTTCACTCAATACACTCCTCACTAGTACAAGCTATCACCCCTATTGAGCAGTTCTGCAGTAACATTAATAAATTTCCTGATGATGCTTTTATTGGTTGTTCCATGCATCAGAAATATCTATTTCTTTTGAAAAAGTTTAGATCAAAAAGGACTGCAAAAGGAGAAAACCTTCACAGTGAAGTTCAGTACTAAGTGTACTTATCAGATCAGTACAAGCAGATGGAGTTTCTTGTCTTCGGGTCCCCAGCTGAACATCAGTCCTGGGTGTCAAAGTGAACTAAGCTAACCTTGTGACCAAATATTGCTGTTGACACCATCCTGTCTTTAGTGAATGGATATTCACATTATCAACAGCACCCTCGCCTCTGGCAATTTGTCTCAGAAGTGAAATCAAAGACTGACCAATCTGGAGGTGACTCTTCCAAAGCAGGTTTCAGGCATGGTGGTGGCAGGGCAGTGTGGCAGTAGCTCATTGTGTTTGTTGTTCCTTTTCAAAATGGAAGACTTTAGCTACACTGAACAGCAAAGTTATCAGCAGAAAAAAAAAAAATGTTCTAGAAGGCAAGCTGTTCTTTCTTAATATGTGTATATATGATATTATGAGAAGAACATACAGTGTGATTTTTCATGCAGATATTCTAAATTGGTTCATTATAGTAGCATACTTAAAGTAATCATCTTTCCTACAGGAAACCTATATGCAGCATTTAAACTTTCCTGAAGGAGTAAGTATTAAAGTAACTACACTTGACTAAAGTGACAGTATTAAAATATCTGCCTTTGACTGAAGTACAAACAAGCCAAACTATTTGCTTGCAAACAAGCTAACATCTTTGTCATCAACACGGACAGTGGGATCGATTGCACCCTCAGCAAGTTTGCTGATGACACCGAGCTGTATGGTGCGGTCGACACGCTGGAGGGAAGGGATGTGCCATCCAGAGGCACCTGGACAGGCTGGAGAGGTGGGACCGTGCAAACCTCATGGAGCTCAATAAGCCCAAGGGCAAGGTCCTGCCCATGGGTTGGGGCAATCCCAAGCACAAATACAGGCTGTGGATTGAGAGCAGCCCTGCGGAGAAGGACTTGGGGGTATTAGCGGATGGAGAACTGACTGTGAGCCAGCAATGTGCACTTGTAGCCCAGAAAGCCAACCATGTCCTGGGCTGCATCAAGAGAAGTGTGGCCAGCAGGTCGAGGGAGGGGATTCTCCCCCTCTACTCCACTCTTGTGAGACCCCACCTGCAGTGCTGTGTCCAGCTCTGGAGCCCCCAACAGAAGAAGGACACGGACCTGCTCGAGCAGTTCCAGAGGAGGCCACAAGGATGCTCAGGGGGCTGGAGCACCTTCCCTGTGAGGATAGGCTGAGAGAGTTGGGGGTGTTCAGCCCAGAGAAGAGAAGGCTCAGGGGAGACCTTATAGCAGCCTTCCAGTACCTAAAGAGGGCCTATGGGGAAGACAGCGAGGGACTTTTTACAAGGGCATGTAGTGATAGGACGAAGGGTAATGGCTTTAAACCAAAAGAAGGTAGATTTAGATGAGATATTAGGAAGAAATTCTTCACTGTGAGGGCAGTAAGACACTGGCACAGGTTGCCCAGAGAAGCTGTGGCTGCCCCCTCCGTGGAAGGGTTCAAGGCCAGGTTGGACGGGGCTTTGAGCAATCTGGGCTAGTGGAAGGTGTCCCTGCCCATGGCAGGGGGGTTGGAACTGGATGATCTTTAAGGTCCCTTCCAACCCAAACCATCCTATGATACATAATTGTACCATCAAATCAGTCAATCTTCAGCTCTTGTTACTGTAGATATATAGAGGATTCTGAGAAGGAAAGAACAGCTTGTTTTCTGAGAAACAGGCACACAAATGGCACATTTCAGTTATGAGACTTTGCTTGTTAAACATAACTCCATTGCTTTGTTACTGTATTACAAAGAATCAGAAAGAGAAAGCTATTTGCACATATGTTCCTTGCAACAAAACTGTAATTTTGAACAGTGTCTGAGGAACACCATCACTCCCCTTTGGGGACAAGAATCCAACCGCAATTTGGTTAAATATGGGAATAGACATTTATCAGAATCTTTGCATAGTGTTGGAAATCTACCAGAAGAAAAGCCATAAGGAATTAGTTGTTACCGAGCTAGCCCTGGATTTCTCTGTATGGAAAAGCAGTCGAACAGCAAATGCTTGTGTCCTTGACAGCCAGGATTACCAGTGGAGCTCCCAAGAGTGTGGGTAGCTCCTCTTCTGTCCCTCTCTGGGAGACACAAAACTGCTAAGTTTTGATTAGCAATATTTTTCCTTAGTAGTTTAGGAGGCTTGGTTGATGCAGTCTTCTGTGAGCACTTCCAGTCCAGAGATGTAAGTTTAATTTTAAGGATATATTTCCTCTTTCTGCCATAGAAGTTAGCATTAAAAATCCCATGTGGATTTCAGCTAGGGAATTCAACTAGTGCCTTTTTTTTAATTCATAGCCATGTCCCATCTATAAAATGTTACATATCAATGGCCTGAACATTAAGCTTGTGTAATTTTGTGTTAAGATAAAATTACATTGCCAATAGATACAGTTTTTCCTCTCATGAAAGAGCTGTTGACACCAACGGCTGTGCAAATTAGAAGTGACAGTCACAACAACTGTTCCATATTTGAGTCTCAGAAAGCATGCAGACAAAAAAATGGGTTGATCTGGGCAACAATGCCACCTGAAATGTGCCTGTATCACTTATGTAGTCACACCTCTCTGACACCTGCTTCGAAAGAACTGGCAAAACGCTCCAGACTTCACGATTGAGAGCTAGAAGTCTTGTAAGACTGGCATTACTCTATCTTTGTATTGAAGCTATCAGTATTGACTCTACAGATAAATCTTCTTTCTTAGTTTTGGATATGACAGGCACATGACATGCATATTTATATTCAGCAAGAGGGCAGGAAATGGAACTTAACTTTCTTATGTTCAAAACCACTCCTCCCATGAAGCTGCAGGGTGAGTTAATGATTACACTGGCGGTGATGCCCTGCAAACGGGACACACGTTCCCCATGGAGCTCTGTGCCATTCTTCTCACGGTGCACTCTAAAGCCTGAGAAATTTCTTCTGAAGTCATTACTTCTCAAAATCTCATCACCAGAGCCACAGTCACAGCTCTTACCCAGCAAGAAGAGCACATCCAAATGCTTAGGCTGCAATTGCTCAAACTGTCTGCCACCACTTTGATGTCAGTGTAGTCACATGGGTGCTGAAATGAGCAGTGGAGCAAAAATGAGACGGGACACACACCACTTCCAGAAAGAAGTGGAAGGAATAAAGCTGCTCTTCTCCACTGCACCCAGGGCCAAAGAAACCTGAAAACATGCCCTACTACTAAGGCTACCTGTAATCCCCATTGAGCCTTTGAGCCAGACTCCTCTTGGTGTGGACTCAACAGCACTGGCCTCAGCACAGGGACCGTTCTTGACAAACCTACTACCCTGTTACTCCTGTCTTTCCCCTCTCGCATTTGTATAGTCAATCTCTGAAGACCTGCACTGTCCAGCATGATGAAAATCCCTTCTGCTAAAAAGTAGTCTAGACTACGTCAGCTGGTGAACAAGCACGGTCAGAGACACTCTGCACTAGCACAGAAGTTGAGGGATGACTGGGCCTGTGACATTAGACGGGGTGAGCTTTGGGCTGTCTACAACCCAGGATTTCAGCTCCTGCTGATCAAAAGAATGTGCCTGGTCCCCACAGCAGTATTTATTTGTAGTGCAAATCTCAAAGAAGCACAGTGGGGCTCTGAAAAGGTTACAACCCCTGCAGTCATGAGTTTTTATTTCCCTAAGTTTTTCCTGCAAATTCATGTATCAAAATCCTCAAATTACCAACAGCAAAACCTCACTTCCATATTTTTTAATACAGGACAGGATAGCCCTTCTTGAAGACCATTCAAGCTCCACTTTGAAACTGATACCTTTTCTATTAAAAGTATGCGTATGTTAAACTTCTTAGGGGAAGTAAGCTTTTTTCCAAGTTTACAAGGAAATATGAAAAGCTTTTTTTGTTTTTATAATCCCTTCATTATCTGGCTCAGTACTTATAACAGTTCCTGTTACCACAGAAGCAGCGGTCTGTATATATGATGTCATCTTAAATATACTTGAGATTAAACAATATGTTGTTATCCTCTTTTTACAGACACAGGTTAAAGATGGACAGATAAAGTGAATTTGTCCAAGAAAACAGAGAAATTTTTAGCAAATGAAAAAATCAAAATCTAGTCTCTCAAACACGGTGCTTTTAACAGCAGATCATCCTTCCCCTCCGATGCGACTGCACCATGTCTGTCATGAGCTTTAGTGCACATACGGACAATTCCAGAATTATAACAAATTGTGAACTTACAACAAACTCTCTTCTTCATCTATTTCGATCACTGTACACTGACATAAAGTCAAAAGGAGTTAAAAAAACCCTTCAAAGTCTTTGAGTAATCTGTAGTCAGGTAAGACTTTACCTAGATATCCAGTATTGTGATTTAACGGGCAAGAGACTAGGTTTTGGTAACAAAATCACAAGGATAAACAGTAAGGGAAGTCTGTGGGGTGCTTGTTTTAATGTCTTGGGTTCAAGTACTGCATACGATTATTTCTGGGGATCACTCTCCCTCTTAGATAAAGTTCTTGTGTCTTGAATGAGAATAATATTAATATATGAGGTATTGGTTTGGCCTTTCATGGTCTTACTTTTAGGTGGACAATGCCTCTTGGAAACATCATAAAGCTCTTACATACTAGAGCCTTTTAGCCAAGTGAACTTTTAAGCAAGAAATATGATGGTTCACAACAATTCAAATCACACGTATTCTTGTCTACATTTACATGAGCATTCATGATAAATCTTCCCTCAGTTATGTAAAATGATAACAGAGGAGAATTTTATTTACAATCCTGCTTCTAAATTCATTTACCCTAAAGAAATCACATCATCCATCTGTAAGTTCAGAAAATGAAATTCCCATAGGGAAGCTAGCTCTATGGCAAGGGTTAGAATATTTTGCTTCAAGTAAGAATCCTGGCAAGACCTAACACAATATTGCAATAATACTGCATGCTCTGGGCTTCATCTTATTATTCTTCTTCTAACATGATCACTATGCAACATATAATGTTCATTAGCTAGAATATTTATTCTGGAGTCAGGCATATTGATATTATAATAAGAACTCAATTTCATACATCCCAGAACAATAATTAGATTTGTGAAAAACAAATATGTAGACAATGGTCAATAGATCAAAAGCATTTATTGCACAGAGATATCTTTTATGACTATTCAGATATTAATTTGAACAGGCTTCACACACTAAAACTAACTTACCATGGTGTCAGAGAATATGAGACATAGGTTGATAAGTCACACTGCAGACTGTCTAGGTCATGTTCTCATTTATTATGAAATACGTGGTTGTGAAACTGCAGTAGAATATGATACTCTATTGTACTGAGTACTGATCATGCTGTTCTGATCATATCATAGTAATCATTGAGAAGAGGTATGATTCAGAGTATGTTCTATAAATTAACTGATGGCTTTCAAAACAATGTTAGTATCTATACATTCAATAATTTTTTGTATGTATATGCAGATATTTATACATATCACTTGGAATTCAGATCACAAAAATCTTTTTTTCACATGTTAGCTCACATCTATATTTCATTTACAAATACAGGATGATAATATGGTTATCATGTTGCCAAAAACCTGAATACATCAGTGTTTTTAAGAGACATTACTAGGTTGTACAGTCAAGTTCTATTCCCATTTGTGAATTACCCTTATAAATATATCAAAAAAACTGTCTGAATTCATTTGGAAAGATACAAATGAAATGCTGCTATTGCAATATTGATGCCTCTTGCAAAACCCGGACACAGTATTTGCAATAAAATTCATTGTATATTTGGATGATATATTTGTCCATAATTTCCACACAGTTGGTTTCAGTAACGTATTAATGATTCATATAATGCTTTATTAACATGCTTTTCAATGTTAAAATACTTTGTAAACGTTTCAGATCACAGATTCTTTGCCAACTATTTGTTTTGAAGAGCCTTTCAGGTATTAGCGTTTATTATTACATGTGGTTGTTGCCTAAAACACACTGCATAGTTTTTACTGTGTGACTGAATAACAAACACAAATCAAGTGAACCCATCTCTGACCTACATAGCTGGTAGCCATAGGAGGGCAGAAATGCGCTGTTTTGCATGTGAATAGAGCCATTCCTTGAAGTTCCCAAAAACAATTTGTTCAGAAGTTTGTCATAAAAGTGAACAAAAGGGATGTGAGGATGAATGAGTCAGAGTAATTCATAAAAAATACAACGTTCATGGAAATGGTGCATATTTTTGACCTGTTTCACCAATCACAGATTGGTATATGATGCAGTAGCCTAGTTATTCCTTCAGGAAAGGAAAAAACGTTGCTTCTGAGTCATGAATTAGGAAAAGACATTCATAAGCAAAGAAAATTGCATACCGGCAACATGGAAGAAATGATAATTGCTAAAAACCAAGTTGACTTTGATATCATGAGTGAAAATATTCCTAAGAACAAGAAGAGAACAGGGAAAGAAGGAAGCTGTTACGCAATGTGGAGTACAAGATTTAAAATAATCTTGGAGTAACAGGTATATGGGTGCTTTACCATCCTGGGATGGAGCTAGGCTCAAGTTTGGGGAATCCGCCCTGACTACATCCTAGCAGATTCAAACAAAACCGTATGTCCAGAAAGAACGGAAAAAAAGGGGTTAGACAACAGTTTGCTAGGTGTTTGCTAGGGCTGCTTGCTAGAGCTGAAGGAAAACAAAGAATTGTTCTTGTTATCATTAACTGGGCAGAACTGCCTTGTTCTTTTGTTGGTCAGAAAATAAACCCAAGAGATTTTACACAAAACACACCATGGTACCCATTCTCCTGGTTGGCATGAGACAACAAATGTCTATGTCAGTATGGCCCCAAAGGAGAAAAAGCCAAATCCATAACCAAAATCTCTCTTTTTTTAAAAATTAAAAAACAAATAAAAGATGGAGGAAAAACTACACAGAAATATACAAGCACTGAAATTGAAATGACTAGTTTATCTCCCCTCTAGGAAAGCAGCACACAAAATTTCAAGTGTCAAAAGACCACATAGTTAATTTTTTTTCCAGTTTAGTGCCCCAAAGAAAAATAAAGAACACTCAAACCCTCAGTTTAATGGAAAGAAACTGAAATACTTTTTTACTTTTCTTGTTGAGAGTGCAAAAACAAAACCCAAAGAAGCTAGAACCCAATTGCGGTACCACCTTACTGTGGTTTCCACGGTCAGACAGCATGCAGAAAATCAGATAATAAAATCTTTCCAGATGTCTGTTATAAACAGACAGACAAGTAATTCACCTGAAGGAGAGACTGACACCAAGCCCACTTCAGAACACCCACTGTATGATGGCAGGAGCGAGCAGGAAGTATGGATTTAAACTCTGAACCAAGAGGGGGGAACTGAATTTCATTTTTGCATCCCAGAACAGTAGTGAGTAAAATATAGATGCTTTTATCAGCAGTTTCTAAAAGCACAATGTTCTATTATAACTTCAACAAAAAGTTTAATTTGTTCTGAAATTAAATTTTACAGGCTATCATTTTAACAAGAAAAACTGATTATTTTGGAAGGTTAATCTAAAAGTTTCTTTTCCCTTCAATCCAAGCTTAAAATGAAAATTTAATTACAGTGATAAATACTCTTTAATATACATTTTTGTTTAACTATATTGCTGTATTTTTGATCCATCAGTTGTAAGAATGGACTAATATAACTAGAATTTTTGAAAAGTGTTTTATCTGAAGGATCGTTACCTAGTATAGACTCTAGTATATTATTTCAGCATTTTATATCTTTATAAGGAATGTTTATTCTGTATAAAAAGATACAGGATAGGACTGACTTCATTAAGTGATTTTTTAAAAGAATTCATGTTCAGAATATCTGATTAACTGGGATGTATATCATTCCTGTTTCCAGACACTTAAAAAAGGCCTTCCACCACCTCAGGTTCACTGCTTCCAGAATACAGTAGTGCATTAGGAAAATGCAAAACTCTCCTTTCTTATAAACAGCATAAACAGACCTGGTTCCCTTTGAAAAACCTCTAAAATCTTTGCTCGCCTAAATTCTGTCCTGAGACATGTTCTCTCTACCCCAAATGAGGCTGATAAAACACACCTGCCACAAGCAGCGATGAGAAACTACGGAGCTTGATATGAAAGCCTCACCCCCAATAAGAATATGAGTGGATAAAATTATCCATCACAATCTGAAGGTCAAGTTGTCAAAAGCATCTGTGTTTTCTAGAGATGTCGGAATATATTACTTAAAATATTAAGTGCTTTAATAAAGTCTTCAAAACTAGTTTCTCTGTCCCCTGTTAACTGTGAGGAGCAACAACTGCAGATAACACAGTGATAATAAAAATGAAAAACCTTAAACTCTGCTGAGAGAACACCTGGGAAAATGTAGAGGGTACCAACCACCACTGACAAGTATTCATAACTAATAAATAGAGGAAACAATGCCAGACACATTTATCTCAGTAGTGCGATATTTTGTTCTAAAGAACTTTTCTAAGAAGAAAACAGGTAAAAAGTCATTAATATACCTGATATACCTTCATGATATTAACAGTTCCTTCTCCATGCTGGCCTGGGGATCCTTGGCTCTGTAGCAGATTTCTCACTGTCTCCTCCATTCTAGAGAATGAAAATATTTACAAAACTCAATTGTATGGAAAAAAAATTAAGAGTTGCATTCGGTGGTTTTGTTCTTTACAAGAGCTTAATGCATCCATGGCTACCGTGAAATGAATATTTAAAGACAATCCTGGCCTTATAATGTTCTCATACTCCATGTTATGAATAACACATTAAGGGCACTCTTTTATCTTTTGAATATGCACAGTAATTAGTTGTATTGTTAGAATCCTACTGGAGCTCAGTTACAACAATTAAAAACAAATGTGTGCAAAAGACATCACCTTGTCAACAGTGTAACCAAACACCATGATAAAATTACTGTCATTTAGGAATAAAATCAGATTAAAAAAACCCCAACCTGCTGCATTTCTAGCCAATTGTCAGGTTTGTGCAATTTCGACAGACTGACAAATACATTACTAGTATTTCCTCCCTATGTTATGGGTGCAGCAGTGTGTGCCAGTGCATTTGTTTATAGAGGCACAGCTGCTGAACACATTCACCCTTCTCTGCCCTTTCAAAGGGATGTAAAAACCAAGTGTAGGCTAAAATCTGGTACTACCATCCCATAAAAACGTAATCAGTTTCAGTTCCATCAGTGAAAGAAGGAAGGTTTGCACTTCCATTTTAGAAGGTGTTAACAGACACCAGCAAAAGTTGTCTTTGATCCACAGTCATTCATCAAGCATGTTAAAGCTGATAATGGCACTAACCCTCCTGAACGGAGGCTGAACAGAATAAAGAGTTCTGCTCCTTTGCACAATAGGACCACTGGGAGTAACAGAAGCCACCTACAAAACACTGGTCCCATTCAAGGTGGATCAGAAATTAAATCCCAGGGGCTTAGGAGATGTCACTGAGGCTGACCACAAATAAAGGGACCAGGACTATAGATGGTTTCAGCTCTATGAGTATGGGCAAGAGGAGGAAAGGGATCACAAGCCAGAGAACCAGTGATGAACACAACAAAGACGCTGGGTTTCACAACAAAAAACACTGAGTGTCAATTCCAGCCAAAGGTCCTCATGCTTCTCCCCACTCCCCATCTCCTCACCCAAATTCTCACCCCTGTACAGCTGCTTCTTCAGCTGTGTGGATGCAACAGTTTTTCTCACCCTCCCTTTCATGTTTTCTTTCTTTTCCTTCTAAGCTGTCTCAATCCCTTGACACAGTTGGAAAAAGATCCCAGTTGGAACAGGGGCTGGAAAAGGGAAAACTGCTGTAGCACTGGGGTGTGGGTGATACGAAGGCAGGAGAGGAATACCTTAAGCCATGTTGCCAAATACTGTATATTAAAACTGTGACCTTGAAAAAAGAGCCAGTATTCCTTAGCATATCAGACCAGAAACTGCCTGCTGTTGTTTATTTCTACCGTGTTTAGGGAAACATGACTTTTGTGTACCATCTTTGCAAATGCAATTGAGCAGAATTATTATTCACAGCATATCCTTTTTTTTTATTTATTTCTAAGGTAACAACCCAGCGAGACAGCAAATATTAGCTAACTGCTCTGGCCAAAGGCCAGTAACATTATCTTTTATATAATCCTCATACTCTTTCTGTTCTTTCAGTCTTACCAGAATGAAAGGCATTGGCTAATTTAGCAATAATATGATGTTTTGCTAGGTTTTCGCCTTTCAAGTCAGCCAGCTACTCTACTTTTTGAGAAGCCAACACTGGCTATACATTCTACTCAGATGAACACTGACATTTTACTTATTCGTATGATGCTTTTTGTCATTGATGTGCAGACTTCTACATTGCCAGAATGCCCACAGAATAGTTGGACCATCTGTTGACCAAATGTGAATAAAAACAAGCCAGCTCTAATCTCTAGTGCAGACAGTGGTGCAGTTTTTCAGTTGCAGATTGGAACCATTTCTGCTCATAGGTTGATCTTAATCAGATGCCTTTTACACAGAAGGACAAATAATTTTGGTTCATAATATAAATTCCTGTGCAGTCCTCACCAAAAGATTTAATCTCTTAACATGTTAATAATTTCATTTTTAAATTAATGATGTAATAGGATTCTTAATTATTGTGTTTATATATGCATATACAGTTCCAAATCTTGTCCTCCATAAAGTTCTTGCAAATTAATAAACAAGCAAAAATGAGAGAAAGAATAAATTCAACTATCACTAAAATCAGAGTTTTTCAATTTAGGCCTAATAGTATTAATGAAAATATGGTCTACTTGTTTATTAGTATCATCAGTTAAACCAGCTCAGAAAAATTATGAAGAATTTAAATTCAATAGATCATTTCATCTTCAGTCAAATTCATATGATCTATTTTGGACAACAGGCCCATCTTGTTGAACAGCCTTACAGGGACTGGCCAGCACACAGTTTCATGTGGCAATTACAAACACCTCCCATCAGGACTCAGATCTCTATGCAACACAATAATCTTTGCAACATGACGAAGAGCTCAGTTAAACACAGTTGAGACTTTTGTTGTTTCGTCATTTGCAGTTATTACAGAAGTTTGTAAGAGTTGACAGCGATAAAGGTGAACTACAGGCATAACAGAGACACTGTCTGTGTGGTCATGTCACTACAAAACCAGCACTGAGAGGATCTCACAAGCTTCAGGTACCCATGGAGTATCTGAAAAAGGAAAGAAAACTAGTTTCTGACAACAAGAAGATGAAATATCCTTACAGACAAACTTACTGCAAAGCTCTGATGGGTAGTGCTCTTGCAGTTTGTAAGCTGCCGCTTCTTCACTAGCACTCCAGTTGTCTGTTTTTAGGAAGGACTGCTTAACCAAACATGGCACAGGATAATAATTGAGACTTGTTCTCATAAATTAGAATCTTTGAACCATGAATTAATGGCACCTTAATTGAAAAGCAATTGTTATATTATGATCTAAAATACTCTCCACAGAGACAGTACATGCCAGAAGGATTTAGTATAAATTCTTTTGAAGAACGCAAGAATAGTAGAGTCTCTATAAATTTAAATTGAAATCCCATGTTTTGCTCCCTGAACAAAGCTTCCAAAGGACATGTAAATTTTGGAAGTGAAACCAAAGAATCAGGAGCTTTATGAAAGGTTATTTCTACACATTGACCTATATTTTTCCCCCTTCTGGTAACCATGAAAGGTTCTCTTCTCTTCATGATTCTAATATCCTAGATGGACCCACTGCAACGTGAAGCACTTGCTGACTACATCTAGAATAGCTATCCCCCACGCGTGTATTCTGCCTGCTTGCTGGACTATGCTAAAAAACCTGTTTTGCCAAGGATTCTGTGCATCTTATGTAACTATCAAGCTGTTACAATCCGCAAAAACAGTCTCTAAAGCTCACCATTCCTGAGTCTACATTCTTCAATCACTATTTAAAAACATTTATTTTCCCCTTTCTTTAGCATTCTATTTACTGTCTATTCATCTGAAGCATCTCCCTTAGTAACATTAAATTTTTTGTTACATCTATTATTTGAATAGAAAATTGAAGTTTTCTTAAAACTGAAGTGTTCCTCTCAATTTTCCTTTTTTTAAAAAGGTATTTTCTTGAGGGGAAAAATAAATTAAACCCATGTTTGATAGAAGCTTCTTAAGTTTCTTGACAAAATGTCAGTTTAGAGTAGGCAAAGAGTCCTCCACCAGTCCTAACTTAAGGATAAATTTCTCAAAGCATAAAACAGAAGAAATGAAGCACTCTGAAACCAGAATCTGTGCATGGCATATAAGAGTTTAAGGAACATAAAATATTAATGCTACTGTGGAAAGTGCTGTCAAGATTTCATCCGGAATATTATCTGCAATTACAATCACCAGTGTTCAGGAGCAGCTCGTTCAGAGAGGATTCGCTGAAGAGACAGCTCTGTGGTTTAGAGGAACTGAGAGTCTGTGTCATGAGAAGAGACCAAACAACTTATCTTGCTAAACTTAAGAGACCAAGGGCTTACACAGGTATGACTTCCACAAAAGAAACAGTGAGAAGAAGTAAAATGGGAAAGAAAACTACATCAACCTAAGGTCAATGATTGACAAAACAAGATGGGAATATAGGGGTTACTGATACATTTAGGCTGAAATGAGGATGTTTTTAATCCTTGAAAAAGTGAGACTGAACCAGCCTGCCAGGTAGAGTAACAGAATGAGAAACCTAAACAGTTTTAAGCCAGAGTTGAGCATTTATGAAATTAATTACACAGCAGGGTCAAGAGCGGAGGACTTGAATTTATGATCCACAGGTCCTTGCCGCTATTCCTTCTGACACAAAATCAGTCATTACTACATTTAAAAGTAATTTGTCCTGTGCTGTTGAGAGAATACCAGGAAACCAATCCAACTCCAACGTACAGTTATTTATTTTGGCTTTGCTTCTGTGTGTGTTTCTGGGCAAGGGGGCCAGAGGAATCTCTGGAAAGGAGGAAACATTGTTGCCTGCCCAGGGAGCAGCACATAGGGCACAGATGCTCAGGCATCCAAGATGGCAGAAGGAAGCTTCCTCTGTATTTTTGCTGCAACTCAAATCTTGCCTGGAAGCCAGGACCTGCCTGCAAGGACCCACTGAGCTGTAGGAGACTTGCTTTTAAAGCTTGATGTTATGTTTCTGACAGCTCTGCTGCCTGCATCTCCTGCCTGGCCCCACTGCTGCAACTTGTGGCATGCCCCAGAGCAGAGTTTCAACCAGGTCAGGCGAGACAGAACCCTGCTAGGCAGTTAATTTCCTGTCTTTCCTCTCAATTTTCTCAGGACTGCCACCTTCATAAATGGGCACCTCCTTCGTGCTGTCCCCCAGCAATGCTGGGACATGGTCAGAAAACCTGCCCACTTTGCGCATCTCCCATTTCTGTCATTTCAAGTGGACCAAAGCCATAGGCTATTATGTTAGGGTCCTCCCCAAGCAAGGATTTTAAGACCATACAGGAATTAATCTTCCCTCAAATACACTAATTCAAGGAGGCACAAGAGTTCTCTCAGCCCTGTAACTCTGCAAAACCTTCCCTGTATATTTCCCACTTCCCAAAAAGGTCTTTCAGCCCCCTTTCAGCTAGGTTTATTGATTCCCTTTCTTGAGAGAGGTGTCTCTCACAGTTTGCCACAGCAATTTCACACATGAATAGGATCTTCTCTGACAACCTCTCCACTGTGTAGGACATGCCTTTATGCCCTGTGTCACTGCAGAGGAAACCCATTCTCCTCCCCTGTTCTTTGCAGCATATCCCTTAGAAGGGCTTGATCTCCCCAGACATAAAATCTGTCCTTTACAGAGCAAGTTTTCCTTGAGAAAAATCCTTCCCATGTATCCTGATCCTTGATTCTCCTTCTACCACAGGGAATGAACACTCTCTATAGCCCATGCTCTGCTCAGCCGCATCACACACAGTCCTTTTTACGATTCTCCCTCCAAGGGACAGGTGGCATGTTCCAGCTCTAGAAGGTGCATGACAGTTTCAACCCCTTCTCCTTTGACCTACTTCTGTCAAGATTTCCACAGGCTGGCAGCTACCTTTTGCTGGGTGCTATCGCCTTCCCTTTTCATCACCCTCAAGCTGAGGTGACAGTACTTCGTGCATTGGTTATTTCAAATGCACTTCACAAGAATTCCTTCAACTTGATACTGACTTACTGTCTTACAGAGCATTGTCCAAAGGTCTCTATAGAATCTTACTGCAGCAGTTGAGGTATGTATTTCAGCTTTTTCCTTCTTCTCATGACGTACAGCAGGTGCAGGACTCTTTTTAAAGTCTTAGAGAAAAATATCAGTAACAGTTCTTTCTCCATCTTTAGCTTAACTTACTTCTGTGCAATCAAAATTCTCAGGTGGATATTTTCTTCCAGCTCCTATCTTAAGCAGTCTCCAGCTTAAGTCTCTTGACTTCTATTTTCAGTTGTAGCCTCCCTGGAGATGTGGCCTTGCTTTCAGCTCCTTGCGCAGTCTGACCCGTCCCTTCTGCCTGATCACAGACAAAGGAACAGGTTCCCACGAGGTTTCTCAGTTCTTTCAGCTCTTGGTTCACCTGTGAAGCAGCCGGTATTTGCTCCAGCTGGACTTCAGTTGTCTCTTTGGAGACTGCAATGTGGCTTTGGTGGCAGACTTCTGTGCCTCTGTCCAAGCCTTCCAGCTCTCTCTCTAAACTCACAATCCAATCAAACAAAAAGCCTCTCTCTGACTCAGCTCCCAGATAAATTTGTTTGCTTACTCATACGCAGTTTCAAACTTCAGGTTTGGGTTACCTGTATCTCACTCTCCTCACCACTCCATTCAGAGCTCTGCAATGGATCAGGTTAGACTTTCTCCTTATGGTGAGTTCTTCAAACAGTCAAAAGGTTTCAAAGTAAACACCCCACCTCCACTCTGAACAAATAAAAAAATTCAGATTTTAGATTAAGCACCAGATTTTTTTAAACAGGGAAAATATCAAAGTGGCTTTACAAGACATAACAGAAACAAAAAAAGCTCATCAAACAGCAGTTCCTGTTCACTGCACCCTTGCAGGAGTGTCTTTCCTTCTGCCTGGTTTCAATTAAATTAGTGGCGCTCTGAACTGCAGACTCTGCTTACTCCCCTCTGACCCCAAGGATTTCCATTAGATCTAGACATGGCTACCTGCTCCCCTCAGCTCTGCCCCTGATCTGCAGGCTCATCTCCAGACTGTGCAGTGACCTGCCAGCCACACTGACAGCCTTGAGACCCTCTCCTCTCCCCTGTGAGCCATGGTGATCCCCAGGACAAAGTGGCCCCTCGTTACTGGGGCTGTGTCCAAGCCTGCTGTTCTCCACAAACCTACTGGGGTGATGCTGCAGCACGCTGTTGGGCCATTGCTTTAAGTGGGTAGGTAGCCAGGAGACAGACACAAGCTTCTCTGCAGAATTTAGATATTGAAAAAGGATTAAAAAAAGAAAAGAGAGAAGTGAAAGCAGATACATGATAAACTTAAAAGAAAACTGACAGTTGGAAAACGTTGGGGCTTTAAACCCCAAAGGGTTTTCTCCACATTTTCAGTTCTGCTTACGATATGACACTGGTAGATGCCTTATAGCAGTGTGCTGGCCAAAGCCTACAGAATGCCCAATATTTTATTTGGAAAATAAACTAGGAATATCCTTTATAACAGCAACAGAAGGACAAACATATAATGTATAATTTATGTTTATTCTTTCTGTTCATCAGTACAGGTGCTTATCAAACCAGAAATACCAAGGCAAATTCTCCTCCTGCAGCATCATCATGGCCCTTTCCCCACCACAGCCTCTGAGCAGCCAGTTCAACCCTGTGGCATTTGCTGGTGGCAAATCCAAGCTGTTCAAGCCATGTTATTTTCACATACTCACGCTAAACCCTCCTTCTAATAACATACTCAAAAGTCTTGCCTGAAGGGCAAGGAGTAGCACATAGAATAAAGTATCTTGTGCATGATGAGGGCAACTATCGCAAGGCTGTTCTGGAATGAAACAGATCTCAAGCTCTATTTACATGATCCTTCTTTTGAGTGGATGACCTAACCAGGTTCTCTGTCTGCTAGACCGTACCATCACTTGAAAATTACACAGAGTTGAAAGATGAGCACAACATTTATTTAGTTGAACCACTGATCATTGAACCCACTGGAAATTTTCAAGGTCTCCTTAAAATAATGTGAGTATATGCCTTGAGCCTCAGATAAGTAGGGTAGGATTCTGAAAGACCTCAGCATTGGTATATCATCGCTCCCACACAAGTCTCAATTCTGTTATCACGCAATGGCAGACCTGACATTTCCCTGAAAATGCTCTAACTACCATCTGAGCCAGGAAATGTTGAAAATGTTTCCATTGTCTCTTTCAGCCATGCAGATTTCACTCATCAATTTATACCTACAGTAAAAAGTTTCTGAACTGCAACAGAAACTAGTGGTAATGTTTATTTCTGTGTTGAGAGGTAGACAAATGCCATATGGACTGTATGGGTGTCTTCCATCACCAGCCCCGTATATGATTTTATAAGTTACAGGCATGGAGAATTAAAAAACAGTCCAAGACTAAGCCTCACAGAAAAGCTTCTCATGGGCAGCTGAAAGGATTTTTCAAATGTAAGGACTGTCCCTCCTACAATTCCCCAGTAACATATTTGGGACCTTAGAACAGGAGATATTTTCATTAACTATAAGTGGATAGAACCAGACACGTACAGAAAGATAATTCTTGTGTCAGCTTAAACATATGCTCCTAAATTCAAACTCTATTCATGCTGGAGACACCAGAACTAGTCACAGTCTTTCAGCATAACTAAAAACATCAGAAAAATTACAGACAACTATACAATCAGACTGCAAATATTTCCATATTCAAATAACATGGGGTTTTTTTCACTTTTTTACTTGTTTTCTACATTTTAAACAAATATTTGTTTCTCCATATTTGCAAATATATAGATAGGTGGATAGATGTATCTACCAGCTCCTCCAAATACACATATATAATTTTGCATGTAAACACCCTGATACAGACAAACCACTATTGCTTTTAGTTACTCATGGGAATGTAAAGTCACTCAAAACTCAAAAGCTCTTGTTTAATTGTGTGTCACAGTTTCAAGGAGGTACCAAGGCCACCCTGACATAGCTACATAAATTTCTAAGTGTTCTCCATGAATAGCAAAGATGCTATGTGGAGAGAGGCAGCTTTTGTGGGGTTGAAGTAGGTACAAGAGAAATGCAAGATGAAATTGAGGTCTGTCATCAACGAGCATTTGCAGAACCCTCCACAATGCAAACAAGCTGTTCTTACGCATTTTCATGCTACACAGCCCATCATGAAGCTTCCAGGCTCAGATTGTGAGTGCTGTGGTAGACACCCACCTGTGCTGTCCAGAGTACAGACAACAGCTGGAAGAAAGCTAGAAAGAGGAGAGACTTTTTTTTCTTCTGCAGAAATTATCATGATTTATTTTCAGCCTCTCTGACTGCCCAGTCAAACACTTATATGCAAAACACTTAAAATATATAATTCTTCTGATTAAGTGGCTAGTGAGCATGCATATTATTGCTGTACAGAAAGATATATAATTCTTTTGATTAAGTGACTACTAAGCATGCATACCATTAAAGTTGTTCAGACAGTTTCATTATATTGAACACCATACAACATGCCCTAACACCTTCAGAGGCAAAGACTGTAAAATCTATTAAATTCTTGCATTCTTTTTCCCTTAAAATGTTATTTGTGACTTTAATGCCTTTAAAAAATTAACTACTAGTGGAGCTAATGGGACTCTAAATAAATACAAATTCAAGAAACCACTCCTGGTTTGGTTCAATAATCTAAATCTTACATCAAAAATCGAATTCACAAGATAGCACCAGCCCCTTCCTGGCACTGTACAGTCAGCTACGAAGGTCCAAAGGCCAAACTCCTGCAAATGTAACTACATAGGACTTGAGTATGACAGGAAAGTTTCCCACTTTGAACTTGGATCCCCTCAAAATGAGTCACCTCAGATAATCACAAAGAACAGCAAGAATCAACAGAACAGCAAGAAACAATGAGTGGTTCCCAAGCATGAGATTCGCTTAAAAGTACTTTTAAAGACAACATGGAGTCTTAATAAATATAGTTTCTTTTGACTTTCTGGACTTCAGCCTTTCTAAATTTCAGCTCATAAAGAATAAACATAAGAACAAACATAACAATAACAAAAATGAGATTTTCATTTCAGCTGTGACTATCTGAAAGCCTCTACATGTAAGATCAGCAAAGATGGATGAAATGTGTAGGAATATTCCAAGTGATGTCAGTGCTACAAATAATGATATGGTAATATTTTAATTCCTAAGGGGGATAATGTGCTGCTGTAGGTATATCTAGGATTTGTCTTTCCTTTTTTCTTCTCAGCAGAGAGCTTGCTTTGGACATTCAAACAGACATTCACAAACAGAGGTTATGAGACAGTTCTTGGCCCATCAGCTATGATCAAGTGTTTTCTCTGTACCCTTCATGAATATGTGATGCCCTGATGCCCTCTCTGTGTGAGTAAGACCTTCTCACATGACAAACCCTCCACATTAGCCTCCAAATTACCAACTTATGAAATGAAAAATATATAAATAAAATGCCTCCACCATGTGTTTTTCCCCAAAGTAGATTGGGAACAACCAGCAGGATAGTGAATGCCAAGTATCTTCTGAGCCTGAAGAATGCCTCCTTTCGTACGGGTTTCCTGCATCACTGCCCTGGAACAACACGGTTTCCTATTGTAATGGTGCCCAGCTCAAAAGGAGTTTACTCTTCTGGAGGACAGATTCAGTAACAGCAGTACATATCTACTACCGAAGAAACCTAAGATGTAGAAGTAATTACTCTTCCAGGTTAGAAAACAACCACAAAGCCAAGTCATGTCAGAGACATAAGAATGAAAGCTTACTGATTGTAGATTTCCAAGCCCTAGCCAGCATAGCAAAATGGCCTAAATAAGTAATATATGGTTAGAATAATGGTCTCCAAGGGCTTAATTACCTGTATCATTAAGTAGTGGTAGTCTCTCTAAAATTATATTGACAGATCTTCTACAACCAAGCAGTTGATAATGAGGCAATAAAAATACATGCAATGCACACAGAAGAGTGCTGGAATAGTGTCATATACAGTATCATCAGCTTCGATGCCAAAGCACAAGAAGGGCTGAATTAAACTATTTGTGAACTGATCACAAAAAAATTCAGAAGGACCTAGACATATTTTGTCATTAATAACTTCTGATACTTTCCCTTTCTGTATGTGTGCAATCCTACCAAAAGCAAAAGAAGATAAGAAAAAGAAGGGAAGAAGAAGAATATCAAGGTACAAATGAGATGCAAAAAGATATAACAGCTGCATTTAAAAAACAGAAGAAAAAAGGCAGGGACATTTCCTTGCCTCTATGTGAAGCACCATAAAGCACTCCTCATATCTTTCCAAACACATTACTCTCACAGCCATTATCCATTGTATGAAGCAACAACAGGAAAAAACACCAGAATACACAGGCTCAAAATGCCAAATTAATCGGTACTGAAGTCCATCCCTTTATCCTGGAGACAGACTGAATAAAAGCAGGGGAATGTTTCTGTATGTAGGAATTGCACTGAAATATATAGAAAGAGCACTGGTTCTTTGCTGCATGTATGTGCTTCTGCTACTGCCTGCTCCCATTTTCCCCTTGCTGAAGTCATGCAGAACGTTGCCCCTGTATCAGACGCAGTGTCTGAAACCTGTTTCATCTCGTAGGTTCAGGAGATAAGCTGTATGATGCCAGAAATCCAGTGAGAAGAGGACAGGACACTTTGGAGGGATGGCCAGCTACCAACAATGAAAACAAAAGGAACAGAGAGGAGAGTAAAGGGGTCTGAAAAGGCATATCCCATTACTTTGGCCCACAAAATAGAGCAGCTGGATGAACTAAAGTGGAATTTGGAGAAGTGAGAAGAAGGACATACTCAGAGAAGGAAAGTAGAGGAAAAAAATTTTGAGAAAGCATCTTAAGGAGAGACTGGAGAAGAAGAGAACAGCATAAGACATGAGGACCAGAAACAAAGGCAACAGTGGCATAAAAGATGTAACAGAACTTTGAGGAAAAGAAAAAAGGACATGAAAATGTAAGCAAGATGTAAGAAAACAGAAAGAGAATAAAGTGGAACAGCAAGAAAAAAGGTAAACGTAAAGAGAAGAGAAATGAAAGGACATCTAGGCATCTCAAAGGTGCAAATGTTTATGTTAATTATTTATAATGAATTGGTATTTCTTTCGCAGAAACAGAAGAGCTATTAGCTAGGACTTCCAACAGGAGATCATTTAAGAGGGTTTAGAGAAGGATTTTTAGTCTAACTACAGCCCTAAATGGAGAGTCACAACTTCATGCCCTCCTCCCTGTTCAAGCACTCATTCTTTAATCATCTATCTTCAGCACAGCACGGGATACATTTTCAAACTGCTCTGCAGGATTTTAGCCACGCGGCTCCCATTGTGTTTAATGGGAATCCTGTGGACAGAGCTCTGTATGAGACTTTCAAAATGCACTCCAAAAATCTCTAAATAATGCACTATTTGAGCATTACCCTGTTTACTTCTCATAGGACATTACTAAAATGAAACAAAGGTTAGGTCATCTATAAAAGTTTACTGGGAAGACCATCAGTGTTTCCTACATATATGTATAATAACTACATTTAACATAACTATTTAGGACTTACTTTTTCCATAATAACTAAAAGAAAGAACAACATCAACTCAAACCACATTTGCTTCAGAAAAGAAGATGCAGCAGTTAACACATCAACCTAAGATTTGAGAAGCCCATCTTCAAGACTTCACACTGTCATAGGATACCTTTGTGGCTTTGTTTCAAATTTTCCTCTGAAAATTGATTTAACAATTTCTATTTCATAACAGCTTTATGATGATAATAAATACCAGTGAAGCGTTAATCAAAGATTCATCAGATACAGAAAAAATGCTCCAATATTAACTCCCTCTCTCCCTTCAAGAGGAGGGCTGTTTCCGTGATCATGTCTGAGATAACATGAAAGTTTTGAGAATTGTAAATTCTTGCCATCCATCCTCCAGAAAGAAAAGACCTTCATTTCTGTGCTTTCACCTTTCAGAAGCAGCATTCAGAATAAATCCATGAAGATGCAATTTTAATCAGCTTTCATGCACCCAAACAGTAGATCATATTCCATCATCCTTTGGAATATGAACCAAATAGGCTCAGCTACATAAAAAGTTTCAGGGATTTCCACTTCAGGGAAACGGATCCTCAACCTTTTCGACCTGTGCAGAGCAGAACAGCATTACTGCAAAGAAAAGAAGGCTGGTACATTCACTAAGCAAAAGTTTAGCCAAGGAACAGCAAACATAGCATACAGAGCCTACATTTCTTGCTTCAGAAATGAACAGTAGATGTAATATTAATATCACCTGCTTACTATAAACTGTTACCTTATCCATGCAATTTGTGCTATCGTGAAAGTGGAAGATGACCTTAAGAATACATACATTTATGTTAAGATACCTGAAAACTGGACTCGGCAAATAAAATTCTTCAGTTGTGAACTAGTTAAGCACTTTTTTCCTGAACTTACAGGACAGATACTGGACATAAAGGTCTACTATGAAAACCTTGGGAAATACCCATAACATGAGAATTTCAGCATTTTGAAGAGTCTGAGTTTATGTCAGTGGAATGCAGAAAACTTAGATCACTCTAGAAGCTACTGTGACTACCAGCTTTAAACTGTTCCGGCATGAATTACTGCAAAATTGAATAACTTTGGGCAGAAGTCATTCCACTGAATTTAACAGCTCGTTTCATAGAATCAGGGCCTTTGTGACTTAAGTGAACAGACAGCATGTATTTTAGCTAATCTGGTGGAAACAAAGCCTCACAAGCCTGCCTTACTAAGAAATAATTTAGCAGTTCTCCTGAGGGTCTTTTTTCCACTCTAAGCAAGAATCAACACAAAGAAAAAGATCCTTTTGAATCCTTAATTAAATATTATAAAAAGTTGAAAGAAAACAATCATTATCTTATAATACACCATTACAATGCAGGAGACCGATTTCTGAAAAACCAATTTAGATATCTATGTCCAGGAGGGGTAAAGGGCAATAACAACAAACAAAGCCAGAACGATACATGAAAGAGAGGCTGGGTTGGACATGCTGGGAATGCAGGGTAAGCGCTGAACAGCAGCATCTCACAGTACCAAAGCTTTAAATATTCCATTTGTTCTTCAGAAAGGAAGGACAGTTTACATTTCTTGTAAGCAAAAAAGCTACATAGGGCAGGAAATCCTGTGCATGACAGGGGATTCTATTAATGTGAGAAGAAGCTACGTCAGGTCCTTTTATATCCATAGCTGGGCAGGCGGAAAGGCAGGACTCAGCCAGTTATACAAAGGCAGTATAACCTGTGGGTACAAGAGACATCTAAGATTTCTGCTTGCTCGGTTACAAAGTTAAGCTATGTTTTATGATACAATTAAAACAATTCACTCAGGTTTTAATGTCCTTTATTTATAAGGAAAATGGATCATGTTTACACAGATGTGACCCCGAGAAGCCAAGCCAGCACTGTGCCCTCCTGCTGGCAAGACAAGCTGGGCAGAGGCGTGCAGGGTGCATTCTGGCTAACAGACACCAGCACGGGCCAAACCTCCTGCTACTGGGGCTGCAAGGGCGGCAGGTACTTTGGAACACACAGTTCTTGCCAGCCTAGTTAGCTTTAGAGAGATGAGAGGCGATAGGAGGCAGAAGGAAGAATAAAGCAAGAGGGCAAAAGTCCCTGCTAAAAAAACACATCTGGACCAGTCACTGTTTTTGCACACCGGTGCAGTGCTTAGAGTAGATCTAGCTGCTGGTTATCTTCACCGCAAAGACAATGCTACTTGACACAAATGCAAGCAATGTCAGCTTGCAGAAAATCTAATGCTGGCATTGACTGTAAAATGAATCTAAAGTGAAACAATTATTTTAGATCACCCATGTTCACTTTATTTTTAAAATAACTGCTATAATAGGAATTTGTAAATTATCCATATTTGCCTGTTTTATTAGTGTCTTCTAAACCGAATTTTTATTTCAAGATTATTAAAAAAAAAAAGATGCTGACAGGCTTTTTGTTAGCACAGTGCTAGCACAGTATTCTTATACCTTTGTTATGCTCATTGCTAATGATTCATTTCAAAGTAATTTCAGATTACTAAAAGGAAGTGTAATAGATTTCCTTAATCTTCATCACCTCAAACCCTCCTTCACTGTTCATGCCACTAAGCACATTGTATGTTTTGAGAAATCACTTGGCCTGCAAATGGCATAAACTAAACCTGCTAAAAAAAATACACTTATTGTTTGGTAATGTAAAAATTATAAATCCAACATTATTTGGAATTGCTGAAGGAATATGGTAACTCGTTTTACAATAAAGGCCACATTCTTCTGTAAAACACAGGCTTTTTTGTTTTGATTTACACTGATGCATCTCCAAATGGAAAATAGTCTAGTGGGAGGAAGACAGACGAATCTGTATCTGGGGGGGTGATCACTTCCAACATTTGACTCCTAACACTGTTAGCTAAAGACAAATGTTTTAAAATTTGAGCAAATACATCTTGATTTTATAGATTTTATCCACACTTCTTTGAGCAAGTGAAAAGCTTCTGGATTTTGAGCTCATTTGGGAGCAACTCTTTCAGTCTATCACTGATTAAAAATTACAGAGAGAGAAAAAAGCTATTGTTAATTTAAAATGTAAGCAGTCATCTACTCATTTTATTATTGAGTATTATTTATTATCAGAGGCTGCTGTTGTTAAGAGAGTTGTTTTAAGGACCTGCTTACAAACAATATAAAGACAAATACAAACTGGAGGAACCCAAGTGTTAGCAAGCATTAAAGGCTGAAAAATGGTTAGTACACCTAAAAGATTGTATATTATCAGTAGATCTAAAGGAAGAATGTCCCTCTAGTACAAATGTGCCTTGTAAGAAAAAGTTTTCAACTGTGAATATAAAAATCACATATTCCTATATTCTGTAGAATACCTGATGATATAAAGATATTCGATATTCCTTTACTCTTATAACTCAATTCACTATTACAATCAGTTAAAAAGCCAATCATAATTTTGAGTTGCTCTAGGCACCAAGAGCTAATGATGGGAATCTGTGCTTGAACAGTATCTTACACTTATACAAACATCCACCCATTACAGAAGTTTTTCAAAACCAGCAAGTGGTAGTCTTTTGTTGTCTTTTCTGAGTCTACTTTAACCAGACATAGGTTTCACAGCAATAAATTTCCACCTTGGGAAGTCAAGGACATTTTAGCAAGCCTAAATCCAAATCATTCAGCACTTCTTACACTCCCTGTTTTGTCCTAAAAGCTTTCACATTTTTGGTAAAAATAAAAGGCACAGGAAAAGTTAGGGAAGTTGCCTAGAGCCGGTCAGTCAGAAGGGTTCAAACTTCCTTTCAGATTTCAGTGACAGAAATACCTGTCTAGGTTAATAATTTAGTCAAGAACAAAACCCAGCAGCCTAGTTTAGTCCTTTATTACCAGACCACACCAAATATACTTTGCGTCCTATTTTATTTAATAATGTAAAGGCATTCTTTTACATCTTAGTCCTTTATGTAGACACAATATGAACTCAATGATTTGGTTTAATCTTTCCTCTGTAATCCCAATATTTAGAGAGTAATGCGAAGGTGAATTGTAAGATATTTTTGTTTAAGCATTAATTTTTTCTGTGGTTTTCCCTAGCAGATGAACAGCACATGCAGAACAGACACAGAAATAATAAACAAGTAACAGTCAATTATTTGTATTGTCTTCGTACAGCTACAGATACAATCACAGTATGAGAGAAACATACATTAAGAATTACAGGGAAGCTGATTCACAAAAAAAGCACATTTCTTCTAAAGTTCGGAGAATTTTTTTTCGCAATTAAATTTGCAAGTGTGACAATCATAATAAAGTCGAATGCATGCATGACTGTCTATTTACCAAGCTGACTGAGATTTACCTGAGTCAGAGCAACCAGGCAGTCATTACACAGAGGGAGGAAAAGCTACGGAAGGATACGAGCTGCACCAACAGACTGAACTGCTAGAAAATTCACAGACCTATTATATTTGTCATACTCCGCATTTAACATGTATGCCTGAATATCACTCCTGAGAGAGCTTGTTTTCAGTTGAGAAACCACTCAGATTCCATGAAGGACAGCAATATAAAACCAGGACAGGCAGGTAATATCTACCAAAATACTCAGTAAGGGTGTCTGGTGTTTAACACTAAGTCAGACAGATAGTATCATTCCTTACATTGAGCTACTCATGGTGTCTAACACAGATACAAATTCAGAGCACTTGAAACTTGTTCACGTCTCTACATTGCTGCTAGATGACTGCAAACCACAGCCCAGGCATCAGCACTGGATATGTAATGTCAGTGGTGTGAGCACCTTCCCTCTGCACTCCCCAGCAATGCCAGATACAATCACCGGTGTGACTGGGCTTTACATGCTCTAGATACAGCTGGTGTCAACCCTACAACTCACGACTGGATTAAGACAGCAGCAGTTGGCATCATAAGTTCAGGCTCATCACCAAACAGAGATTTTTCAAAGGCAGAGTTATTTACAGTAGGTCAAAACCATAAGGCAGGCTCACAGATTGCAGTCAGTGGAGAATAAGACACCCCACTCTACCCAGGGAGGTATGAAAGCCTGTTTCAGAGCTTTAGAAAAAAAAGTCAAAAACTCAAGCTTGTGAGGCTATAATGTGATAGATGGTGTAGATGGCACCTGGTAGCGGAAAAAAAAACTTGAATTCAGTTAAAATTTTACAGGATTACCACATACAAATAGACAATGTGAAAGGCTCTTCTGTTCAAAGAGTCAGAACCAGAGCTCACACATCCCTCTCCAACAGGTACTTAAAGAAGAACAAGGAGAAATCCTGACTTCAAATCTGCTTTGATACTAGCAGGCTGCTCAGATAGGATTTTCATAGAAATTCCAGCAGAATGACAAGTACTTAGTTCCTTAACAGAAATAGACAGTTTAGAGAAGTGATGCAAACTTACTTAGATTAATCACACTTAAAATAGGATTTTGTGGAAACTTCAGAAGTGGAAGGAAAACTGAAACAGCTCACCTAATATAGATCAGTGAATGCGAGTCTTTTTTCTAGTATTGCTTAAGAGGAAAGTATCATCTGCAGTATCCATATAAGTTAATGTAGGACCACCAACTATAATGATTTGGGGAAAAAAAAAGTATCCTTTTGAACTGGGCTTTGAAAACTTATATTCAGTAAAGATCTAGGATAATAAATATTTTATGACATAATATTGTGCTGAGTTAAAAACACTTTCTTTTTAAATATATGGAGAAAAATGTTTCATTTTTTGACAATTAAAAAAAATATTTACTTTGCCAGTAGAAACAAACAGGTTACCCTCAGAATCCAAACATATATAAACACTGGGAATCCATATGTAAAACCTGTTTTTTTAAAAAAATTATCCATGCTATATGAATGTGTAGTAATATATAAATGTTACAGTACCGTAAATGTGAAAGGCTGATTTTGAAGAAAAATACTCTTTAAATTGCAGTCTATTCAAGTTATGGAAACTGAACTTAAACTTTGCTAAAGAGCAGCCAGTTCCAACTGCTAATTATTTTTAATGTCTATTTTTTGACTCATGTTTCCTTTGGGATGCAAAATTTTGCTTGAGGTTTTCAAGCCATGTAGACTGCACAGATTATACTGAATTACAACACTCATGCTTTATTAAAACTCACAAGTGTATATATACTAATAAATGGTCACCTCATAGAAAATTTATATATTTCTGCCCACACATTGCATAAAATTAAGACAAAATGCCACATATATAAACGAATGATGGCTAAAGTTTTATGAACTATAAACACAAGGTCAGTAGCGCTTCACTTCTGCAAGATAAATCTGACATTTGGACAGTGTTGTGAATCACGACGAGAAATGCAATGACCAGGGAATATAAGCTGTCTATTAAAAAAATAAACAAAAAATACAGCAAATCACTCTCACATGGACTTCTCAAAATATTGTACCACCAAAAGCTAATGCTTCTTTCAGCTACTGTTGAAACTGTGCCATCCTCCAAAGAATGATGAAATCATCTTCTGAGCCAAGGTCTTTTAATACAATTTTCAATACCACTTGTATACAGACTTTTTATATGATCTAGTAATACAAACAAGCAAGATTTTGCTTTAACCTAGTGGTGCCCATTTTTGTCGCTTTTCTTTTTTTAGGAGGTATCTGGGCTCAACATTGCAAGAAGGCATGCCTTCCTGTGGCCATAGGTAACAATTCTGCCATACATTGTATGTATAAATACTAACAGGAAACTACAGTCATAAAAAATGTTGTATTTTAAATAAAAAGACATGCACATTAGAAGTGGATTTAATTACACTATATATATTTAAGTTTTTGTTTGAGTTTTTTTGATGAGTGTATTTAGGTCTTTGAATTTCATGATGCAACAGGAATGACAGACAGAGGAAGCCACTCATTTATGTTTTTAAAATAATTGTCTAATTCAGGTCATCTTGAACACAAGTCTTAGTAAAGTTCAAATCAGGACCTCAAGTTTCTTCAGTGAGAAAAAATTCAAAGCTAGATTTGGACGATTGAATAGCTAGATTCACACAGTGACTACTGGAAATAAAGAGAAAATTCACCAATGTACAGCATCTGTAATGTTAAAAATCTGCCTAACTCCATACTAGTGAAAGACACAGAGGTGATGCAAGATACTGCATGGTTCAAGTTTTGTAGTTTTGTGGCATTTGAACAGTGTTAGGAAATGCTGGGTCTTTTTTTAAAAAAAAAAAAAAAAAGAATCTTTTAACTCTACCTTTGCTACTTTAGAGTTTCATTGCTACTTTGACTGAATGTTATGTACACCACTACAGGTGCACATTATCCATCTGGTTCCAGGGCTTCCCTCTTGCTCCCTTATTTTTAAATCTCTGTAGAAGCTCAGTCCCTGTGCTAGATTACTATGTCTAGTGCTGAGACTGCTACAGACATGATAGGCAGATTTAATTTACTCAAATCCTGAGTCACCCTGAATTTTCAGATGAACTTAATGCTTAATTAAGGGAAAAAATGGCAAAGAAGAAAGAATTCCCATAAATATAATTTTTAAAATTCTGCTGGACAGTTTTCCTTAAGTATTTGGACTGCTTTTATTCCTACAGTTAAGAAAATGGTATCTCAGAGAATTAGCATTACTTTTACAAGAATTTATGATTGTACTTTCTTTTTATCTAAGAGTTACTGACTGAGTATATCCACCACTATAAAAAGCAAGCTTGGGGATCTTAATGCAATATTTTTCTGACTTCTGAACTAGATAATACATGCATACTTCACTTAGGAACACTTAATAAAAATCTATTCATAAACTTCAATAACACATTCTCCGGGAGATGCTGTGACAGCCTATTCTGCATTATTCTAAAGATTTTCTTTGATTATCACTTTGTTGAGCAATGTATTATTATGGGTCCAGTCCAACAAACAGTGGAGTACAAATTTTCAAAGTTTACACATTCACACCAATTTAACCAACAATTCACACCAGTTTAGCAGCAATTTACAACTTTTTCTTTTTAAATGAGAACCTTCTTTTATTGCTGACTTGTTTGGTTCTATACATTCCATTACGAACAGAAACACTCAGATATTACCGATAAGGAGCACTGCAGAAATGATCACCAATACATAAATGCTCTGGGAGGCTGTTACCTTTTTTCCTATGTTCAGCTTTTGCTTTGTAAAGAAATATTTATTGAATGTTAAGAAAAAAATTACTAAAAATGTTTTAAGAGCTTGAATGCAAGAGGAAAAATCTGCCCCACTTTTGGTCCATCCCCAGTCTGTGGTCACAGAGTGCTATCCAACCTTCCCCAAGCCCACTGCACACAACCATCCTTAGAAAAGTATAAACGGGAGCTGGAATTAAGTGGGTATTGATGAAAACTATGATAGAAGATGACATAAGCACTCCAGAAATACTTCCAATGTCATTAACTCTTCAAAACTGACAATTAACAGAGACATAACATCTACAAACAGCAAGAAGCTTTAAAATTACTGAAACCTTTTGTGTCTACCCTCCTTGTGGGGAATATAATCAAATAAATTCAGTTGTAATTACATGGGACTCAGATTCAATTTAATTTTAATTATTTGAAATGTGTACACACTCCAGGAAAACCTCATTAAGATGGCTCAGCCAGTTTGGTTTCAAATGGGACTGGTAAGTCAACATTTACGATTATCCATCACAACAGCCATCCATTCACTCTAGATTTATCAGTTATTACAGTCAATTCAGATCAGTAAGTAATAATGAATAAAATTGTTCTCCAGTTGTGTAAGGAAGATCTGCTCTTCCAGACAAGAGAATGACACTACTGGAAATTTTTGTTTCCCTTACTGCCTCCTACTTTTCATTTAGGATAGCGCATTATGTTGCATGGATGCTATCCCCACTGTTTTCCTTAAACAAAATGGACTTTAAGTTCTTTGGATTCCTATCAGAAGCAGAGTATTGCAATAAAGAAGAAAAAGACTGTTTGACCTCAACTTCAACAGCAATGTGATGATTTTAGTATACTGCCTATCTGCAATACATTAAAGAGCAGTGTCTTTCTATTTTGCCCTAAGCAAGAGTACAATCAAATGTTGTTCAGAAAAAAATCCTTCATGCATGGCTGTTACATTTTTCCTTTTCTCCCCATCTTAAACACTCTTTCTCTGAGTAATTCTTGTAGTAAGACAAAACTACTGCAGAATAAACACCATTTGTGACACATCACTGTGATTAAGGGAAATTTTTGAGCAATGAAATAGATTTGTCTTTTAATCTTGGCATCTGAAAAGGCGAAATATGCTTCTTTTCTCACTACCTGGGATATTTTTGTAACATCAAAATCGTTAGCATATTAATTCTGCTGGTTTGATGACAACAAATGTAACAAGACCTCAAGCATGAACAGGAGCCCATTGTACAAAAGCACTTCTGTGAAGCCAGCCAAAGCTAAATCCTGGGGTTCGGCGGTGGGGCAGTACATAGCTCTTTTCAGTCCAAGTAAACAATTGATAAAGAAATCATCAGTATCTGAAAACCTTGTTTGAAATCCTTATTTAAAATATACTGTTAGTAAACCCAACCCTTTTTTTTGTGGGTTCCCTCTCTCAGAAGTATCACCAATCATATTGTCCATGTATTATGCTTTCCTATATTAGCCGCCACAGACACCTCCAAAAAGTTACTCAAATATTCATTTTCCTAATTACAATGAAATTTCATTCTAAAAAAGAAAAATCAGTTACTTTACTCTCAGACTAAAATTCACATAGCCTTAAGATGAAACAATCACAGATCACTTCACTCTTACTAGTTGGTCATTAGCTTCTCCAAATCATCAACATCCAAATGCTGTATAACCCAGTTCCTAGATCTTATTTTGGCCAGTTTTTTTCTGGAATCTCTCAGCTCATTTTTCTATCCTCAACTTTCACATTTTATTAATGGAGTCATTGGCTGGAAGACATTATAAAAGTTCTTTTTTTGCCATTCCCTGCAAAGTGTCAGGGAGGTCATTTAGTTTCTGCAAGAGTAGCTGCCCTGAACGGAAATGATGGTGATAACAGGTGAAGAAACTGTGGAGGGTCTGACTGAGTTCAGTGGAACGCAATCAGATTTAAGTTGATGTTTTGGATGATGTAACTTTATTACCAAGGCAAATACCTTGCAATAGCAGTGACTTCTATTTAAAAGAAGAGGAAAGCAATACGAGTTTATGTCTTTTAACTTACAAGACTGAAAAAAGTATTTTAGAAAGGCAAAATAGTTACAGCAATTTTTCCACCGCTTATATGTATAAATTCAAACAGTGCATCTTCGCCAATGACAGGGGGAGTTATGACAAACAAGAACAGACCATAAGTTCAATACACATCTTTATTGCTGCTACACACGAAAATTTTGTAATACTTTTAGAAAGCAACATACTGTAAAGTAGGAACACAATAGCTTTAATTTTGTTCCATAACTAAGTGTGCCCAAGTAATGTTTTTGTGAAGCACTAACATTACCCCACAGTAACAAATTGTTAGAAAATAAATAGATGTTAACCGAGAATTGAACTAAATATACTGTAACATATATAGTTAATAAGGTTCAGTGGTTAAGCAAGAATACTTATCTCTTCACTGCACCTATCATCTCTTGTTACTATTCATGTCATTACTTAGCCGTAGGTCACTCAAATTCATTTTCCCAGGGTAATATTATAACCTTGCAGGTATCTGAAGCAGGCATAATAAAACAAAAAGGTTAATTGTGCATTCTGTCACAACCATGTGGCATCAGGCCATGACCATCATTTGCCTGGTAAATCTTATCTGCTTTCTTTTCTATTTCAACTCTCCCTAGCTGAATGATAATTTTTCATTGTCTAAGCTGCCTAAAGGGTAGGTTTCAAAATAAAGTTTCAGGTTCTTTTGCTTAGTTTAAATGTATTATGAGTCTAGCCTCTTTAGTACATGGCTGCAAGTGAATGCATACACCAACTCGATAATACATACTTAACAAATTATATTCCTTGCTATCAGCATTCAAGACGCAATGAGGTTTGTGCACAACATAAAGAAGGTTGAAACATTAAGCACTGTAGCAAATTTTGATTCTTTTGGCCAAATTCACCTCATATAGGAGAAAGCCCAGCCATGCCAAGGACGTTTAGGACTTCAGCACTAAGATCACTGTGAGTTGGATCCAAAAGTGAGCTTGTGCATCTGAGACAGAGAGTTGAGTCTTGAAGAATCAGAATGGACGAGAGCTGCGCTAGAGTCGTTGAAGAGCACCAGATGTGGTGTGTGCACTTGGAGTACAGCTATCGCTTATGCTAAGGACTACAACTGTCTTAAAACATAGACACAATAACCATATTTTGTGGGGAAGAGAAAGGTGATATTGACCTTTTATGTTACAGCTCTGGAGTTAGAACACACATTCAACAGACTACGGCCAGCGTGAAGAACGACATGCAGGGTCACTAAATTAATGGTTGGGACACTCACCTAGGAGACGTGGGCAATTTTTATCCAGTGACTACATAGTTATACTGATCCATGTAAAATAAACTAATTCCAGAAGGAGCCCAGCTTTAGGGGAAAAGAGGAGAGTATTTCCATAAGGAGTCCAACCATATGACAGTCAGGGGACACCCTCCTGAAAGACAGGATAAAGCAGCTAGACTCAGTCTAAGCAGTGTGTAGATAATACATCTTCCAGTTCTGGCTCAAGTGCTGCCTTCATTAAGCAGTCAGAAGAGAGGACCCCCTCCACCATCATTTCTTCTTCCAGCCAGTTTAAAGACAAATTCTGAGTTGTTCGCCTGTAGCACTGGTTTACATGCACGAGCTCTGTGAGGGGATATAGTCTTTCCCTCAGTTCTAGCTGGTTTCTCACTCAGCATGAAGGCTTTATGAATCACCCTTCAGAAGCACCTTTCTCTGTGCATTATAACAGGAACCTGAGCACCTAATTTTGACTTTTTTATTTCCTCTGCAGGTATGTTTTTATTTCACTTGAAAGTCCTTCACTTTTTCATATTATATTCCAACTATACAACAGACAGATGAAGCCCAGAGAAAGTCGAACTAATTCGTGCCTGTGTTCCTTAAAGACAGCAAATGCTTTCTTACTCCATTTAATACGATACTGTGCATACAGGAGCAGCCAGGCAAGGATTTTAATATTATCACTCTGTTCCAGTAATTAATAGCAACTCCCCTCATAGCTCTGATAAGCTAGGAAACACATTTCATTTCTTGTCTTTTCCTATTTGTGAAATACTAATGGAAGAGAAATAGGTACAAGACTCTAGCAGTGTCTTTGTATTAGGACTGCAACTCCTTTAACCCAGAATCAGTATGGAGCCATTATGAGTCTCCAGCAGTTAATGTTATGGGACACCCACTAAAAGTTTAGAGAGCATGCAGCAAAATGAGGCATTTCAATTCTGTCACATTATTAATGCCAATTCACATTATTAATGCCAATTCTAGCATGAAAGCTGTTAATGCAAGGTGCCTCGGAGACTAAGCAAAACACCGACCAATCCTGAAGATAAGGTTTGTCTTAGTTACCAGTTTCCCCTCCCAAACACAGATTTCTCTGTTGAAATTTTGCAGTTTTCTTCATTCCCTGTCACTTTTAGAGGTACCTAGAGCTGTAGAAATGGAAAACTAGGTACAAGCTTCCCTCTCCAGAAGAAGAAATAATTAACAAATAGGATAAAGGCTTAACGTAACTATTGTAGCCATATTTTCTGAGATAATTTTCATAAAACTTCCTATTCTCTTTATGAAAGAGTAACACACACACATCCATGTGTAGCTTGGGGAGGGGTGTGGAACAGACAAGACAGACACTGCCTCAGTTAGGTTTCTTCAGTGCTTAGACACTGCTGGCTGGAGAGGTACTAATGCAGTTTCATAAACCAGAAAGACAGTATATGTTTGAGAGCAAGGTATATCTATGACAGTAAAAGACATAAAACTCTCTTTAGACCTTGACAAAGCTTATAGAAACAAATATACTTGTTAAACGCTAGACCTTATGATCCTCAGAAGACAGTACATGAAATTTTAGGGTATTGAAGAAAACTGTCATTGGCCCGATACACATGAAAATCATATAATAAAGTAACAAGCATGTTCAGTAGTAAAAGCAAGTTTAAAAAGAAGCAGAATTTTGTTTTATGCTTCCAGTGGGCTATTACTAAACAAAATCACATGAAATGATGAATTTAAGATTAAAGTTCTCCCAGGAGTGTATTTTTAAGCTCTTTTTTTTGGTTTTGTTTTTGGTTTTTTTTTTTTAAATTAGAAATAAAGGCATACAGATGCAGATCACCAGCATGCAACTTAAAGGAGATGAATTATAAGTCCTTGGAAAAAACCTAAGGATTTTAAAAGAAAAAGCTAAATAAACCTTTTAAGAGAAAAAATAGAATATTACCAAAGAACATGCTGAGTGAGAACACATTTGACTGCCACATGTTCTCTTGGTATTTATTTTACTTGATTTCTGCTGTATGAGAGCCACCACTAGCAAATCAGTCAGATTTCTAAAGGGAAAAAAGTGGCCTCTTCCAATAAAAGCAAATATAATTTCTCATTAAAAAGCAAAACAAGACAATAGGGTTTGATTTTCTCACTATATGTAACTCCCCTACCCAGTGCCTGCCATCCCATGAAACAAGTTTAATGGCACAGGCATTGGGCTGGAGCTACACTGAGCAAATCCAGGTAACTGGAAGAGATCTTACTTGTCATCAATATCTTGGCAATCACAAGGAACATGAGATCAAGAAGCTGCTGAAAACCATTTAAATGCTCAATAAAGTTTGAGTAAAATAATTCTAATTTTAACAGCATCCATGCTACAAGGGTAACTAGCCATGAGGAATAACTTGCACCACAGAAGTATGAAGCTCTGCTGAAATCAGTGAGAGGCTTTTCTCAATAGAATAAAAATTTAGTAAGAATATCAGAAATTTATTAAGGATATCAGGCTCATATGCAAAATCACAAGAAGTATTTGAGATACGATTTTCTTGTACGTGGCAAAGCTTTTCCTTAAGGACTTCTAACAAAGATGACAGTGGGCAGCAAATTAAATGCTAACCATGTATTAACATAACTTACTCCAACATCAGCTGCCACATTCATCCTCAGCTGGAAGACATTTACTTTCCTCACTTGCAACTTCCTTTCTTTAGCAATAGCCACAGGGATTGTTACAATCTATATTCAGACATATATTTCAGTACAAAGACAGGATTCTGAAGTATTATGAAAAGCTGGTTTATGTGCATCTTAATATATGCCTATAAATTATGTAAGTTGAAGGAGAGCCAAAAAATATATCGTAGAATATCTACTTACCTCTATTCACATAATATCTAACAGAATGGCTTGACAGTAGAAAGGTGATAGCCACAATTCACACATTTTAGGTTTTAACTGCTGTTAAGTAGCTCCACGTCTTTTTGCTTCTACATGCCTGTTGGCAGAAGAGGTCTGTACTCCACTATAGGGGGATTTTCAATCTTAATTAATTACATATCAGATCCATAAGAGTAAAATGCTAAAAAGAAAGCTCCTATGTGAAATGTGAGATAGCAGTATCTGTTCTTTCTGCTTAAGTATCTTGGTTTATTTTTCTCCAGATGGCCACAGTGGTGCTCAATTTCTTTATCAACAAATACCTTCCCTATGTGTTTCTTCTGAACCCACTGAGATAATTTCTCGAAGCTATAACTGAAACAAATTCCACTTTTACTCTTATGTAGTTTTAGTAACAGATGCAGGCATGTATCTGTCTTTCCACAAGTTGAAAATCCTCCACAAAATCTGAGTATGTTAGGACTTTGCTCATCTATACTGCACTAAGCTTCAACTTCACAGCTTAGAATCATTGCTAGAATATTTAACTGCAGAATGTTGCAACAAAGACTTTTTCTTGGTTTTTACTATATTTGTAAGACATCTGATACAATCAACAAACTTTATGGCAGTTACATAAAATATTTTTACTTTTTTCACTTGCAAATGGAAATTGAGAATTATATGAAAAAAAGATGTTGTCATACATTCTCCTTTATTCTCATGTGCATACTTCATCAATTACAAGTTACAGGTGTCATATACCCAGCTATGGAAAAAATATGTGAAATTTTCTTTTGGTTTGTGGGTTTTACCCTTTCAATTAAAATAGTTCTTTAAAAATGTCTCAGCTTGCTATGCCCTTTACAGACATAGAAGCAGATTTCCTGATTAACTGGAAAAGATTTTGTATGACTAATTGGATAAATTTGGATTTCCCCTATATAGTCTCTTCATTTTTGGAGCTGAGCACCATCAATTATGTTTTGAGAGAGGCTTATGGTCAATAAAGTATCTCCTGAGCACAGCACTGCAGTATCGAATGCTTAAACACCAGATTTTATACCAGGTAACTTCCCTGCAAGAACAAAAGATATTCATGATATTTTTAGCACATGAGAATTCATCATTGATAGAATTTGGTTTAACAAATGAGTACCTTTAACTCAGGCTTAAATTATGGTTCAGGAGACACATGAAAACTGAAATGAAAGCTTAAACCACCAAAGAACATAAAATTCATAAAATAATCTTAAAAGGGTGATATGAAAAACTGTCCTATTTATAATTCTTTGAGTTGTAAACACAGAAAAGTTCTTGTAAGTCTGACATATAAAAGCTTAACACATGAGAGTTCAAGCTGAGGATAACAAGCCTACATAGTGATTCCTGTCAGAAACCATTAACTTCACCTGACAAAAAAGCCACTGTTGTAGCTGAAACAATCCCCCAGAATACAGTTCACCAGTTAGAAAGAAAAGCTGCGCACTTATCACAGAATTCCTCTGCTAGGATTTTGTGCAGTGCTGAGACATACAGAAACGCCTATAGATAAATTTTCCCATTTTACTGCTGCATTACACTAAGAGGGTGGAACATACCCACGTAAGCAGCACCATTAGAGCTGCTACAGGACCAAAATTGCCTTTTGTATTAATGTAACTGTAGAAGTTGAACTTAAAGGGAGTGACGGCGAAGAATATAAACCCTGGAATTGGAACATCTTATTATAAATTTATGTATCAAAAACTGCCTAGCAAAAGGGAAGAAAATCCCAGCTGCAAAGAGCCTTTAGTCTAAACAAACCTCTCACCATCTCACCTCAACTATTTTTACATAGGATAACACCACAGATAAAAGACCTAGACTATTTTTGATATCCCTAGATATTACATATGGCCAAGGGTTTTTTAAAAAAATTTTTATTAATAGAATCTTCTCAGAAAGATGCCTACTCTGACTAGACAAAGAAAGGAAATAAATACTCAAGACCTCTACATCAATCTTGTCCTCCCAGAGTACTGGCAGTAGACTGGAAGGAGGATAAAGAGACAGTGTTTTCCCACAAACATGTGGAAAACAGACTCCTGATGCCATCACCAGGAAACACATACATCTACTGAAAGATAGATAGGTGTCTTCAGCTGGTTGATCTAACAAGAAAGAAATTTCATAGTTCAAGGGTCATTGCAACCAAGCTGATCTATATTAAACAAGCAGTCTATGAACTACTAGATCAGCCTAAAAATTAATTGCACCCAGCAGGAAGAATTTGATTCATCCAGACTAGTTACTAAAATGCCTGCAGGGCTTCATTCTTAGAAATGAAATAAAGATATGATTCCAAGTGTCATGCTTTGAACTACTCCCATTACCAAAATTTCCATAGTGAACTTCCTTAAAATAACATCAGATAGTATAATTTTGTGAGGTATCTGAAAGAAGAGTTGACAAGAGGAAAACCTACTTCTATACATGACAAAGCTATTCAGTTAACTTGGACTGGTATGATTAATTTCATTACAGTATGCATGCATTTTCCAGTGAAATATATGCTATGAAAACACACTAGAACATCAACAGACTTAGCAAGGTTTATCACCTGCAAATAAGAACACTTATACATGATGGACACAATGTCCTACAATAATAAAATGCCCACAGTAAGTCTTCAAAGATGTTTAAGCTACTGCTTTTACAACAAAAATAACAATGCACAACTAATTTGATTATCAAACTGACAAAACACAATACACCACTTTTAATTCTTACATTTTTTTTGAAATTCAGCCAACTCTTGTCATTTTTACGAGGCATCCATCCAAAAGACACTAGAGAAGCCAAATAAGGTAAATGATAATGATGATTTCACTATCTAATCCTGACTACGGTTTCAATTCATCTGGAAATTTAACACTTCCAGTATATTAGCACTGGAAAATTAAGTTGCTGATACTTGGGGAAAAAAGTTACAAACTGACAGATTTTCTGCTTCTTACAAAGACTGCACAGTACTGTCTTCAAGAACTTTTAATTTTGTAGCAATCCTTCCATACAAGTTACAAACCTGTGCACTGTCTGTTCCTAGACACCAAGGGTCTTTCTTGATACCAAAGCTTAAAACCTCAGGGACTTAACAGCATAGAAACAATCCTCCATTTTTATTCTACACCTCTGATGACCAAAGTGAGCAACTTCAGACAGTGGAAGCAAGAAATTGAAAAAAAAAAAAAAGATGCCTATATTGGGTTTATTAGTGTGGGGTTTTAAAACTGTTTCAACTACAGTCTGTCTTTGATCCTATTTCTACTAGTCCTTAAAAGAGCAACATGTAATTGAGCAGCAAAATGTAAAAAATGAAAATGTTAACTGTAAGAGTGAAAAGATCTAAAAAACTATAAATAGGATGGATGTTTAATGACAACTATAAATTTGTCTATAAAGAACGCAATACTTCCAAAGATCCACAGTCAGAGATGCAAATGAGACTGAGCTGTGAAGTCAGTTCTCAGAAGTCGTTGTCACGACAGGTTTTAAATAATAGGAATTTTAAAATTCAAACTAAAAATGGAGAGGGAGGAGAAGACAGAAGATGACTGAAATTTGAAAATTAATTTCTAAGTCAACAATAGCATTATCACAACTTGCAAATGAGATTAAGAAAGCCTTCTGAATGTTTTTGCTGCAATGGAACTAGCCCATGATAAATGTATGAAACTACTGTAACAGAAGTATCTAAACCATGGGTAAATGACACTTAAATTTGTGGCTTGTATAAATCACACATTGCTACACATCAGAGATATATGCTTTCCATGGCATGAAAAATGATGAGATTTCACATAAAACACTGAAAGAAGAAACAGTTCTTCAGATCAACATTTAAAGTGCTGTAAAAGAGGTCTTAAGACCTCTTCAAATTGATTGCACAAAGTGTGAACTCTAACTATTAGTATATAATCAGCTTTATGAATTTCACTGTATCATTCATCTTAAATTCTCTCAGACTTAACACAATCAATAAGAAAAGTTTCTCCAGAAAGATGCAGTACCTGCAAACAGCCTCTCTTAGCATGAAATTAAAGTCAGGCTCCCGTGAATAGGCTCTCCCGGGGACACTCCTCTTGTGCATGTTCCGGGACATTGCCAGTTCCTTTTTCTGACTTGGACAAATGACTTCTCACAAAAGGCTACTCAGGAACTGAGCTGCTTTTTAAAAAAGTACTAACGTGGCCCCACACTGTGCAGTCAGAGACTCTTCTGCATGAAGCTTTCATTACTCATACATTTAAAATCTGTTGCATAGCACACAGGACATCAAAACTAATCTGCCTGGTCCTCTGTTTCAAAGTCCGCAGAGCTAGTTTCCACTTGCTACTGGGGAAAACAAGCTTTTTCTTCACCACATGTTTGCTAGTGTCTGACCTACATCATGAAGAAGAATGAATCTTCCACTAATCCATATCCTAATAGCCAGACTTTCTTAAACCCCAAACAGGAAAGCCGGACATGTGACCAAGAAGCATTATTCCTGCCCCCACCTTTTATGTAATATACTTGCTCCTCAACTTCTTTTTCATATCCTTTTGTTCTCTTTGCAAAAATATATCAGAGTGAATTAATGACATTTATAATAATCTACTACGTTCATAAATTACAAAGATATGATCTGCCAGTACTCCATTTATCAGAAAGCTAGGTATCTCTGTTGTAGTTTTTAATACAATAAACCTTTTAAATCAGCTTTAACAGAACTCAATTAGAATGTGCTTACAGTAAGTAATATTCTGTGCTGGCCCTGCAACTTGTTTATTGAAATACCATCATCTATGACACATCGAATTTTGAAACCCAGAATTATACACTGGATTTTTTTTCTTTCCAAAGATTTTCTTCTTAAGCCGATTTGGGAGCCTACAGACTTAAGAGTACCAGGTAACTGGAGCTTTCCTCTTCTCAATTCATGAGAAGACTGGTGCTGACTGAAAACTTCATTACATTGGACAGGCATATTTGGAAATGTGTATCAGGCATTTTGCAATTTAGGGTTCCCCCCCCCCCTTTAGAAAATGTATTTGTAAAAGGTTTCGTATTATCAGTAGCATACTGGTGGTCAGACCATGCAACTTGGAAATTCAATACGAAAACAATTTCCTGACATCCAACAACATTCTTCTCTTCCACCTATATCATCTTTCATGTGCAATTTTGATCTTTTTAGTGTTTTGGTTTGGTTTTTTTTTTTTTTCATTAACTCAATGCTGCTTAATAGGCTTGATCAACTATTACCTCACTCTGCTTTTCAGGTAAGCATTCAATGCCTGATGAATAACTCGATCCTATTACACACCTTATGAAGTCCATCACAGAGTCAAGGCTGGGATTTTTAGTCTCAGGTATGACATTGTTTTACTGAATAAACAAAGATTGACTTTGCAAAACACTATGAAATTTACATGTACGTCTGACAAAACGATTTGCCTTTTTTTTCATAGTATTTTCTTCTGCTGTCTCTACAGGATACATGAAGATGGGGAGCGAAGTCCCCATCTCAGAGATCTACTGGGTTATTTGGCTCTCGACTCCCACAGCTACACTACCTAAAATAGCTCCAGATGATGCCCCAGGTACACCTGGTGCACTAGAAACCCATGTAAGTGAGGCCCATTGTGAACACTGTAATGAAATAAAGACTCTTCCCTCTCAACCCTTCATTCCACTCCTAAAAAAGGATGACAGAATGAAGCCTTCTGCTTTCCCACCCCTGCCAAAAAAAACTATGTAGACGTTTATCAGATGGCAAGTGTAGCCTCTTTATGAGGTTATTTTCTTACAGGAGAAGAGACCTAGCTGTAAGACCCTTTTCTACCCACATCCCACTGAGGAATTTAATTCTGTTGTTATAAAACTCCTAGGGAAGCTCTTCTGTCCTTGTTCTGAACACCCTAAGTCTTAAAGAACCATCTCAAACCTAACATTTTATCAGAAATGTTTGGCCTTGCTTTGTTTTCAAATATGCTTTTACAAAATTTTATTTAAAATTCTTGACAAGAAGCATTTCGGTATTTGCTTCCTCACAAAGCACAAGTTACCTGAATATACCATTCTTGATTCTGGAAAGGGAAACAAGACATAGAAAATGCATTCCCCTTTCCTGCTCAGTTCCCTCAGCATTGGCTGCTCTGGATCCTTTTAAAAGGGAGTTACGTGGCTGGATCTGAGCAAAGGCATACATTTTCCATGGTATAATCACTGTCTCTGCCCATAGATCCCATTTCATAACATAACTATGCGATTTTGATTAATCACACCTAGTTCAAGTGGACTGTGCTCTTTGTTTCTAATTCATTAAGAACACAATACCAATAGCGGACTACATATATACAGGGCTCTTTTCACAGGTCCACAAGGCAGATTTTTTATGAGCATACATGTACAAATACTTTGAAAGACATCAGGTCCGATGTCCTGCCACCAAGTATGCGGTTAGAAACAATGGGGTCAGTAGCCACTTGAAACATTTACATGGCTTCCATTAAATGCAATCTGCCTGTGAAAGACTTGACATTCGGTTAGAGTTCATTTGTGTCTTTTCATTTGCACACATATCTCTCTTCACCAGGTAGATGGATCAGATTTGCAGTTACCAAGGCTTTCTTTAAGTGTTTAAATATTTCCCATTCTATTTCTTAATGCTATGTATAATTTCACAGCACTATTAGTTAGTAAATTGTTCAGAATTTCTCTGCTTGCTTAGCTGTAAAACATCGTTATTTTCATTTAGCAGCCAACAGAGGAAACAAATCCTAAGAGATTCTGAATAATTTTCATAATCTTTTTTTAAAGTCAACTGATTTAGATATGAAAAACAAAGAGTGAATCATGTTTACACAAGTGTTTCTTCAGGTCAGAAACAGAAAATTACAACCTAAGTACAGACTGCGTTATTAGGAAGAGATCATATTGTTTATTAGACTTGTATCAGCTTCTATACCAAAAGACAATACCAATCTTTACAAATCTTCTCTATTTCCATGGACCAGGAAGGCAATGACACTGTTACTACCATGAGATAATACTTCTTCCATTTTTTAAATTAATGTATTTTTCAAATGTAGATTTTAAATTTGTGAAAGTGTGATTATTTCTCCTCTAAAGCGCTGCTTATCTTCCTAACATAATTTGCTGAATATTATTTCTGCAAGAGATGCATGCTCTTCATCAAAACCACTGCTGCAGCTCAAATAACCAAGCAAACTTTAAATGAGCTGGCTTAGATCCTGACCAACAGCACTGCATTAAGGAGCTCAGTGCAGGGCAGTCAATAGAATATTCATCTGGGGAACAGGCAGGCTTAGAGAATACACTGATAAAGACACTATTTCTGGTGCTGTGTTACTCACTGAATGCTAGCTCAGATACTTCCATGTTGGCTGCCATCACAATTTGGACTTATCTCTAGATATTCTGGTGGGAGGAGGAGTGCTATTTTCCCTTTTAATTTATCTCTGTAGCTTTACAGGCTATTAGTTAACTGTAAAACCAACACTTGTCTTGGAAAATCATAGCAGAGCAGGTAAATCAAGTATGGTCTCAGAACACCTAAAATGTGCTCTTGTGCATTCTTACTAGCTTGAGCAATAGTATGTACACACAACACATAACGGCAGATGCATTTAGAGGTTCTACTGAAATGTGTTAATGCAAAACATTAAGAAATAAAAGATAGAGACTATGATACTTATCTTTTTTATTTAATCCCAATGAATTTATGAAATTGTCAGCAATATCATTTACAGAAAAATCAGCAATGTTTTGCTTTTGTCTATATAGCAGAAATAAACACTATTAGCACAAGAATTGGCTAGCACTTTTTAAACATTAGATTAATCTCAATACTGCAGACATAAATTCCTGTTAGAATTACGTAAGAATATACAGACACTAAACAAGATGCTTAAAATAAAATGTATTCACATCTACTATATTTATGGGATCACAAAATCACTGGCCCACTTCGATTTAAGCATGATAGAATGAAATCACATCCTCAAAAGAATTAGTTACAGTCCTAATCCTTCATCTTTTAAATCCAGCCCTACCTCTCAGACTTCATATTGTTTAATCTGAAGAGTAAAGAGGACTGTCATTTAGTTCTCTGAACTCCACGATGATTAACCCTTCAAAATGAGAACGTAATGCACAGACTGAAGATTCAAAGTGATTAAGATTCTGCATCTGACTCAGTATTTTTAACTAGAAATGTGCCTAACCATATAAATTTTGCTAGACAACAGCAAGTACACAGCAAATATCAGTCTCTCCTGGATGCAAGAATTATAATACTGGCTGTTCAGAAACTCAGCTGGGTGTTTTAAGTGAAAGAGAATCCAGATAAACAGAGACTGAAGGAAGAACAGGCAAGAGAAGATAGACAGGAAAGGGTTCAGGACAGCAAGAGCAGACATAGGACAGATCAGGAAGGAAGACGTGGGGGCACTGTGAATACCAAGGGTGTTGGGAACTTAGCCTGTCCTACCTGTAAGGGTATTGCTAAAGAAAGTCCAGGCATTTACTCTCAAACAAGTCACCTATAGATGCCTACAGGCATCTTGCTGGGTGTTAGCTATATTTCCTGGCAATATTCTCCTCCCATCAATAGTGAGCACCTAAGTTCGATGTGAGGAAAAGCACCTGCTCTAAGAAGATGGCAGTAACAGACATACAATACCTGTGAAATCGGTAAGACCCATCTGAAATACATGTTCAGACCCCTTATCTTCAAGAAAAATTAACTTATATTGCAACAGACACAGGAAAGAGGCTAAAAAAAATGGGCAACTTCAGTCTGGTAAAGCAAAAGTTTGGTGGGGACAGGATTAGTCAATATGTATTTATAAAATGAATCTGATAAAAGAACAAATATGCATAAACAGAGCAGTATTGTATGTACTATAAATAAGAGCAGTTCAGTACAGAACAGGCATGCAACAGCAACAGTTGGACAGAACAATTATTCTACAGTGGGCGTGACCAGATTATGGAAGGATTATGTGCCATGATTGCTTCTGGCAAGGTGGGGGATGAAGCCTCTTGGCCTAATTTTAGACCCTAAAATTTGTGGGCAATAAATACTTGACAAATAAGTAGTGCAAGTCAAGAAAACAGAAAGAGTGAGCTAAATTACCTGATTATAGTAGGAATTACAAATTATTCTCCGCCACATGCATGTTGTTTTGTATTTATAACTAGATTAATATCCACATTAAAATGCCAGATTATTGTAAATAAAGGCTCTGTGTCTTTTAGATTTAAAACATTATTAACTACTTAATAACCTTCATAAATTGGAGGGGGGGGTTCTGAAGAACCTAGACGAAATAATGAAGCAGTGAGTTTTTCTCAGTGCATAGTATTTCATTTCATTAGAACTTCATCAATGCCAATACTGCTCCAGTAGCATATGTCAACCTAATGATAAAAGGTTATTTCACATTTTTATATGCTCCAGATGGCAATGATTCAGAAAGAATCTCAGTCCTTATTCAGCAGGATTAGGAAACCTCTTACAACCACCTCAATTGACATTTCTCATCCTGCCAGAACTACAATGGATCATGATGCATGTGTTTCACATTGCAGTTGCCAGTATAATTGTCCTATTACAAACATGCTGATTGAGAAAATACATATAGCAGTGCAATAAACACTAAATATGTCACAAAATATGCAACAGAGGGCTCACAATGAAATGCAGGCAAGTCTGGAATGGGAAAATACTGCTCATTATTTTGCAATGCTATAAATTTCAGCAATTCAGTACATGAGTACAAGAGCTGAACGAAACCCAGAATATTTAAAGTATTTTTACAACATGAATACTCACTGATGTATGAAACTAGTGAAACCAGTGACCCATTATTCTTCCCTGTATACACTAAAATTGCATTCAACAAGTATTTCAGAAATGGATTCAAATGGCCTCTGTGAAACTCAAATATTTTTTAAAAAACGTAAGTTCTCCTCATTCTTTCTTTATCAGGTTTGACAGCAAATTCACACCAATATAATATACTCTCCCACTATTCACTGTCTTAGACAAAATGAGCTCTTTTCTCTGGGAAGGGCTGAGACTAAAATATAAGAACTGAATTTGATAGACATTTGCCTGTTAAGGAAGACATTGACAGTTGGATTGTCTTTTGGGGTTTTTTTCTCTTCAGTTTGAGAATACAAGCATAGTAGCAGCAGACATACACAGTACTTGAGAAGATTAAGAAATACTTTGTCTTGAACAGCATTCACATTCTGAGATACACTTCCATTTAACAAGCCAAGGGGAGGGATCTCTGCTGTAGACCACTTTTAGCACAGATCCACTTTGATATACCATAATTTTAACTGTAACTTTGAAGACAGTCAACTCCCTGGCTTTTTAATCTACTGATTACCTTGCTCTGCCCTACCTGCCTTTCAGAAAATAGTACAGGTGTCAGAATTTTCTGGTTTCTTACTGATTTTTTCCAGTAAAAAGGAATATACACAAAGGATTACTGTTATTTGCTTATCATCTATACAGGATCTATACACGATTAGCTCTCTCATGGTTAGCAGATACAAGCTGGAAGGAATCTGCCAACTGAAGACAAATGGAGCATAGCAATAAAACCCCAATCAACTCAGTGCTTCTAAAAAGGCTTTACAATGAAGGATGAAACCTATAGCTAAAGACAGAAAAAGGTTACCTTCTGATCAGGTGAGACAGTATATCAACCCATGCCACATTCATTCAATTAATAGACTCGGCAGCTTGCAAACACCGATAAGGGCACTACAGCTTAATGATCTAATCTGTATTCCTGGAGAATGAAAACTTAGTTCAAAACACACAGTTTTCTTGGATTTCCAATGCAGGTACAACGTACTGCATGATGTGCTTTCTCTGCTATGTACTGACATAAAAAACTGGACAATTAAATCCCGCAACTACAGAAGAACAAAAAGGAGCATTAAAAATGCTTGTAGAAAAAGGTATGTCAAGTTCTAAAATGCAGCACAACCTCCTATGCCAAAGCAAGAGACTACAGAAATCTCTGTTCCCTTGCAGTGTTAAGCCTCATCTTCTCACATCTCTTCCTAACCACTTTTCTCATGACAAATGCAACTCTTCCTTGGCATGCCACTTCTTCCTTCCTATCTGGAATGGTGGTGAAAACCAAGAAGAGAAAAATCCCTTATCTTGAAGAAAGCAATTGAACTGGGATTCTGTTACCATGAAACAGAATGATGCAAAAGAAAAATCTTCTCCAAGATACATGTAAACTAAGCATGTGTATCAACAACCTAAAATACTCAGTGTTCTCTACGATGTGACTTGCTCTGAACAGGATTTGTAGTTTCTCTGCATCCTTTTGCACTATATCCTTGGTTATCTGATTGTCACAAGAGGAGCTCATTGTTTCATGCAACACAATATTCTATTGACATCCTTTGGACAATGTTTTCAGAATAACCTATCTGTAGTTATTATACTTCATGCTTAGAAGATAATGGGTGCTTTCTGAAATACTTATTTAATTAATGCTATTTAATACACAATTTGTGTGTATTATTTGGGTTGTGCCCAATCCGTAAAATTTGAGAGTATGAGGCAGGCACTACAGATGGAATTAAAACCATGTTACACTGAAACAATCATTCAAATCAATCTACATTTTCTTACTATATCTGCAAATTGAAGCACACATTATGACCAAGGATAATCACATTAAGATTTTTGGCAATGTTTTACAATAAAAGCTATCTGAAATAGTAGACAGTAATTGTTACTAAATTGTAACAGAATCCCTATGGAGTTAGGAATTATAACCATATTAGTCATATAAATTCAGCATGATTAATGACGCTGCAAAAAATATCAAGATTGGAGGCAATAAACCCCTTACAGGCAACCCCCACACTAATTACTTAGGTCCGTTCCTGCCATAAGTCAGATATAGTCAACTCTCATTGTTGCATTTTTTGTGCAGTCATCTGGCACCTTTCAGGAGCTGGTGAGGATCTGGCCCATCAATTTTCCTTATTTATTTGAATGGTTTGAATCACGTCAGAAGACTTAAAACTGTAGTATCTGTCCTTCAATTCTCTCATCCTTAGCAAGGGAAATGCCCATTCCTATCCAGGGGACATTCCCTCTGCTAGGTCTAGATCCAAACTCAGTGAGAATCCTAAACCTTCCCTTCAAACAGGAGGGAAGAAAGACCTCACAGCTGTCCTTACTGATACTGATGGACTAAAACCAAGCATCTTTTCTTTTTTAAAACCCATTTTTCCTCTAAGCAAGTTCCATTACATATAGTAAGAAAATGCACAAGCAACATCCATGCAGCTGAAACAAACTTCTTATGCCTTCAGGGCATAAATCCCTGAGGATCCACCTGTAGAGTGTCTAGCAAAATGTAGTATCAGAAGATAATTAGAAGAACTAGGTCTATAAGCCTATACAAGAAAAACAAATCCCATCCTGTTCTCTTAATGCTTATCATACACTCCAAGAATCAAAACTCTAAAACAGTTTGCACCTAATATAATAGCTTTTTGGCTTTAAACATACTTGCTGCAACTTTTAATCATCCTATTTTAAATGTGCTTATAGAGGAAAACACACTCAAAACAATTTGATAAAAGAAAAAGATTAAAACTAAATTTTTAAGTTGCCCTGTCCAATTTTGAGCACTGACAAACAAATGAACTGCTGCATGGCCTGTTACATTAGAACAATATTATGGAATAATTACAAGTTCTAAGATAAAATTAAAATTACCATAATAATTCTCCTGTGAAACAATCTAATCTATGCAGACTACAAATTGCTATTAGGTTGAAAAAATATATTACCACCTCAAGTCAGGCAGATAAATTATTCTATTTCCATTAGTTAGTGTAGGTACTTAAGAGGTTATGCAGAGCAGGATGACAAACTGATTATATTTACAGATTATCTATTGGTCACATTTAAAGACCAGCTCTGTACTTGCACACCAGCATTAGAAAGCCAGCTATGCAAACTGTGAGTAAAGATATGATTCTACAACAGTTTCTCACTAATAAGAGCAAAAGTCCCAACCTATAGGGCCCACCTTCAGATACAACAGGCAGTATCCAGTCAGGGATATCTTTGCGGCTGTTTTCCTATACTGTTCCCTGTACCATTTCCTTTAGAGTACTCCCTGCCTCATACACACATGAAAAAAACCACATTGCTTTGAAATCTAGATAGGACAAAAGATACCCCTATTATTCTACTCAGAGAGACTATTATTTTACTCAGAGAGATAACATTCAGGATTTCATGTTCTTATCCTCTGTACCACAAATCTGTACTATTTAAGGTACCAAACTCCTCAAAGGTACCCGAGGCACTCCTTTCCTTCTGCCCTTAATGAGAGCAGAAGACACACCAGTATCTTAAAAAGGCTGAGCACTTTTCCGGATCAGATTTTATCTGCTTGCAATTAGAATGGGAGTGTAGGCTCCTCGTTTCAGTTCAATGTAAAATTGTAAAGGTAAAACTTAGACTCAGTCAACCGATGATCCTTTGAAGATTCCAATCATGCTCATAAAAGAGAACTATCACTATCAAGATCATTTGGTTTTATGTCAGCTTTTTAATCATAGCATTCCCTCATGGTTTAATTTGCTCTGTACCTACCACCATCAATCTGAATATACACCACTGTCCATTAATGATACATTTACAGTTTATAACACAAGGTTTATAGTACAGGAACATTATTAATACAAGCCACCTAAAGCATCTGCCAGAAAAACAACCACAAAAATCATGATCATAAACTCATGATTCTTTCTGATCCATCAGTAAGGAGAAACAGTCTATAATCTGCAAATTGCAGCTCAGATATGGCTTCTAAGGACAGGTTTACAATCACATGACAAAAGGAACCACACGTGTGATGGGATCAGTAAACAAAAATGGGATAAATCCATGTTATCTGGGTGGTGACTTAAATCTAATCATGGTATCAGAGTATTAGTCTTAGTCTTAACTAACATTATATATACTGATTTTAAAAATGTGTGTCTTTCTGACCCACCAAGAGAACTGCTCACTTTGAAGAAATTAGTTTCAAAGTGTGGATAGCACATGTCTGCCCGGCATGAGCATACGTAAGACTGCCAGTTGTGAAAGGCACATGCAATTGAGGTTTCAAAACTTTCCTGTTATTTCCATTTCATATCCTCTCCCTTCCCAAGAAGGCATAATTAATAAAAAGTGCCATTGTACAACACTACAGGGAAAGAGAAGACTTTAAAAAGAGACTGAGTCATTGTGTTGGTGTAGAAAACAACTCTGGTAGACAATCCTGTAGCTCAAACCAGACTGATGCTTTTAAAAAGAATCTTCTAATTTACCACAGTCATCCATAACAGACAGTAAGCTGTTCTTTGCCAGCTTTCTCTTGCCTGTTCTCCTTACCTAGTTTAACATCTCCAATCATTTTACTGGGACATAATTCCATTTACACAGATCTCTGAATTACTAGGTTCAAAATTTAAATGACAATGCTGTTTCAAAGGTGACTCTCTGTAGTATATTCTTCTGTAAGGATTCAGGATCTTCATCACCGCATTGTCCTCCTCTCACAGGTACTTCCTACATTTCCTTTTTAATATTCTTTTGTAATATAGATATTATGAAATTAAGATAATCTTTTTAAAAGACAAATGTACATATACAATCTGAAGTAGAGAATTTTTCCATGTTCAGAAGGATGGATCTGGCTTTTACATGAATAAACTAAACTTTGAAGACTTCTATCCCACCAAAATTAAAAAGAAAACTCTCTCTTATTTGTTTTGGTAGGAAACATGGCAGAAGAATTACTGATATTTTTAAAAGCACTTAGTTATATGAAAGGCCTTTTTTTGAAACAAGGATTTTAAGTTTATGCGGAGCCATTACTATATGCTTCTTCAAAGTATGTCAACATTGGAAAGTCCATTAATGAGGAGAGAGGTATATAGAATTGGCAAAATTAGGTGGTCTTATAAGCCAAGGTGATCTTGCATTCTAATATTTTTGAAGTACACATGAACTTTCAACACATATACAAAAGTGATTTACAGTTTTATGATTGCAATCTAGACTGAAGTTGTCACCATTACATATATTGCTTATTATCATATTTTCTGCAAAACATTGTAAAATTATTCTAATACATTTGGTTGGAAGGAGTTCCTAATGGGTCAAGTAAGGGATTAACCTCACATCTCAGGACATGGTAATATCGCAATATTTGTCCATCAGGAAAAAGTTTTCCCAAAGCAGATCATCTGCAGCTGCCACTAAGGATGTAGCATCTGATTCTAGCCATGTTCTAACTCCAAAAGCACTTCAAGAGAGACACAGTAGAGCATTGTTAATCACAGCAGTTCTTCTCTGAGTATATTAAATTTAACAAAAAAACTCTTCCTGGAAGAGTTTCTCAGGAGCTACTTATTAAAGCACAGGCAACTGAACTGAGCACTGGGACCATAATTGTTTAGTCTTCTTCATGAAGACTATCGTGGAACTGTATCTAAATTTTATTAACAACAAATCGGTCTAATCTTCCGTGCACAATGTCTTAGTTATATATAAGTAAATAGCACTCCTTTGGGACTTCACTCATTCTTCACCTGCCTATACATATAATTGTCAGTGGTTGGTTGACTACAGTTAGTGCCTGTGAGAATGATGAAGAAAACCTGGCTGAATCTGCTTATCTTAATTCTTTAACTGGTTACCTTTCACATTCTGTCTTGTGATCTCAGATCTTCCTTGTCAGTCTTTATTGGTATATGTATGCTATTATTTTCCTTTAGGGAAGACTGAGACAGAACAGCTGTTAAGCATTCCTGCTTTCTCATCTATTATATGCCCTTCTATCCTCCTACCTTCCACATGATTTTCTGCTTAAAACAACTTTTCATCCTTCTATAATATTTTTAAAAATGCCTTAGTTGCATATAAATATATACATATCAGACCTCCAAACAAAAATGTGACCTAAGTATGAAGCAGTTTGGTCTTTCATATAAGGGCGAAATCATGGCAAGCTATGAAGAAAAAGTTGTGACAATCTTCCAGTGTAATCAGGGCAGGTTTTTTCCCAAAAAATGGCTCAGAATTAAAAACATAATGTTAAAATAAAACATCTAAAAATATGTTCTTTCAGACCACAGCTAATTAATATCAAACAGCTTGACTTAAGGGAAAAAATAAAGGAAAACAAATTACTTTCTGTTGATCTTTGCAGATCTTTTTCTGGCAGCTCTGCTGATCCTTCTGCTGGTCCTTGGAATTAAGGTATCTATCATGTCTAGCAAAGGAATCTTTTTATTAAATATGTGAAGGAATGTGTTGGTTTTCAATAGTCTCTTTACCTTATATGGCGTCAAGGAATTACAGAATAGCATGTGACACAGCTGTGACTCTCCTGATTTCAAAAGAAACCAAACTATGGCAAGTTCCATGGGAAAGTAACAGTCAGTATTTTATCTTTGCATGTTCCAATGCAATTTTTAAAATACATCTGTAAGAACAGCAAACCAGCAACAAGAAACAGAAGTCCTCCTGACAACCACAGGTCCTGCCTACCTTGGAAATGTCTTACCATACATGACTGCACAGCTCTTAGGCAACAACATTACTCAGTAATAGAACATAGCTCCTATATCAGCACTGTCCTTTCATAAATCTAGGCATGTTTTACAATGGAGAATTATCTGTAGCTAGAAATACCTGCAAAAATATACCTATTATTGTGCAAAATAAAATGCACAGAGCTGTGAACTTCAACAAGTACAGGATTTCACAGTACATAAACATCAAACACAAACTTCAATCTCTTTAAACAGCAGTAGCAAGGGAGTCTGCAATCTCACCAAAATGAGGTTTTCACTGTCCTCCAACATAAAAGGGTCTGTAAACCCAACCACTACATCTGCACAGGAATCCCTGCTCTTACTCTCAAGTACAATATTATTTGGTACATGCTTCCAGAACTTCCTTCAACATTAGTGGGGATCTCTCATCTTGGGAATGAAACAGCCGTGTAACAAGAGAGATGATGGATACATACCACACACTACCTAATATAGATAGGTTCTGCTTGGTCAGGACCATGGTATGGGAGTGCAGGGAATATTCAAACCACCCTTCTATTACAAAAATCAACGCATGGAGGGGATTATATGCTATGTGTGGACCTGTATATGGGCATTGGTAACCTACTGTTAGGTTGTAGTGGAACTGTTGATATATTGTTTTTATGTTAGGCTCTGTCTTGTATGTTTGAAAAAACAGGGTAAACCAAAGGTTTAAACCGTAACCTAGTACTACTTTGGTGCTAATCTATTACATTATGCAAAGGAAAAAAACCACTATATCCTAGTAAATTGTAGTGCTAGCTAGAACAGAGGAAGCAGAGTATTATTTCATGCTCTGATAAATCAGTAAAAGGCAATAGATGCAACCTTCCAGAAATACAAGGATGACGCACACTGTCAGCATATAAATAAATACAAACCAAACCCAGGATTTTTTGAGCACACAGATAGACATGTTTTTGTCTGTGGAAGACAAAAATTACCTATTTCCCTGGACTCCTTGAAAGAAGCTTTCAGCAAATAAGAGCTGCCATGAAACACCACCACATGATTTACTAGTGCATCAGGGTACTGAAATAGGGCTGCCTCTTAATGTAGCTTCAGCGCCTGAAGAGTCCACAAAAGATCAGGAACTGCATGTACCTCTACGTGCATCTTTAATAATGCCTGAAGCAAAGCAATCCACTGCTCTCTAAAAGTGTTACATAAGTCAATACACGTCATGCAATATTGTCTGCTATAACTTCTGGTCCTTGCATGACTTCTGTGTTTTGAGTTTACACTGGTTCTTCCGTTCTCTGCAGTCACTCTGACCTCACTGCTTTTGTTCTTTCTCAATGTCTGAATGAAAATATGTATTTCAACCTGATGGTTTGTAACATGAGAATGAGAATGAAGTGTAGTTTTTGAAGAAAACTGAGGTAACACATTCATTGAAGATAGTTCTCATGTGTATGTACTTTCAAAACCACCGTATTCATACACAGACAAGTCAAAAAAATGAAGCCTGGTGTAAAAAACTATAAAATTCCTTCCTTGCATCTTGTTGGTCAAACAAAAGGAAACCTGTATATTTAGTTCAAAGTAGCTTGTGAACTGAGTGGGGTCAAACTCCATATACAACTTGGGGCAACCTTCTCTTTGGGCTTAATTTCATGGGTTTAGTAAAACCATTCCTTTACTTAGTGCGAGATGAAAACTATTCACACAAGAGCTCCTTGATCTTACTTAAAATAGTGCTTGACACTTCTGAGCAACGATTACAGATGAAATATGTACCTAAGTGTTGTACATGCACATAAATAAAAATACTAATATACTCACCCCATCAGTGTTAAACTAAGAGAAACTTCATCCTTTTACTCTGTCAATTCTAATCAAAAGACAAGATCGATATCATAAGCATTAGGTCAAAGCCCTAGTAAAACAGCATTCACACCACGTCTTCAGGCTCAGCAAGTCTAGCCCAGAACTAAGCCGTCCTCCAGTGAAAGGAGTCTGCCCAGTGCACCGAGAGCAGCAGCTCCAGAACTGGTGCCTGTGAAGAAGACGGCGGCCCCACCTCCCCTAGGGCACACCCAGGAGAGGCCCCCTCGGCAATCTAAGACCCCAGTGGGAGGGCCCCCAATGCTGGAGCAGGGAAAGAGTGTGAGGAGGAAGGGGCAGAGACAAAGTGTTTTGAACTGATTGCAGCAGCTCCCCTCCTAGCCTGCCGCCCACTATGTTGCTCTGGGGAGGAGGCAGAAGAGTTGGGAATGAAGGAATGAAGTTAAGCCTGGGAAGAAGGGAGGGGTGGGAGAAGATATTATTAATTTTGTCTTTGTTTCTCACTATCCTACACTATTTTTAATTGGCAATAAATTAAATCCGTCTTCCCCGAGTCTGCTTTCCTCTTGATGGTAACTGGTGAGCAATTTCCCTGTCTTATCTTGACCCATGAGGATTCTTTTCTTCATATTTTCTTCCCCTGTCCTGTCAAGGAGGTGGAGTGAGAGAGCGGCTGGGTGAGCACCTGGCAGGCAGCCAAGGTCAACCCACCACAACATGTTTGAAAATGGGCATCTTATAGTCAGCAACAAGGCAGACAGCACATGTACAAGTGACATACACACCAGACATGGAGCACTTTCAAGTTGTGTTTCATACTTATTCACTAGTTCTCTTTGTAACATTTCACACAGCCACATCTAATAAAATCTGGTGGTATCTAAAAACACAGGGCAGGACGACAAGGTCAGAGATATAAACACTACCCTTGTGACAATCTGCCTCCCCCCATAACCCCACATACAGGCCACTCAGGGAGGACGATAAGAGATTACTGCAGAACCACACAAAAGAGAAGAGGAAAACTGTAGACAGCTCCTCCTGTAATCTTCTTCTGAGACAAGGAGTGATTCCCACATAGTATTTTATTCATCCCTGCTATGACAAAAGCAAAGGAATACCATCAACGGCTGCCAGGAGAGCATTTTAATCTCCTCAGAAACTAGATTAAAATGTTATTAATGGTTTAAATTGGCATTCAGTGGGCATTAGACAAACTGACTGACCACAGGGGCTACAGAGGCATCTTACTGGTTTATACTTTTTGGGCACGGTCTCTATTGTATGTGGATTACCAGTCATGGCAGTAAGGCCACCAAAGTGCAAGCAGGTGGTGACCTCTAGATCAAGCAGATGTGATAGTGTTAGAAATGACAATGTGTGATGAGGCAACATCAACATGCTGATGCAATGCAAAAAATCTCTTTATCATAGCTGCTAGGAAAACAGATATCATTTCCACTCAGCTGCTGACAAGGCAGAACAGAGCAAGGGCAATTAACAATAATTGGAGAAAACCACGTAGGATGTGCTTAAACCAACAGCCACATAGTCCTTTTATGCGAAGCGTTATCAGATTTGCAGTAGTCATTTTTCCCCTTGTCAGAAGTGACAGGCTTAACCCTACGGTCAATATTAATGTGAGGGGAACACTGAAATACAATCTAATGAGAATTGCACTCATCCTATTCACAGGACCCTGGCAGATCAAACGAGGACCATTTCCTACTTTTCCAATAACATCCATTCTTAAAAGCCTGAGGCAATTTTCCAGTCACAGACATTGATACCTATAAACAACATCATCTTAACTGAAAGGATTTTTGAAATTTACCCAAAGGGGATTTTAAGATTTGATACTAGCCTCTTCAATTACTGTTTACAGATATACTTTACAATAGTGTGTTTATTGAACTTGTTTCGTTTAGACCAAAATAGTAATGAAAATAACTTAAGTAAAGCTACCTCTTTTACTGCTTTAACATTTAATCCCAGTTTGGAGTCACATGTACTGTACGCACTCAACTGACAACAATTTCTATTGCTTACTGATGTACAGCAGAGAATGCAATCAATTTATATTGTGTGTATTACTGTGCTTTTTAGAGTGATACTATAAATCACACCTACTGCTTTGGCCTGCGTTGTCGCATTTCTGTTCCTACTGTTGCAGGAAGATGCTGAAAGTAGGAAAAGCACAGCTGAAACCAAGAACAAGGAGGTACATGAGACACAGTGTATTTTCTTCTCTAATGTCCAAGTTATAAGAAGTTCAAGGAGGAACTAACGTTAAACTGTAAGCAATAAAAAAACCACCTCAAAACGAACAAACAGAAAACAAACAAAAAAGAATTAACCTCATTTCTTCCAAAGCTGGATAAAGAGGCAGCAGGCATGATGCTAACCTAAATGGTGACCTGCCTGTATATACATGACAGTTGCCAGCAACCAAATTGGGAAAGTCAGACTGTAGGACACTGTCTTGGAAGAAATTGGGCTGACAGGTATTTATAGGGTTAGTCTCCGTGCATTTGAGCAACATTCACCTATACGTTGTTATGCCCAAAAGGGCCTTAGAGAATTTAACAGAACAGCTGCAGCAAAGCAACAGATCTCAATGGTTTTGAGATAGAAAACATCAAGGATTTCACCTCAAGGTGAGATTATACTAAGGCAATGCAAAAATAACTGTATCCAACTACAGTGTAAAATTCTAGCTTTAGCATTAAATGGTTTTCCTCCAGGATCTTTCCATATATATTCACCTCCAATAAAATTAGGAAACAAATTAAAAACTACATGGATACACCACAGTACAATTCTGGAAAAGAAATTCGGTTTTAAAAGCTCTGTCTCCTTCTACAGCAACTGTCACATATTTATCAAGCTAACCACTGTGTCATTTTAAGGCTCTGGCAGATTTATACAGATGTTAAGAAAGAGAACTTCGATTTATTTCAGACTCCTAGCCTGGAATATTGCTTACTTGGTAAGAACAGAAATGTCAGTCAATAAAAAAATTCCTTGCCTTCTGAACTCCTCAATCTCAAACTATATGCTTATATGCTTATATGACAGATTAAAGTTTTCATACAATTTCAGATAGGAATAGGCAGCTTTCCTCCCCTGATTACAAAGGTCAGCTTACAGCTTTCCACAAACTATCACGTTTCATTCTTTCAAAGATGCAGAGAAAATATTTTGAGATGCAAAGAAACATCCTCCAAATCACAGTTTAACCTACTGCACTGCATGTATATGTAGGAATGTCTACGTAAATCCATTCGGTTCAGGAATTACACAGATTTAAATGAATTATGCTACAATATATGTTCTTACTTCAGTCTATCTGCATCTTAAAGCCAGAACATTTGGGCCCAAATGTTCTAGCCATTTTCGTCCAAAGTATCTCCAATTTGCCTGATTTTAACATCTGCTCCCATCATCACCTGTCTCGGCCCAACTAACTGTCTGAAATTGAGAAAAAAGTCTCAAAGCCTTCAAACAGTACAGAATGTCTAAGCAGCACAAGATTATCCAGTTGCCAGTTTCATTATTTGTTCAAGCAGGGTAAGAAAAAAATACACTCATTTAGGGAGAAAGTCTGTTTGTGTAAGCAAATACCTTAATATTCTACTAAACATAAGAAAAAATAACCTCTAATATTCATCATAACAAACATAATGTTTTAAAAGCAAATGAAGTATTTAAGTGATGCATTCTCTTCCTAGCATCTGGTCTACTCTAAAATAAAATTATAGCCCAATGAAGCCAATGGCAGTTTTCATCATTGGCAGTAACAGGGCCAACCAAGGCGCCATTAATGAAAAGTGATATTTAAGTTTGCCTTCAAACAGTATAGCTAACGTGCAGACAGCCTTAAAAAGAACATAATACTGATTTAGATGGCATTCACCTTTATCTAAATCAGAGGTTCAAAAATAGAGACAAACAACTTCAATCCAAAGAACTTGCATCTCTCTGCTTCTTGATAGATCAGAGCAAGCTCGACTGCAAATAGTAATGGAACAAAAAGAATGCATTAATTTGAAGATAGTGGACTTCAGGGAGCCTAACTAATAAAACAGTTATTCTTTTCAGAAACAGTGTAGAAGTGAATCAGACTACTGCACTTTCACAGGAATAATGAAGGGTTATCCTGAAAAGATCTGAACATGCAACAGTTAAAATTTTACCAAGTTACTGGGCGCATTACTCTGGAGACTGGCTTCCCCTCACCCCTTCTTTTCTTAAACATGGCTCCATTATCTTCAAAGTTTATTTCAAAGGCTTCTAGTTATTGTAACAGTAATACTGTTCTAAAATCAGGACCTCAGGAAATGCTTCCATAAACAAAGATTAATATGTAATAGAGCAAAATATTCTAAATAAGAATACTCATAGGGTAGATTTATTCCATATATATTACTCAGGAAGTCTCATCAGAATAAGTAAAAATTGAAACCAAAGGTCATAGAAAAAGAACAACAGAAAACTAAGAAAGAAATATCCTTAGCATTTTTAGCAAAAGAATTTCAAACTTATCTGAACACTTTGAAAGTTTTTTAAAATCTGAAAAACATTAATGGAGATTTTCCAAAACCAAAATAACAGATCAGAACAAATTTTATTATTACTATTAACGGCTTTTGCAGCGTTGCCTAGAAACCCAATTTCAGATCAGAGGAGCAGCATGGCAGACACTGAGGAAAAAAACCCACAAAAAATGCCCAACACAGAAAATCCTAAAAACCCAAACAAAAATACTGAAAGAAAATGCACCCCCAGCTTGTTTTCACCATATTAAACTGAACTTGAACTTTTCAACGATTCAGGGGCCTGAGGGAATGAGTTACTATTCAGTCTTGATAAAAAATATACAACATAAAATTCCATTGTCTTTTTTGATTTGCTTTTGATTGTTTTGTTTCTGTTCATGTGACAAAAACAATAAAAAATTCTCTTTGATGTACAAAATCTCATCATGCATCATGAAAACAACAAATAACTCAAATCCCTACTGTCGTCATATAGATGAATAATTTGTCTTAAATCCCAGTTCTAAAATGGTTCCCTTGTAAGTGGAGCTCTGTTCTAGCACAAAGCTCTGGTCCAGTCAATGCAGGAAGAGATTCAAAGCATGTCCAAGTGGGATGATTACCCAGCTAGTAAAAGGCATCAATTTTTTTTTCCTTTATTCAGATTGATCAAACACATTCTTGTTGGTTAACAGAAACAAATAAACAAATATTGATTTATCAATGACATACACTTTTTGAGAAGTGAAGACCTATACTTAGAAAATTACTGGGAATTCTAACAAATGCAAATCTCTAGAAATGAAAATTTTCACCATTCCATAGAATAATGGCATGACCTTTATCAGTTTTACAGGATGCTAACAATCATTTAGCCAAAAGCCCCTTATGTGTGGAGAATTTCAGCAGGAGAGCAGCTTTTGCCTTAGATTCCATCTATTCAAGTTATCAACAGGTTTGCACCAAAGTATGTTTTTCCCGTATTTTGAAGTTTACTTACGCAACATACCTGGAAAATTGTTCTTGCAGCCCACGCATCTGAGCTCTGCTACGCTCTGACTCCAGTGTCACCTCCCGTAATCTTTTTTCACTCTCAAGTCTTAAATGTCTTTCTTCCTCCAACTCATGTATCAGCTTCTCACGCTGAAAGACCATAGAAAGTTATTAATTGTACATATAAAACATACTTGTAGCAAAAACTTAAGATTTAATTTGGGAAAAATCATCAAACAATCAAAATAATTACCCTAACTACCCAGTGCCATCATTTTCTGTATCGCAATGTTACACAGAATATCAAACTAGAGGTGGAAAGCCCTTCGGAATATCCCCATCACATTGAGCTACTCTTACTCGGCCCAGACTCGCTGAAGTCAGCATATTTAAAAACAAACACCCACCCTCTCCTTCAAAACTCTTTTCCTTCAACTCCGCTCAAAATAACTGTAAAACATTGTATTTGAGACCTGTGATCTATCTTGCTTGAATGCAGACACAGGAAACATGAAACAAGTCAAGAGGACAACTTGTCACCCATCCCTTAATGTTTCAATCTCATGAGCAGAGAAGGAGCTGATTCTGCAGCCACTGGTTTTCTTGTTTTGGCTGACAGGAGGATCCCTATCACTAGGACAGAGTCTATTTGAATCTATTTACTGAAACACTATTGCAAAGAATATGTTTTTAAAAACTGAGTATCAATCAAACAAATATGAAAGCAATAAAAATGTAATTAATTTTACTAATAGTTCTCAAAGGCAAATAGCTTATGGTTGTTGCTAATTCTTAAAACATAGGGCCAAAAAACCCAACCCAAAACATACTGCGCCACCTGGATAAATCTACATGTCGTGGCCTAATTTTTTTTTTTTTTTTTTAAAGGAAGAACATCATATAAGAGGTTACTGAATTATTTCAAAACTCTATTTTAAAAGTAGCTAAACACTATTTAGGAGGAGCAGGAGAAGGAACTGAAAAGTTATAAAAAATGGTATTGGAATTAAAAAAAGTATACACAGCCTTTTCCATGTGACCCTGTTAAACGGAAATGAAATGAAATGAAATTTTCCCTTGTGCATTTAAATGAGGTAATAAATCAATAAAAAAACCCAAGCAATTTACGTGGTACTACATTATACTCCCTCAGCAAAGGGGTTCCAATGTCAGTTGTCTAAGGAAAGGTTAAGTCACTGTAAAGCTACAGTGCACCCCCTGTACGCTTTGAAAAATCTTTGTGCCCATGGTGCAGTGCGATTTGTAGCCTGTCAGACAGTCTGACGTAGTTCCATTGCTGACCTAAATTTTCATGGCATACCTGCAAAAATTTATCTAGAAATTATACATACAGTTTCATTAGAAAATAACAAAGGTATCTTAGTGTTAAGCCGTTAAATGGGAGAGACATTATTTGTACAAGTCTCACTGCTATAAATCTTACTGGATAATAATTTACAATAGCAGTAACCAAGGGACCAAAAATATTAACATTACCAAGTGTCTTAAAGACAGTGATAAATAAGCAGATGCCACAAAGGGAGGCTGCAAAGGATTAAATGAAATATCTATACATTTGTGAAAAAACGGGGGGAATTATTCAGAAAACAGAGGGCTTCTGTCTAGTTGGTCATATGTAATATCTGGAAAGTGGAAAACTGCAAAACAAGAAACAAATTACTGTAAAATAAATACACTGTTTTAACTAAATTATTTAATTATTGTTCCTACTGTTACGTAACCATGTTCTGCCAGGTGCTGAGGAATCCTTGGTTTCTGCCAAACTAAGAGCAGAGAGTGCTCAGCACCAGGCAGAAAATATACAGCAGCCATCCAGAGTACGGCTCATGAAGGATAACTCAGGCTAATGATACAGGAAGAACATTCAAAGCAGCGAGTACTTCTCCAGCTTAGATCCCATCAACACTAGCTTCAAAACTATACTGTTCCAGAGGCCCTTGCTGAATACTGTTAGCATCTTCTCTTATTGAAGCATTTCACTGCTGCTAATGAGACATCTAGAGCTTCCAGAGTGTCAGAGAGTAACAAAGAAAATGACATAAAAGAAATACATAGTTACCAACCAGGGCTTAAGACAAGCTTTCAGAAGATACTGGTGTCTACAGAATTTTGGCTTAAAACCAAATATGTGACTGTCCCTACAGTAACTGATAAGCCACCTTGGAGGAAAATCAGGTGCTGCTATGAAACCCTGAGTGCCCAAGTTGACTCAAAGCAACAGGCTGTGCCTGAGCCACCTGGTGCATTAACAGCTTAACTGTGATAATGGACTGAAGTCCAGAAATTCAGCCATGCCTTTAACACTCATTCAGTGTCATTACTGCCACAGTGATCTTACTCTGATACAGCAACTACCTCTGCATGTCTGCTACGCTGACCATCTTCCAGTCCTCACATAAACCTTTCCACATTAAGTACAAAGCCAGATCTCCATGGGGGGGAAGAGACAAAACGTGACACTTCACAAAGCAGATGAGTATCCTCTTCTTCATCTCACTTCCAGGATGTTTTGCAGGTTGCATAGAGCTCCTCTGACTATCCTGCAGAATGAGTGTGCTTATCTACGTGCATGGCTGTGCTGCTGCTAATCACAAACGCACATTTTCTAGTACAGCATTGAATATACAGTAGGGATTCACAAATCCAAACTTTCCCCTACAGGTCAAAGAGATGTATAAGTTATTTCTAGGTTTCATTTACCTCTCACTGATAGGTCAGAGAATGTTGTTGTTACCATTTACTCCTTCTATTCATGTGAAGTCTGTATTATCATCCTACACAAAAAGATCAGCACACCCATATGGGTTTTGGTTCTTTTTTTTTAAGAAGGATGGACCTAGGAATTATCTTAAGAAAAGTACCTATGAACCAACAAGAAATTCACATTACAAGAACAATGTTACAGGAATGAAACGTCTACACACTAGGAACTTCTGGAATGCATTAAATGTCCAGTTCCAATTCAACCACCTCATGGGCAAGCATTACGGCACAGTATTAGTTATATGACCACATACTGTTGCTGTACAAAACATATGCTCTTTTCAGAGTAAGGGATGAACAATGAACAAGTCACAAGGTTACAAGACCAGAAACAAAAGCATTAACCTATGGCCTTGAAATTCTGGGTTCTCTTCCCAGCTACCAAAACTTTCTTGTGTGAATGGGGGGAGAAGACTGCCCACAGAATAGCTGTACAGCAGCAACACTATCAGCCTTCATTTTTGTGCTTTTTCACAAGAATTTATTGGCAACCTTGAGGCACTTCTGCCATTTCTTGCAGGGAGAAAGCAGATCTGCTTTCAGCCAGATCACAGACATTAAATACTGTAGAGGTGGAGGGAAAAAAGGAGTAAGAGACCACCCACACTTGGAAAGTTTTCAGTCTCCAGGACACAAAAGACTCATGTATACTACACACAGAAAGTAGCTCCCAGCAGTAGTGATCTTATCTACAAGAAAAGAGAACTACATTTTTATTCAAACCCAGAAAAACCCCAATAGAGAGAAGTGAGCCTAATATACAGAAAGGCCAGGATTAAACAGATTTCTTTTTTTGTCTCGTGGAAGCCCATAACATATCCCTGAATTCTCCAGCAATTTTGCGTTGTCATAACCCCCTTTACAAGCTCCTCTGTGCTAACCCCACTTTATTCCTGTGCAAAATAAAGGTGTGTGAAAGGAAATGAACTAGCCAGAGATAGTTCAAGGTTTTATAGTGAATATAAGCTTACTGGAAAGGGATACAATTAGCATGTCACGTGAAGAAAAGGTTAAATAAAAGAAGAAAGTATCATGTGAAATGCATCAGTATGTTTTAACACCAGGAAAATCACTGCCATCTTCCAATCAAGTTATATGTGTTCCCATTTGTCAATTCCTCTTTAATTGCAGTTTCCTCTCCCCATAAGCTCTGCTCAAACTATTTTTCACTGCTTCCTTTTCTTGCCTTCTGCAGCACAGCTATAACCTTCTCCTCTTAGAAGTGTAACCCTTACTTCACTCTTGCTTCCCTTTTTCAGTCTCTCCAGATAGCCTGACTTTCATCACATCACCCTGCCAAATTTCTGATAACTTTCCAAATATGCAAAAATTTTATGTGAACAAAGTAGAGTGAAAGACAGGGTTAGCAAACTCCACCAATACTTTCATGCAAGTACTGGAATATTTTAACACTTGAACAAATACTGTTTGCAATTATTTTTTCATGAACATTTCAGCAATCAAGTTTCACTAGCTGCTCGTTATGCTCATGAGCCAGCGTTTGCACTTTGAGTTCCTTTTTGTGTAGCTGTAGAAATGTTCGTGTCAAAATGTTTCATTCCTCATCCAGTCAGGGACATGTACCACACATTAACTTGTCTTCTCAAAGTTAAGGAAGAAATCCAATTTGAGATACTCATGATCAAAACAAAACGCATGAAAACTATTTATGGCTAGACTGAAAATAGCACATGTACTTGACAGAAAAATTCAAATCGCTCCTCAGCACTCCATGAAGAGACCAAAAGACAATGCTTGTTTTCAGAGTTACTGGTTAATAGCCGTGCTTTTGGTCTAAGGAATGACCCAGTGCAGGCATGTGACAAGTGTCTCCTAAGGGTCCTCAACCATTTGTCTCCTTTAATTCCCTTGGGATGTGTCACAAACGTCAGCACCTGGTTCCTTCACGTTCTACCAAACTGCAAATGTCTCCTCTCTTGAGTGACGCCTGACACTGCGACAGCCAGCAGAAAAAACACAGAAGTGACAAAACATGAAAGCGGATGTGGCAGGTGGCAGCCATGGGAGACAGATGGTGGTGGATGGTGCTGCGGGGCCAGGAGCCACACAACAAGACCTACACTCTGGCCAGAGTTTGACGTCTAGCACGCACAGTGAACAGGTAGCACCCTAAGGTTTTGTACACAAAGGCTGGCTTCTTACCTCTTTTTCTTTTCTGGGCTATTTCTCTGTCAACTTTATATTTAGACATGGACGACATTCAAGCCTTCCAAGTCAGGGACTTGCAGTTTCACTCCTTTACCTGTCATTGCAAATAAAATCAGCAGATGTCTTGTTTGAATGACAGGACCAACTCCATGACAATACCTTCTTAGAGAAATACTCAGGCACTTCTCTCCACGAGAGTCAAGCATTTGACTAACTCAGGCAGATTTCTTATTCCAAAACCCTCTAGCCTCATCCCACCTTTTTTGCTGGACCTGCTTCTCTCCCCTCTTCAGTGCTGATGATTTTGTGCCCTCCATGTTAAAACTGCTTAGTTGACAGCTCATTCCTCCACCTAAAAACATTTTCCCCTGCCCCTCCATAATGTGCCACCCTAATAATCTTACTTTTTCTTAAGGTAAGTGGATCAGATGTACTGTGTGTCTGTGGCCAGGTGCTGACAGCGGAAGGCTGTGGGGGCTCCTCTGTGAGGAGAGGCCAGGGCTGCTCCATGCCGGACACAGCCGGTTCCAGCTGGCTCCGCCACAGCCTCACTGCAGGGCACAGCTGAGCCCATATTTACAAAAGGGCAAAACGCCGTAGAAGTGGTGAGGAGTGAGGAAAAAAGTGTGAGAAACAGCCCAGTGAATGACCAGGCCTGGGGAGGAGGAGCGGGAGGAGGCGCATCCAGTGCTGGGGCAGGTGTTTCCCTGAAGTCCTGAAGCGGACCATGGCGGACAACTCCTGGAGGACTGCAGCCTGTGGAGAGCCCACGCTGCAGCTGGGGAAACTTGTGAGGAGGAAGGTCCAGCGGAGAGGGACTGTCATGGACTGACTTCAACCCACATCCCCATCCCCCTTCATGGCTCTGCGGGGGAAGCTGGGGAACCAAATTCCCCAAACTGCACTTTGTAAACTGTTGTTTTAAATTTGCGTTTGTTTTACATTATCCAAACCTATTTTAATTGGCAATAAATAACATTAATCTTCCCCAAGCTGAGTTTGTTTCATCTTTATCTTGACCCATGAGATTTTCATCTTATTTTTTTCCCCCTGTCCTGTTGAGGAGGGGGAGTGAGAGAGCAGCTGGGTGGGCACCTGGCAGCCAGCCAAAGTCAACGCACCACACCAGAGTACTTTATTTTTAACTTTTTATCTGGCAGATAAAAATCATACTACTCCTTTGATCAATAATATTATCTATATGTTAAGCAAAAATGTAGCTGTTCATCAAGATTTCCAACTATAGATAATAGCAAGTGAAAACTTAAAGGGATTCAGTATACACACGCCATGCACACTGTACAGGGTGTTGCTATTCATAAGGGAGCCTGCCCATCTGCATACGAACTGGTCCCTCCTTCTTCTGTTTAGCTTGAGTCTTATGAAAAGCAACTCTTAAGAACAGCTAGGTATAGTTGGACTGATTAGTTCAAATATCAAAAAAGTCTTAAAAGGGGCACAAACACAATATCATCTTTAAGGTTACCTTATAAGTAGTGAAAAGGGCTTCTGTTTAAATAGAAATAAGATTCTTCTGAATTCTTGAATTTGTTCTTTGTTTCCCCAGTGCATCATAAGAAGGTTTTACTGTGGTACTACTGATTATGCTAACATGGGAGCACTATTTTGTCAAAAAAAGCCTACATGAGAATATTTAACACAGGCTTAATGTTGCTCAAAATCAGGCTAATAACCTTCACATTAATTTTTTAACAAGTATTTTAAAGCATTTGCTAAAGAGGGTCACAATTTCTGTGTAATTAATATTGATTTCAAACAGATACTTTGCAATGAATTTAAATGAGGGGGGAAAAAAGAATAAAATTTTTTTTGTTTACAGTTTGAAGTACCATTAAGTCATTGCTAACCTAAACTGAGTATTTATGTATGTTCTAATACATTTTCTGATGCTATGCATCTGATACCTCAGCATAAAAGTCCTAATTCAACAGAATCATAGTCTGGTCTGTAACACAACATCCTACTAGCCAAAGAGAATCAACTGGCCATAAAAGTAGACGACAACACCACCACCACAAAAGTAGCAACAATGACAGAATTAAGTAAATAAATAGCAACTACCAGAAGCACATTAAAATCAGTTTTTCTAGCAAATCAATGCCCAATACTGTTATGAATAAATATGCATATTCAAAGTTCTCAAAAACTATTTTATCACTCTTGTACGTCACTTTTGAAAGACTGCTGTAGGCAGGAGCCATGGAACAGCCTGGGATAAGGGATGAGAGAGAGGGTGAAACAGTTCCATTTTTCAATAATTAATTATGAAATATTAATTGAAATAGAAACTTGAATTTGCAGCTTGGTCTCCCAGTTGGTTACTTTAATAAAGTAACTCATTTTTTCCAATGCAATGAACATTTAATTCCCTCAACATAATGCATGATGATCAAATGGTATTTGTTCAAGTGCCGCAGAGTGTACCTGAGCCCCAGCTGCCCACGGCCCAAGCTGTTGGTTAAAGGGAAGTACCAAGTGTTCTCTACATTACAGATATTTTGTGAGAGCTTGTGTTTGGGTCCTGCAAAAAAAACCAAAACAGGTTAAGGTGTCTGACGTGGTTCACCCTCACCTGTCCTACACAAAAGGAGGGTGAAATCTCTTTGGTGTGGTCACCTCCAGAGGCAGAGGGATCTACCTGCTTGTCACCCTCCTGCAAAGCCTGGGGCTGCCATGTGAGGCAGAAATCCTCCCTCCAAACCCCCCTTGTGCAACCTGATCCCAAACCCAGCACAGAGGAGACTACAGTCCGCTGTCTGTCTAAAATTATTTCACTCACAGATGACAGGAAAGAAATGTGATTACAAGAACAGACAGCAGATACCATTTTTTATTTCACCATAAATTGCACCAGGTACTGTATTTTCATTCAAATTAAAATGAGTCAAACTTCAGAGTGTCCTTTGTTTGCTCCTCATTGATCGCTGTTAAACCAAATGTTTCTCATTCTGTAATCAATACTTCTCTGCAAAAATAAACCGAGGCACTGACAAACAACTTTGCAGCACATTGCAGCATTCCTTGTAGTGGACTTTGACAGCTTGAAAAAACACTACCCCCAAGAGTGGGGAAAAAAAGTGCATTGCTTATTGTGCTTATTACAGTTTTTACAGGCTGCTTACAGTTGAATCATTTTACTGTAACAACACTTTATTAAATTAGCCAGCTATTGAAACCAGAGCTTTCCGACAGTGGCAGTTAATATGCCTTTGTCCCTTGTTACTGTTTCCAGCTATACTGGGAATACTGACAAATACCCTCAAACACTCAAAGCTTTCCCAGGGATGAAGTTATAGGTGTATTTAAAGCACAGTGAAGCATTAAGGTATAAACAGTAATAACTTAAGCACTTGGAGGCTTCATGGAGGGAGAGGTAGCTTTATTTCCACATCTCTTTAAAATAAGAAAGTTAAGGGTGAAGTTGTGTGGCTGCTTTGTAATCAAAATGAATTACCCTTTCACTTGATACAGATTTGTACTACAGAGACGAAAGAAAACTCCTTGATTTATATTAGACCTCTACTTTTTTCCCCAATTATATGATGTAATCATTTTTCCTAAACTTATTCCCACTAAAGCTCTCCAACAGCAAGATATAAATAGTGTAAAAAGCCGTATCTTAATTTTAGGCTGGTATCTTCTAGCTTTTTCATTCCAATAAGAAAAAATGATGGTTCTTTAAAACAAGATTCTGCTCCCAAAATGACAGGCTGCCCAAATAAACCATGAAAATATAATTGACACTAAACAACTTGTATGAGCATTTTCTAAAACTGCCTTGAAAACAGTTAAAGTAAATAATTTGAAGCAAATAATTTATTTTCCACTATGAAATTTTAATATGCTAATACATCTCTCTCTTTGGCCCCATATCAGACTAGCATGTGTATCATGACTACCAGATGTAAACTTCAAGCTTTGCGTGGCTCTAAGATGAATAGCAAGATAGGAAAGGTTTATTATTATTAGTGATATTTTAGTGACAGTAGTTTACACACTTTATATTCTTGGGTGATAACATTGCTCCAGACAATTCAAGTAAATTAGAAACTCTTTCTTGGTGTTGTTACTCCTTCCAAATAAAATAAGATGCTAGCTTTCATTGTGCACTAGCTCAAAATTGCCACCATGTGGCAGGACAGCAACCTAATTTAGAATTATTTATACTGCACTGATATGGTTTTAATTGCATCTGTACGACAGAATAACTGCTGTGCTGAAGCTCCTTTATCATTGCAAGCCTACGATTAATCTGAATTAGGCAGGCTATTACACGAGCAGTACTGTATATATAGTTGGAGTTGTGACAACATTTATTTTACAGAAAAAAAAATTAAATAATTCATAAAACCTTTCCGCGCAGAGCTAGACGGCTAGCAGCGCTGTCTGCCCATCGCTTTCAAGAGCTATCGTATATGGCCAGCCCTCTGAAAGGGAGCTCTTACTGCCCAGCAGTTCTTCATTTCTGTGAAACACACAATGACAGGCCACACAAAATTGGAGTCACTTTTAAAAAAAAATTAAATACCAAAAAATCCCACTCACAGTCTTCCAGAAACTAATAAACTGAAGCCAACTATGTGGACCTCTTTTACCGCCTTTCCTGGAGACTCACTTATAGACGCAGTGGTTATACACAATCCGTGACAGCAATATATGCACAGGCATGCTCTATGCAGGTGAAACACCTGCATCCCCAGTACCTATCATTCCCTCAACTTCTTAAAGGTCATCTCTGTATCATATTTTCAATGTTGAATGAAGGCAAACAATACATATTTTGATAATCCTAATAAAACAATTGCTATTCATTCAAATTCACAATTGATAGCCCAATTTCAAAGACTTGTATTGATCTTCAGTTTTAGCATAATTGTTTTTTCCATTTTAGACATTATTTCCTTATAGGGGGAGGGGCGTAGAGAGAATACTCTTAGTGAACCTGAAAGTCCCACATAGTCAGATCACGGATTTTTTTTTTAATTATTCATCTTAAAATGATAACACTTTAAAAAAATGAATTTGCAAATGTAATTGAGCTTCTAATAGCTTCTACAGACAGTAATTAAAGAAATCTCATTTCTCTAAATTAAACATAATGAAATGTTTTCCAAGATCAAATAGAAACTTGTAAACAATATTAAGACAGACATAATTCGTATGAATACCTAGTATTCAGAAGTGTGAGGAAAAAACCTCTGTCAATACCAAAATGAAAAACAGTGGCATTAATAAGTAATATAATGTAAAAATTTTTTTCCCTGATACATTTTAGATTATAAGGGCTAATTATAATTCCAAGTCTTTGCTACATGGAGATTTTTTTGTAAGGTGACTTGCATTATATTAAGATGTCTAACCAAGCATAAAGGTGTGTGTTTGTTTTTTATACTGGGTATATATCATATTTTCTTATTAGAAACAAAGTTTTATAACCAATGTAACTTGTTTACAATAAGCCTTTATTAATTCAGTTGCAAACAAGCAAAAATCCTGAGTCTGTGCCAGTTCATGTTTCCCACTTGCTTGATTCAAGAAAATTTATAATAATGATATTTGAACCATAAAACAGCACAAAAGAGTGTGTGTAAACAACAACTTGCAAGATCCAACTCACCTGGGCCAGCAAAGTGTCAACTGTTTGATTCACCCACAATTTTCTATCAGATCTGCAATTCCTGAACCCTTCCTAATGGGATATCAATGTAGCAATGTATGAAACACAGAAGGTTAGGCTGTCTGGCAAAACAAAGGCTCCCAGTCACAGAAATATAACTGAGGCTTTGCAATTTGAGTTTTTCATCAGAGCAACACTGCATCTTTGAATAAATAGAAGTGACAACAAAACATTAAGCAGTAACACAGCTACAGCCTGCATTTATACATCTAAAGACTTCACAGACTTGAGGAGCTACATCTGTAGAGCTGAATGCTCAACTGATGACTGACTGCAAATCTCTGTCACTCTCTGGTAGATTTATTTAAATAAATGGGCCATGGGACTGAACTCCCCATTCACAGAACTAAGATTAGAAATAAATGAACCCAGGTGATTTAGAAAAGGATCCAGGTTCAAGAAAGTGCCTTACTCCATAGGATATTGGCTATACTTGGTGATCAGAAACTCCACCTTGGATGAGAAGTCTTGCAGTGAGGGCCAGAAGATTGACCTGAAGTTCTCTCAAGTGCATTACATGTTCTTTGGACTTTCTGTGACCTACAGTAACGCTTTCAAAACAACTGTACACTGTATAGGTGCATGAGAGGAGCTCTAGGCCATATGATTTAGGGTGGTTTCCACATTTGCACTTGCTGAGATTACATTTATTTTTTGATATGGCATGGTTTTGTTTTAGAGTTAAGTAATAGATATTTGCTGTCCGTTTGGATGAAATTCCATAGACTTGAAGAGGAAAGAGGGAAGAGATTCCTTGAGCTCTGTAAACCAGTGTAGTCCCACAGCTGATACTCTTTCAAAATTTAAGAAAGATTTTCAACGGGTGTTTAAAAGGCAGGCAGTTTCCAGATCTTGTCTGCATTGCTCAGAGTGTCTGTACAAGATAATCCCATGAACTATGGCAGCCAGTGGTCAGTTCAGACTCAGAAAATTTATTAAAGTTCCCTTTAACCAGTAACAATATTTTGATAAGCCCCCATGTAAACACTACCGCAAAACAGTATTTTTGGCATACTTGCAAATGGCTATAAAGTCTAGACAGTGCGGAGAAAGAAGCCATGAATTTGTAGTCATGCTGTACTCTGACTTCTGAAACACCGATGCCTATCTATTTAAGGGGACTCACTACAGTGGAATAGTGCCCTGCCAGAAATAAAGCACAGTCTGTAGAAAGGGTAGAAGACAAGGAGCAGGGAAAAAGACAATGAAAGGTGACATGTCACTCAAGCTACACTGTATACACAATACCTGGTATTGATTTTAACCTATGGAATTCATATGAAGAAATACAGTATCTGCAGTATTTATTCCTACGCTTTCTAAAGTGTTCAGTGAAGGGACACAGTCCCAGACCACGAGTAACAAGGAGGACACAGCCACCAGGTTTCTTCCAGATCCAGCTGGAATGGTAGAAGAGGTCACTGTCCCACTCTGATCACTCCTGACCATTAGCTGGAGGTCACCAGTCTTTCAAGTCAGCAGGGAATTGCCTGAGGCTCAGGATGGGGTACAAGGCAGGCGGTTTAACTGAACCCGCTAACAGATGTGCTTTGAAGTAACCTGGCAGGCTGTGCAATGAAGCAGAAGATGGAGCGGCAGGATAATCCCCACCCACTCCACTGGGGTGACAGCACCCCCCAGCAGGCAGACAGTAACATCCTAAAGGACTTTTGCTTATCTGCAATGCCTGTGTGCCTGCATGCAAAGCAAATGGGTTTTCTCCTCTCCAACTGACCAACATGTTCTTTAGATGATATAAATGGTTTCCTTTCTAAGGGACAGAATGCTCACAGAACAAATGGGCATGTGGCTGAATCAAGCGTTTCCCACTTGGATCTGTATTAGTGAGATAGGAGTTAGGCAGCAGGATACACATAGGATAAGCATTAGAAAAAACCCACACTTCTAAGAGTTTCATTTGGCTTTAATGGATTGGCCAGTGGAACTCGGTTTTGTTGCTCCAGGGAGCTCTGGGATTTACTCACAAGCTAGGAGTACCATGTGTTTCTTGCCCTGATGCTGGGGAGAGTTAAGGCTTCTTCACTTTCTGGGCTTTTCATGAATGTATGTGTATTTCCTGCTAATAAATAGGATATCAAGAAGTTAACTGAAAGAGATGTAAGGCTAAAGAAAAATTGGGAGGATGAGAGAAGTAGAACTTAACCATGCCAGTTGTGAGAAGTGGCTCAGAATGGTTTGCAGTGCCACCAGATCCCCATGGATCTGGGATACGCCAATATTTTAAGTTTTCATACACACACTTGTATTTGCCTTTCTCAGCTGACACAGCCAACACCTCCAGCATCACTACTTTGCTGCTAGCTACCTTTCTGTACAGCATTTCTTTTTCCCAGGCTCTTTACAGCATTGCTCATGAACATGTCAGATCTTATCACAATTTTGCTATGTACAGTTGTATACTCCATTTATGGTTGGTAAGTAACTGCAAAAAAAGATACCTTATTTACTCAGCTGTTCCTTGCATGTATTCCAGAGTCCTATCGCTTTAGATTTCTGACAAACGTACCTCTTTTTCACAGTCACTACTTTAGCACTGCAGGCACTGCTATAGGCAATAGGGAAATGCAGTGGTTTTTCTGTTGGTTGGCGCATCTTCAATGGTATTTTTAACAAGAGCTGCCACTGCAAAATCTTTATTAGCGCTGACAACGCACACATGCAGAAGAACTGACTCGACTTTCAGGGGCCAGACTGAGTTTGTAAGTCTGGTACCTGGGAGAACTTGAAAAAATAAAACAAGTTTGCATGCTGTTTTTAATTCATTCACTGGTTAAACTGGAGTAATTAAAAGACTCTGTCTCCACCTGATATCATTTTGCAGCATCACTTTTCAGTAACATGAACATGTCTGTTCATGTTTCCAGAGTCCAAATTCAGCTCAACTCTAAGTGCCAGACAGACTCTCCTCCTTTAGACCCCTTTTCTTACTAGAATACATAGGCTAGATACCCTTCTACAGCAGAAGATCAAAAACAGATATAAAAACTCTGACATTAAGTCCTCTGGTCTTCATTTCCATGTTTATCATTCTACATGAGATGTAACTGGTTTATTGTACCTAACCATAGTTTATTCTAATCTATTAATTGCACGTGGTCATGTACACATCTCTCATTTAAGACACAACTAAAAAAAATCTGCTGGGTTTTTTTTCAACTTAAAACCAAGTGTTGACAATTACAATTATTAGTTTGATTTTCTTGAAGAGAAAAAAGAAAATATACTTCATTTTCTACAGAAAATAGCAACTACTAAAACCAAAGAGTGCAGCTCAAGGACAGCCGGGGCTGCAGTGACCATGAAATGATGTAGTTCAAGATCCTTAGGGGAGTGAGGAGAGCGCACAGCAAGCTCGCTACCCCAGATTCAGGAGAGCAGACTTTGGCCTCTTCAGGGATCTTCTTGGTGGAGTACCATGGAACAAAGACCTGAAGGGAGGAGGGGCCCAAGAAAGCTGGTTAGTATTCAAGGATCATCTCTCCAAGCTCATGAGTGATGCATCCTGACAAAGAGGATGTCAGGTAAAAATGCCAGGAGGCCTGCAGGGATGAACAAGCAGCTCCTGGACAAACTCAAACACAAAAAGGAGCTACAGAGGGTGGAAGCAAGGACAGGTAGCCTGGGAGGAATACAGAGAAACTGTCTGAGCAGCCAGGGCTCGGGTTAGGAAGGCCAAAGCCCTGAGAGAATTCAATATGGCTAGGGATGTCTAGGGCAACAAGAAAAGTTTCTATAGGTACTTTGGTGAAAAAAGGAAGACTAGGGAAAATGTGGGCCCTCTCTGGAAGGAAACGGGAGACCTGGTTACCCGGGATATGGAGAAGGCTGAGGTACTCAATGACTTTTTTGCCTCAGTCTTCACCAAGTGCTCCAGCCACACCACCCAAGTCGCAGAAGGCCAAGGCAGGGACTGGGAGAATGAAGAACCACCCTCTGTAGGGGAAGATCAGGGTCGAGACCATCTAAGGAACCTGAAGGTGCACAAGTTCATGGGATCTGAGGATTTGCATCCGTGGGTCCTGAGGGAAGTGGCGATTGAAGTGTCTAAGCCACTATCCATCATATTTGAGAAGTCGTGGCAGTCCGGTGACGCTCCCACCGGCTAGAAAAGGGGAAACATAAACCCCATTTTTAAAAAGGGAAAAAAGGAAGACCTGGGGAACTACAGGCCAGTCAGACTCACCTCTGTGCCCAGAAAGATCATGGAGCAGATCCTCCTGCAAACTATGCTAGCAGACACGGAAAATAAGGAGGAGATTGGTGACAACAGGGTTACAGCATTGGTGGATAAGGAAAGAGCAACGGACCCATCTACCTGGACTTGTACAAAGCATGTGAGACTGTCACACATGACATCCCTGTCTCTAGATTGAAGAGACATGGATTTGATGGGTGAACCACTCAGGGAATAAGGAATTGGCTGGGTGGTGGCAGTCAAAGAGTTGTGGTCAACAACTCAATGTCCAAGTGGAGAGCAGTGACAAGTGACGTTCCTCAGGGGTCGGTGTTGGGAACAGTGCTGTTTGACATCTTTGTTGGTGACATGGACAGTGGGATCGAGTGCACCCTCAGCAAGTTTGCTGATGACACCGAGCTGTGTTGGTGCGGTCGACATGCTGGAGGGAAGGGATGTGCCATCCAGAGGGACCTGGACAGGCTGGAGAGGTGGGACCGTGCAAACCTCATGGAGTTCAACAAGGCCAAGGGCAAGGTCCTGCACATGGGTCAGGGCAATCCCAAGCACAAATACAGGCTGAGGGGTTGTGAGTGGATTGAGAACAGCCCTGCAGAGAAGGACTTGGGGTTACTAGTGGATGGAGAACTGACCGTGAGCCAGTGATGTGCACTTGTAGCCCAGAAAGCCAACCATGTCCTGGGCTGCATCAGGAGAAGTGTGGCCAGCAGGTCGAGGGAGGGGATTCTCCCCCTCTGCTCAGCTCTTGTGAGACCCCCCCTGCAGTGCTGTGTCCAGCTCTGGGGCCCCCAACAGAAGAATGACATGGACCTGCTCGAGCAGGTCCAGAGGAGGCCACAAGGATGCTCAGGGGGCTGGAGCACCTCCCCTGTGAGGACAGGCTGAGAGAGTTGGGGGTGTTCAGCCCAGAGAAGAGAAGGCTCCAGGGATACCTTATAGCGGCCTCCCGGTACTTACAGGGGCTACAAGAAAGATTTATTAGGGAGTATAGGGATAGGACAAAGGGTAACAGTTTTAAACTGGAAGAGGGTAGATTTAGATGAGATATAAGGAAGAAGTTCTTTCCTGTGAGGGTGGTGAGACACTGGCACAGGTTGCCCAGAGAAGCTGTGGCTGCCCCCTCCCTGGAAGGGTTCAAGGCCAGGTTGGACGGGGCTTTGAGCAACCTGGTCTAGTGGAAGGTGTCCCTGTCCACGGCAGGGGGTTGGGACTAGGTGATCTTTAAGGTCCCTTCCAACCCAAACTATTCTATGATTCCGTAAGTACCACTGGTCCTGCTCCTGCCCAAGCATCTATATGTAGGTCAGTAGCTACGTGAAAAGAACAAAACTAAGAAAAGTTTCTCCTTCCTGTCTCTATTAGATTAAACACATTCCCAGAAGTTGATATTCTTGTTTTCTGGGGGTTCACAAGGATATTTCTGCTAACCTGTTTATGTTCCTTCCAAAGATCTTCCTTTTGAAATGCATTAGATCGCACACATTCTTCACACCCCGACTTCCACTCACCTCCTCCTACATTTTACAGTTTGTGAACAGGTTTCCCTTATCAACTGACAGAAGATACAACCACTGGAAACTTGCCTTTAGACTATCACAGCTGACAACTCTCTAAGTCTAGTTTTAGTATGAAATTACTCTTCAGCTTCTCATTTAATGCATGTATTTTCCTACAATATCTCTGACATCAAAAGTTTTCCCTTCTGGCATGGTTTATTATCAATGACATAGGGAAATCGTACATGATGGAAGATTTACAACAACAACCTGGGAATTCTGACCCACTCCTCTAGTGATGTCCATGGAAAAAGTTTCTTAAATGGAAAACTGTGCCAGTCACTGTTGCAGGGCACTTTTTAATAGATACTACCAGGAACAGGATGTTCCCAAGAGATAATAATTCTTTCCTGACACTCAGAAATCATTTCTAAATAAGCATTGTCACCATGGATGCTGATCACGAATGTGCAGTGTAAAGATGTAATTACAAAATGACAGTCGTGTGGACGGCGCACACAGAGCCAAATCCCCTCTCAGTATTCATCCCAAGTCGCTGGGCTGTGATTATTCATGGCACATCAGCACCCCAGGCACCAAGCAGCAATCAGCACTATTTAGACGCCTGGTAAGACCCTGTCTCTTCCCTGAAGAGTTCACTATCTACACAGTAAAGCAGAGGAACAGCAGAAGAGTCAGAATAAACCCTGTTTCACAAACGAGCAATTTAGATCAGAAATTAAATATTTTCCAAGATAATAAAGGATTCAGGTGGCAAAGGTAGTAACAGGCCTTGTACAGCACCAAAGTTAAAGAACACAGCCCTTAATGAATATAGTGAAGAGCAGTTTTAAGCACCTCGTTATTTAAAGTCACACCAGGGTACTGTGCAGAAAGCACAACTTCTCAGTACAATTTAGAGAATGAAGGAAAGCCACTTCACAGCCAGGTAAGGTCCTGTACCAGGCCTGGTACTTTCATTAGTTTTCAGAATAACTACAGAGTGCATCATGCCAAGCGATATGGAAATAACACAATCCAAACATCACAGTCATTCCCACAGTCTAGACAGTCTCCTCTTGCAGGACATGCAAGCAAGTCTGATCACCAGTTCCAGACTTGGAAAACTATGTAATGAGATCTTCATTATGAAAGATCCTGTAGAGTATCAAAAGAGTATCAAAAGATGCCTTATCACAATGCAAGAGACACAGAGCCAAAGCAAACAGAAAGTATGTAAAAGCAAATTCCTGACAAAGCAAAAACTGAATTAAAGCTGATGAGATTGGAGTAGGAAGGGAAAGAAAGGAAGAATCACAGTTGCTAGCTCAAGCTATATGAATCTATACAAAGCTGTGTAAGTTTAGTATAGAAAAACATTATATCCTTACTATGTTTTAGAATTTAAATCTTGAAGAGAAGTTGCAGAGAGAGGTGATTATGCTCTGCCAAGAGAAAAAAACAACAAAGCTAATGTGGCTTAATGGCACAAAGAATACACATACCATACACAAAGAATACATGTACAAGAATGGCACAATGAGCTACAACTAGTTTTCATGTCTACCTGCAAAGTGTTCAGTGGTCAGAAACGGGGCAACAGTTTTTCCCGGTTTCTGCTGTCTCTCTTTTATTCACTTCCAACAGCCTACCTTCTGCGTGTGTGTGTATATATATATATATATATATAATGTTTGTCTCTGCCCAGAGGGAACTGGACAAGACAACAGCCCTACCATGCTATCTTGGTGATGTGGAACAATTATGGAACAGGGCTCCATTGCGCTAGATGCTGCACAAAGACTTGCTGCAGTAAAGAGCTTTTACTCTAACATGAGGCAATCTAAAGCACTGCTTGAGCTGACTCGTTCCAAGGGTCAGGACCGACTTTATGGAGAGCACTGCATTTGTTTAAATAAATGGGCTTTTAATGGAAGCAGCACAACTGAGCAATACTCTTGGTACATAAATTTTGTCCTTCCTTATACAGAAACTTTCTCTCCCTCCCAATAACCTTTTCTGTCCTATTTGGGGAAAAAAGGTCATTTTTCTGGACTCAGACAAAAAAACCTTTAGTTTGTGCAGGGACTAGTGCCACATATCACAAAAAATACAAATCACTAGAGTGATACTTAAGTTCACCTTTAGATGACAACAACAATGAAGAAATTAGATGGTACTCCCTGTCCCTATCCTGACTGGCTTGATTAGACTGAGGAGAATTTGGGGAATTGGTATTTCTGTACCATCTCATCCTCTCTGCCTTGCTTTCACTATACTTTACAAGAGAAATGAGTAACGAGCCCAAATCACCATGAGGGTGACTGTAATGCACCCCATAGAACCCCTGGAAGAGCTGATACAAATATGGAAACAACAGGAAAAGGCTGGAATTGTTGCAGTGGATATTGTGACCAGATTTGAATCAATTGACTCAAACCAGTAAGACAAAGAGTTTTTATTTGCTCTTACAAGTGGGCCTACAAGATCTAAGAACAAAACCTAAAAATATTAGAAAAGAGGTGTATTTTTAAAAAACATGTATGAACAAAGTCTGAAGATGATAAATTAATGGATTTTTCTCTGTTTCCAGAACTAACACTGCAAACAGACTTTTAGATGGAAGCTACAGTTGCTGGCAAGTATTACATATTCTACACTACCAGTTTAACTACTGGACACAAAACCAAAAACAACTGAAAAACTACTGATTTTTTTTTTACTTGTAATATGCGAATTTCCCCAGCTACTTCAAGAAAAAAGTTGCAACGCCAAGTATATCACAGCAGCTTCACTACTATTAATCTGTATAAATTTACCTTCCTAGTTTGCACAAAATTCAAATTGTTGGCCCTGTGCATACATTCACTTTTCCTCTTCAGATGTTGTGACTAATTCTGTCCTAGCCAAGATCCCTTTCTCACATTAGCTAAAACCCAACTGTAAATGTTCTGCCTCTTCAGCCTGCAGATCGGTGGCTCTATTCAGGTCACCCTTGCAAAAATATTAATCCAGTGAGCATGTGGCTTCCTCGAGTCAACTCCTGCCATTGCCTGGAGGAGCTCAGGATTGCAGAGCTTAACCTTTGATATGAAAATGGCTGCAATTCACTGTTATTAGTGCATGGCCACATCACTCCTATTAGGCGGTGAGGTATTGCCTAGAGCGGGATACATCTGTTTCGAGTCATAAAGTGGGATTTGCTTCATGCTGAAGCCAACTGCCACTGCGATATTACACACGCCCATAGACACTATGAGACTGCAAGCACCCTTTCTGCATTTCAACATCCCCTGCCTTTGTTATCTAATGTATAAATGGCAACTTCTACTTGAGGGCAATTTAGCTGATATGACATACTTTCTACAGATTGCCTCTGTTTTACTTTCAGACCTTATATAAATGCATTTTTATGCATTTTTTTTCTGTGTTCAGTGATTCTTATATAATTCTATTTGACTCTTTTATGTCGACTAAATACTTGCAGAAACTTGTTGAAGGGACAGAGCACTTTGGTGAGTTCCAGCTGAGGGGCAAAACTTATTTCTGCTTCTTTGGATAAAGTAATGGTCTTTACAGTGCCAGTGACTACAACATCCTTAGCAAACAGAGCAAGAAAACACCAAAATTGAGGATAGAGTATTGCTGCCCTTGCAACGGCAAGTACCAAGAGCCCCTTCAAAGTCCTGTGTATTTTACAATACTACAGCTAATACCTTCCAGCTCCACAAAACCTAAATCCTAGTGAAGCCAGAAAGGACTGCACTTCCAGCACGCCGCATGTGAATTTTTCACCAGGGCTGGGGAGGTGGGTGTCGTTTCCAATGGCTGCAGCTCCCTCTCCTGGTGGAAAGCCAGAGCCAGGGAGGCCACCAACCAGGGGAGCGTCCAGCATCTTCCAGACACCCTCACACAATTTCCGTTACACTTTAAATAACACTGGAATGAAAGTAAATTGATCTTAACAAGTTATTGTAGAATCTGGAGAATAAACCGGACCCTGAAATTAACTAACCTGGAAGGAGTAACACAGGCTTTTAAAGGCAGATGATTCTGAGCAGAGGCAATCGGGCTCTCAAGTAGTTCTGTTTCGGGAAGAGGGAGAAACCCAGTTGATTTTTTTTCACTGGAAAATGACTGTTGAAGGGTCTCAGCAATTTTAAGTCATAAAGAATCCTTCGATTCATAAAAGTGTTAAACCTGAAAATATCTACATATTTGCAAATTTGAAGCAAACAACAAAAAATACTCAGGACACAAGAAGAACTAAAAAAAATATTTTATTTTAAAACTACTGAATATAAAACTGCGAAGTTGTGAATGAGGACATTTGGCCTAATGGAGTATGAACAATTAATGAGCATTAAACTAGGCTTGTAAAGAATTTCAATAATCATTACTGATCTTAACTACTACTAATGTCAGCGAGTTTCTGTGAGGGCTGTATGATGAAATTTCTAAGAATAAGGAGGTAGACAGCATGGCTAGCTGTGTATAAAGACATAGTTTCGCAGAGAAGCCAGCACAAGGGTCAGATTGCTTCTTTCCGGTTTAGGATATTTAATATTCAAAGAGATGTTTTAAAACAGCGACTTTGCCCCTCTCTCTGCTACTTTCTAATTAAAGCACAGATAGATGTTTTCATAGACGTAAGGACCCTGGAGTTGGGAAAGACAATTTAGCCTTTTGTATCTCATTTTTAACACTTCATTTATTACTAAATATCATCTATTTTTGAATGACCCGGGTGCTTCTGCAACAACAGCCTTCCCAGCTGCTGGAGGCGATTGCAGAGATTCATCACGCCGGTGACAGAAAGCGCCTCCGCGCTAGTGGCAATACATTGTGCTGCCATCTGTAAGACCCCAGCTCAAGAGCAACCTCAGGATTCCCCCTCCTCCATAAAAACCAGATACGTAGTGCAGATGTTAGGAGCTAGGCCTCTGAACATGCTGACCATGCTCCTTTTCAGAGTGCTCCCTGCCAGCTGATTAATGGGGCAGCATTAATATCAGTTGTGGTGCTGACCACAGAGCCAGGATGGTGGCCTGAGACTGAGTGCCCTGGCAGCGCTGAGAGCCAGGAGAGGAAAATGCAGCTCCCTGGAGAAGTGTGGAAAAAGCACAATTTCCTACAATCATGGGCTGCCACTATAACTGTACATTTTCAGCTTCCTACAAAAAAAGATGGAGATTTGGCTTTCTATTTTCAACTTCATTTCACTCAGCTGAACAAAGCATCGTCAAGCCGGAGTGTGATCTCCTCTTTCTTCTTGCCAAAAACTAGCACCCACATTAAAAGTCTAAATTTGAGTGAAAGAGCAAACAACTAAAATTACATACAAAACATGCTGGAGTTTGGAAAAGTGGAGAATATGGTCAGACTTTCTACTGATTTTAATACTATTTCAATCAAGACCTTTTCTGCACTTCAACACATCCATCTCCATGTGAACACTCCAGTTCGGCAGCATGTGATGAGAAGAGGCAGAGATCTTTTCAAAGCTGATTACTTTAGAAGTTTGGTTTCAATCTGGGAAAAAGACTGGTTTGCACTTTCCCGTGGTTTTGTAAGAGGCTGTTACATATATCTAAACACATTACATTTAAGAAAGTTGTAACAACCAGAAGTGACTCAGTTCCTAGCAATAATGGGATATCTTACTGACGCTGCGATTTTTTTTCTGCCTTTCCTTTTACTTCCACTCTTTATTTAAAAACTTGCAGTCTCTACTGTTTTATAGCAAAAACTGTTTGTAAAGCAAGAATTGTGCTGATCGCATCAAAACTCATTAATATAACTTGTTTTTCCATTATTAGCACCATCTGAGCCTGTTGAAAGCCTTAACCAGGGCTTTAATTTTTCCACAGAGAGCTTTAAATTAATTAGTGGTTTACATGCTAACAAAGAATCTGATACATTCATAAATCAATCTAATGCAGAAGGATTACCAGAGGGTGGAAACCTATTCAGTGGGGACCTCACATTCACTTAACATGGTGGGTTTTTAACAAAAGGGTGCAGGTGCGGAATAGACGGGTACCGGGAAGAGCCCATGATAATCACTTTGCATCACTTAAAGACACAGCAGGACACATAGTAAATCAGAGCCTAGGGCCCACCCTAAGTGAAACCCATGTAGATATAAAAGGCAGTATCATCCCACTTTAACCTTCACAGCTAAATTGCCAGAGTGGTACAATTCTTTTTGTGTAGGTTACAGGCCACTGAACTAATGGAAAATAGAGTAGAATTAAAGTACTGGGATGCAGAAGTACAAACTGACCAAACTGTGTAACATATATGTAAATAAAGAAATCGAATAAATAAAACCCCAATGTTTTTCTGCGTAATTATTAAATGAAACCAAGTTATTGATGTAATGTGTATACTTTTGGTTCATTCTAGGTTTTTAATCTAGGTTTCTGCTAACACAACACTAACTCTACTGTATAACCGTGGCAGCATTTTTCTCCTATTTTTTCTAACCTGGCACTGTTCACTGTTAATAACATTTCACAAAAACGAACACTTTACCTGGTCTTGTTCTGTGTCCTAAAGGTCCAAAGTCATGTACTTAAAAGTTTAAAAGAAAAAAAGACTACTTTGATGACTAAAGCAGTTTTTACTCTGTTTTGAAACAAACTTGTGATCTGTTTTGAAAGCTGCTCATTTTAATAATGAAATCTCTGTCACCACAGACACCTGCACAGTCTCCATCAAATGCAGTAAGAACTGTATGTACACATATGAAGTGATCATCATCTTTTCCTTCACAAAAAGGTAAAATATTCTTGATGAGTCAGAAGAAACATGACTAAGAAAATTGTGAACATGCACATTAAGAAATTAAAGGCCATAAGTGACAGGAAGAGACAAATAGCAATCTAGCTCAGTGCTCCTGAAAGTTTCAGTAGATGGATTGGCAGTAAGTAACTGTGAATTTTGATAATGAATAATCAATATTTACCAATGGTGATTCATGAAATAAGAAACCTGAGCAGTTGTCAGGTATTCACAGTCTGAATTTATTCAGTTCTAATTTAGTAATTTATGAATACATACTCAATCCTATATATGAGGTATCAAATTTCCCATACAAATGTATGGAAAAAAACATATTACAGGTTATATGTGTATTTTTGGTGATAAACATTCATCTTGAAATTAAGTATCTTCATTTAATCTTCTATGCTACCTTCCACTAATTAGCTACTTCCAATAATAAATCAGTCATGAAAAATGTAACTCTGGGACATACAAAAAACCACATTTCTTCCAGAGAGCGCTGCGGGGCAGACACACTGGTATCGCACACAGTATATTACTACCTGATCTTCAACCTCAGCTGAAGTCTCCTTGGAAAAATGTCTCCTCATAAACATGCATTTCATCATCACTCACCATATGTTATTTATACAGATGTACAAACCCATTTTTTGAGCAAAGATACCACAGTGTAAGTAGTTTCTACAGCACATGCTTCATATTTATTTGTTGTTACTGATTTTATCTACGTGTCCACCTCATTGCAGTGGTTCCTGTGAGACACTGGGTGAACCTGAGCACCAGGAGCCTTTCCCACCCATCTCTTCCAAGGACCACATGCAAAAAGGCAACAGCTGGTTCCAGATTACAACAAATGCTAACTGATGACCCCCCCATGCAGGAAACCAAACCCTGAATAGCATATTCTCCCCTTAATTTGTGCTGGGAAGGCACTAGGGAAGTGTATCCACAGCTTTCTCACACTGTGATCAAATAGGTGCCAAATGGGAAGCAGGAAGGACAGGGCAAACCCACCGCACCATGTGTCCTTCCAGCACGCTGGTGGCACGGCAGCACACATGGGGACAGGACACACACTCCCTGCCCACTGACTCGCCTCACCCTAAAAATGAGTGGGGGCTGACATAACGTGGTCACCTCTTACCCTCATGACCTATCTGTGACTGCAAAACCCGAATAAAATTTATTTTTTTAAAAGAAGCAAGAAACACTAGCAGGTATTAAACGAGGTGCCATCCTGCAAAAGGCTTGTGTGATGCCTTGCTTCCGGGACACAGGGCAGCAGCGTGGCACCATGGTTCCTCGAGCTCTCTGCCCTGCTTCACTCCTGGTATAAGAAATGCTCTCCCCAAGACTGAGCGAGGCATTGGAAGTGGCATTAACGGTGGCATGTGCTGTCACCTGTGCTCTTCCCAAATGAAGGGGTTAGTTCACTGACAACCTTTATGCCAATCTAACTAGCACAACAAACAAAAAAGAAAATGGGAGTAAGTAAAGGCAATTAGCTAATTAGTGATTAAATAAAGCTGTGGCCTGTCACTGGCAGGGGGGCTGCAGGGAGTGCCAGCCCTTTTATCCAGAGTCACAGCCAGTGACAGGAGAGAAAAACCCCTTGGGTGCCCTGCGGCTGGCTGGTACCACCGCCCGGCATCCTCGCCGCCTGCCCCAGAGGAGGCCGTGCCGTCTCCGGGGGGATGTCCATCATACCAAAAAGAGCAGCACATGGGATTCGGTACCCTGTGGGCACATTACTGGCTGCCAGCGCTTCTCTGGAGGAAGCCTCACCATTTGCCAAAAGCTTGCTTGCGCAGAATCCCTCAGCAAAATTTCACTGTGAATCTTTCTAAAGTATTTGCCCCCAAACTGGTACGTGCTGCAGGCTCCTTGCTGCATGCCCTGAGAATGCAGTCTACAGAAGTTACTTCATCCCTGGTCTCCCCTGTGTTCAAATACTCCATTTCCTGGACCCTTACTGCTCCCAGCCAAGCAAGTTCATTAATGTTAATTAATGACTGCTGTGTTTCATATTAAAGTCACTGGTTCTAAGCTCTGAGACACAAAGAAGTTTCCATACATCAACAGCTTCCAACGTAATTGTCTCTACAGGCACAATCGTCCTTGGCTGTAGTTGCAGGATAATTGTGGAAATTACCCCTTGGGGAAGAGGGGAAAAGCTACCTAGTATTTACCTTGGGGGAAGATTGCTTCCCCAGAGAGCTACCTATCAGCTCCTAATGGGTTACAACACTCGGCCTCTCAACAAATTATACAAAATTACACTCTGGTTAGCAGGGCTATGTGATTAATCCCACAAGCCCATAGTAAAAGGCAAAAGAAGCATCTGACCCTCATGGATGAGACCATAAAGTGGGTGCATACACCAAAAGCCTTACCAGCTCTAGAAGGTTAATCAATATTGCTCATTTTATAAAGTCCTGGATTATCCCACTAAGTATATTTTACGCTCAATATATTGTATTATTTCTATGCCTCCAAGGGAAAGCTAGTTTCAAAAAATTAAAGGAAACATTTCAAATAGAGTAAACAGCTCTTCCCAGATTTTGAAATTTGTTTACACTGAAGACTAAAATGCAATTGCAAATCCAGTGCCTGATCTTTGCCATACTTCCTTAGGCAAAATTCCTCCTGGAGGCAGCAGGAGTTTTATCTCAGTCACACACTCTTGGATTGAGGCTTAACCTGATAAAAGTTTGCTTCTCAATTCCTCCAGGACTTCTGCCCCAATACACACAAAACATTACTCAGCGGCCAGTCTCCCCAACTGCTTAAACCCTGTCTCAAAGTCTGCTGGTTGCCAACCCAGCAGGTGTGTCAGGGGTGGTGTTGGGATGGGAGAGGGCAGCGGCTCGCGCGGCCAAGCTGGGCACACAGCCGGCGCTCGGCAATACCTGCCTGAGCAAACCCTACTCATCTCCTTCCCTTCTCCACAAAGCATTCAGAGTCCAGAAGCCCCTGTCCCAGCACAGCCCCCACATGCAGCCACGGTGAGAGCTGTAGATTCATGGCAGGTTTCTCCTACCTGTCACTTAGGTCCCTCCAAATCTCATTTCACTGTATTAATTGCTAATCATGACTCATAAAATGCACTTACTGGAGGGAGGTGGAATTTCAAGGACCCTGCATCACAGAGCTAACGCAGCACGTGTTCCCCAGAGACCCTCTACAGCTTCTCCCCACTAAGTTAAACAAACTTTGGACCAAATTCTTTCACAGTCAACTATGCAACTCACTCAAATCAGTGGCAGTTTCCTGAGTATGTTCAAGGGGACTGGTTTGGGTTTCAAGGTTTTTGAACGTGCTTTATCCCATGGAAGTCTAAGACATTTTATCTGAAGACAGGGACAAACAAACTCCTTAACAGATGGGAAGAGTTCCTTAGATATTAAGTAATTAAGCACACAGCACATGTTGGCTCCTAAAGAAAATTGTTTTGAAGAGATAAGGCACTCTATAAATTGAGATATGCGGTTAACCAAAAATCTGCCATTTCAACTTCTGCTCACAAGCCTAATCTCATAAATTGCTACATGAAAAATGAAGATATAAGAAGCATTACATGATTTATAAAATTATCAGATTGAGGGTTTTTTTAAGCTGCCATGCTTGTATTCTTCCATTTTTCTGCAGCTGGCTAAGATTTAACAGGCAAGTAAATCTACTGCATTTTGATCTGAAATTGCCTTTCTGTGCTTGCCGTGCTTCCAATTCCAGTAAGCACCATCAGACGGGAAAAGGAAACAGCTTTTCTTTACCACAGCTTTTCCAAGGAAGCCTTGAGTTTCCTCAGATTTTTATGAATACATCGTTGGCAACCCATCATTATGTCCAAGACAGCCTTAATGCTCCAGTGACCACCTTCAGCACGACAAAACGCACCTAAGGCCTGAAGTAGTAAGACAAGAATTGCAAAGCAGCGAGTTGCCGCAGCTTACCATTGCTCCTTCACTCTTACTTTGTGCAACTTCTCGCTGCAGCCGAGCCACAGACAGCTTCTCCCTATGGAAAGAAAAGTGTGTGAATAGCAGTTCATTTTTCACTGGAGGAGAGAACGCACCACTTCCCCATTGGGGTGGCATTCCTGCACATTGCTCAGGTAACCCTTCCAGCAGATCCCGCTCTCCCCATCACGCTTCTCTGCAATATTTAGCAGCTGCGTTGTTGTTTCACTTTGTGGCACTCTGACAGAATTGTCAATAAATCAAATGAACCTAAACATCATTTGCTTCATTCAAACAACAAAGTATCTCATCACGCTGGTGATATGGAAACAGACTGTGCAAATCAAATTGTGTTATTTATTTTCCTACGGCCTTGCACATCGGCTTTATCCTGCACTATATTAACACAAGCTAGAAAGCTGTTAGATCATCAATAAATGTATGCATAAAAATGAAATTTAAAAAATCCATTCTATTCCTAAATATATTGTGCTGCATTTTGCAACTACTGAATTATTACTTTTTGTAATCAGCCTTTTTTTATATAAGGCCCTTACCCAAATGTTTGGCTCAATTCAATAACAATTAATTTGCTTAATTATGGATTTAGCAATCACAACACACTTTCACCTGAAAAGTTCTAAGAAAGGAATGAAAGTAAGGGTTTAGTATACCTAGAAAACTAAAGAGATTTTCAGAGTGTATGGACTGGGAAAATGTATCATGTACCAAGTATGTGAACTGCAAAACCTAGACAGTGGAAGGTGGTGCAGGAACTGACCACTGTAGGAGGGGTATGGGAAGAGAGGAATTTGCTCTGGAAGC